>NC_053490.1:334702786-335047898 GCF_905171775.1 Rana temporaria | reverse complement strand
GCACAGTGGTGACAATTGATGGGCACAGTGGTGACAATTGATGGGCACAGTGGTGACAATTGGTGGGCACAGTGGTGACAATTGGTGGCATGGCACAGTGGTGACAATTGGTGGCATGGCACAGTGGTGACAATTGATGGCACAGTGGTAACAATTGATGGCATGGCACAGTGGTAACAATTGATGGCACAGTGGTAACAATTGATGGCATGGCACAGTGGTAACAATTGATGGCATGGCACAGTGGTGACAATTGATGGCACAGTGGTAACAATTGATGGCATGGCACAGTGGTGACAATTGATGGCACAGTGGTAACAATTGATGGCATGGCACAGTGGTAACAATTGATGGCATGGCACAGTGGTGACAATTGATGGCACAGTGGTAACAATTGATGGCATGGCACAGTGGTGACAATTGATGGCACAGTGGTGACAATTGATGGCACAGTGGTGACAATTGATGGCATGGCAAAGTGGTGACAATTGATGGCATGGCAAAGTGGTGACAATTGATGGCATGGCAAAGTGGTGACAATTGATGGCATGGTAAAGTGGTGACAATTGATGGCATAGTGGTAACAATTGATGGCATGGCACGGTGGTAACAATTGATGGCATGGCACAGTGGTGACAATTGATGGCATAGTGGTAACAATTGATGGCATGGCACAGTGGTGAAAATTGATGGCACAGTGGTAACAATTGATGGCATGGCACAGTGGTAACAATTGATGGCATGGCACAGTGGTAACAATTGATGGCATGGCACAGTGGTGACAATTGATGGCACAGTGGTAACAATTGATGGCATGGCACGGTGGTAACAATTGATGGCATGGCACAGTGGTGACAATTGATGGCACAGTGGTAACAATTGATGGCATGGCACAGTGGTGACAATTGATGGCACAGTGGTGACAATTGATGGCATGGCACAGTGGTGACAATTGATGGCATGGCAAAGTGGTGACAATTGATGGCATGGCAAAGTGTTGACAATTGATGGCATGGCAAAGTGGTGACAATTGATGGCATGGCAAAGTGGTGACAATTGATGGCATAGTGGTAACAATTGATGGCATGGCACGGTGGTAACAATTGATGGCACAGTGGTAACAATTGATGGCATGGCACAGTGGTGACAATTGATGGCACAGTGGTAACAATTGATGGCATGGCACGGTGGTAACAATTGATGGCACAGTGGTAACAATTGATGGCATGGCACAGTGGTGACAATTGATGGCACAGTGGTAACAATTGATGGCATGGCACAGTGGTGACAATTGATGGCACAGTGGTGACAATTGATGGCATGGCACAGTGGTGACAATTGATGGCATGGCACAGTGGTGACAATTGATGGCATGGCAAAGTGGTGACAATTGATGGCATGGCAAAGTGGTGACAATGGATGGCATGGCAAAGTGGTGACAATTGATGGCATAGTGGCTGTGTTTGATGGCATGGCACAGTGGTTGCGTTTTGATGGCATGGCACAGTGGCTGCGTTTGATGGCATGGCACAGTGGTGATAATTGATGGGCCCAGTGAGGCTGCAATTGTTTTATTTTTTTCGTTTGCGCCCCCCCAAACAATTTGAGCACCAGCCGCCACTGATCAAATGTATTCAACTTCAGATACCTACGCTCTCTGCATGGAGTTCAGGTTATTTTTGTTAGTTTTATTTAATAAAGTCACACATAATGGTGTGCTATTGCTAAGATGAATTTACTTATTATAAGCTTACTAACTGCTAGTGTTGTAATTAAAATTTACGCCATAAGCATGCTTTAAAGTGCAGCGGATACAATGCATTGTCTAAATTAGTGCTTCATTTTGCTGTGTAGGATTTCTGTGTAGAATTGCATTATAAGATTTAGCTACTCTTACGACACATTTATTTTTCTCTATTTTGTTCTTTCTCTGTAGTGTATACTCCTTTTTATTCAGGAAGGAAGTTACAAAATAATTTTATAGATGACCAATTAAGCAGGCACAAAACAATTATATATAATATGAAAGCCAAAAATGAACAGTAGTACACAATAAATGTTCATTAATACACAGCATATTGTTTGCTGCTATGTTCTCAATAGCCAGTATTTGTAAAAAAAAAAAAAAAAAATAAGACATTCAAACTTATTTAGAAGGAACAATTCTAAGAATATTTTTATGGCAGAAAAAATAATATTCTCATTTACTTCATCTTTTATTTTAATGTGTTTTGTAAAATGCACTTCTATGCTTAGCTTTCTGCCCAAGCAAGGCAAAGTAATGTTCAGAAAAGACTCATGCTATTAACTTTACGAAATTACAGAGGGAGTTATGTATTAAATTAAGTAAATGGCTCTCTTAGCAACAGTACATTGGCAAAGAAACTAGAGTTTGGTTGTATTGAAAGCTTTGGGGCTTTCCACATCTTGTGTTGAAGTCACAGTCAGTAAATTCAGTCCCCTTATATCTTGGGATGCTGCTTGTGAATTTTAAACATATGACTTTACTCATATGTTAATCATATGGAGAGGAATTACAAAAAACATAATCTTGCTTTTCACATGACTGAAAGTGAACATGTTTTAACTTAATTCACTAATCTAACAGGCATTCAATAATGCTAAAGCCTCATGCACACTGGACATTTCTCTATCTTTCCTGGATGCCTCTCCTCTGGCAGTGGCATTTTGGCAGAACTGTTTTTGTTTGTAAACGCATTTACCATGTATAGGCGCATCTAGGCAGGTCAAGCATTTGGGCACTAATTAACTGCTTTCCGATCGCCCTTTAGCCGAATGACAGCTACAAGGCGGTTTGTTAATTCTGGGAGGGCATACATTGACGTCCTCCCAGAATAGCGCTCCCGCGTGCCCCCTGGGGCACCCACACAGGAGCGTCTGTGACCACCGGTTCCAGAGGACCCGGCGAATCATGGTAAATGGCCGCTGATAGTGGCCGTTTACCGCGTGACCACTCTGTCAAATGATTGGTGTTATTAGTTGCGGTAACCTCCAGAAGAAGAGTGTCAGAATTGGCAGCTTTTTCCTGTAAAAAGCCATACTTGATTATTTATAAGGACAAGGTGATGTTGCTTCCTCACCCAACCTTTTTGCCTAAGGTAGTGTCAGGTTTTCATCTGAATCAGGATGTTTCCCTGCCCTCCTTTTTTCCAGAACCTCGTTCTGCAGAAGAAAGATTGTTGCATTCTCTCGATGTAGTGAGAGCAGTCAAGGCTTATCTGAGCTCAGATACAGAAAACTGATGTTTTGTTTGTACTGCCAGATTGCCCCAGAAAGGGCTAGGCAGCATCGAAATCAACTATTGCTAAGTGGATTCGTCAGGTGATTAGTCTGAAGAAAAAGTTCCACCTTTTTCAGGTTAAGCGCACTCTATCAGGGCAGTCAGTGCTTCATGGGCAGTGCATCACCAAGCCTCTGTAGCTCAGATTTGCAAGGCCGCTACTTGGTCGTCAGTACAAACATTCAAAAAATTCTATTAGTTGGACACAGTGTGCTGCAGGCAGCAGTATAGGTCCGCACACCTGGCAGCAGCCATTTTGCTTTGTGTCTCCCTCCCCACAGAAGTCATTGCTTTGGGACATCCCACATAGTTATTATGACTATGGTGCTCTGTGTCCAGTGATGTACGATAAAGAAAATAAGATTTTTATAACAGATAACCTGTAAAATCCTTCTCTTGGAGTACATTACGAGATGCAGAGGTCCCATACCTCTTATTGGGATATATATATATATATATATATATATATATACATACACACACATATGTATGTATATATATATATATATATATATATATATATATATATATATATATATATCCCAATAAGAGGTATGGGACCTCTGCATCTCGTAATGTACTCCAAGAGAAGGATTTTACAGGTTGCTACAAAAACTGAGGTACTCCCTAGATGGGAGGGGTTTTATAGGGAGGGGGACTTCCTGTCTTTTGAGTGTACCAGTGTCCATTCACCTATAGGTGGCCTATAACCCACATAGTTATGACTATGGTGCTCTGTGTTCCGTGATGTACTCCAATAAAAGGATTTTACAGGTAATCTGTTATAAAATCCAATTTTTTCAGTTTGGATAGAGTAAGGGAGGGTAGTAACCCAGTAGTTTTTAATTTCTTGCTATCTGTGTCCCCATTGGAAGATATCACTTTTATTACTTTTCTAGAGACTTACTTTCACTTTTAATAATAAAGGTAAACAGAACATCTCCCTTATTGAGGCACAGATAGCAATAAAATCCTGACAGGTGTTCTAATCCATTTCCACTCTATCCAAAACTAAAAAAACGTTTTTCCTTTATTTATACTTTAACCACCAATTGACGGCGGCACGATAGCTCTGTTGTTCTGAGAGGACGTCATATGACGTCCTCGTCTTGCAGAGCAACTAGGGGACGTGCGCGCGCACCAGCCACGTTACTGGGAACCCCAGATGTGCAGCCGTGATTGCCCAGTAACTGAGCAGGACCGTGGATCTATGTGTGTAAACACAGAGATCCACATCCTGTCAGGGAGAGGAGACAGATGCTGTGTCCCTTGTACATAGGGACACAGATCGGTCACCTGCCCCAGTCAGTCCCATTCCCTCACAGTTAGAATCACTAGTAGGGAATACATTAACCCCTTCCTCGCCCCCTAGTGTTAACCCCTTCCCTGCCAGTCACATTTATACAGTAATCAGTGCATATTTATAGCACTGATCGCTGTATAAATGTGAATGGTCCCAAAAATGTGTCAAAAGTGTCCAATGTGTCCACCATAATGTTGCAGTCCCCAAAAAATCGCAGATCGCCGCCATTACTAGTAAAAAAAAAAAAAAATCATAATTATGTCCCCTATTTTGTTTTGCGCAAACCAGTCACTATACGCTTATTGGGATTTTTTTTACCAAAAATATGTAGAAGAATATGTATCGGCCTAAACTGAGAACATTTTTTTTTTAATTGGGATATTTATTATAGCAAAAAGTAAAAAATATTGTGTTTTTTTTTCAAAATTGTCGCTCTTTTTTTGTTTATAGCACAAAAAATAAAAAACGCAGAGATGATCAAATACCACCAAAAGAAAGCTCTATTTGTGGGGGGAAAGGGACATCAATTTTGTTTGGGAGCCACGTCGCCTGGGCAGGAAGGGAGTATATGTGCCCAGTAAGCAAGTGGTTAAGTAAATCAACCCCAATGATTTCCATATTTCCATATTTAGGTTTCTATGCACTGTTGAGAGAACTGATCCAAAAAGGCAGACTATTCATAATTGGCTATGATATTTTCACATTTCTGAAACACCACATGCCTGAACCATTACTTAATTACTGCATGTATTTATTTATTTCCTTTTGTGAACTGAGTTTAACACCTTTTCGTGCAGAATTTAGGAAGCATTTTCAGCATCTTGCAGTAAATACTGCAAAATTGCATATTGAATTGACAGTTTTGAAACCACATTTGATCTGCTTTAGTGAATAAAGCCCGCTATATTCAGAAGAACTCTGCATATAAACATATAGGCCCGGATTCAGAAACAACTTACGACGGCGTATCTCCAGATGCTCCGTCGTAAGTCTGAATGTGAGGCGTCGTATCTTGGCGCCTGATTCAAAGAATCAGATACGCCAGAATTTGTCCAAGATACGACTGCCGCAAGTCTCTTACGCCGTCGTATCTTGGGTGCATATTTACGCTGGCCGCTAGGGGCGCTTCCGTAGATTTACACGTAGAATATGCAATGAGCTAAATACGCTGATTCAGAAACGTACTTGCACCCGTCGGATTTAGTTACGCCGTCCGGCGTAAGTTTACCCCTCATAAAGCAGGGGTAAGTCATGTTAAAGTATGGACGTCGGAAACGTCGGAACAGCGTTGTATTTTACGTCGTTTGCGTAAGTCGTATGTGAATGGGGCTGGGCGTATGTTACGTTCACATCGACAAAGCATTGAGCCGACGTATCCTAGGGAGTATTTGCGACGTGACTCTGAGCGCATGCGCCGTTCGATCGGCCCCTCATTTACATGGGCGCAAGTTCTTTCTGAATACGGTACTCGCCTCTCTAAATTACGGCGGCGTAGCGTATATATGAGATGCGCTACGCCCGCCTAAAGATACGCAATTCTTTCTGAATCCGGCCCATAAACACTACACACAAGTGGCTCACCTCTGAGTCGGGGGACTACCTTAATGTTTGACTTTCATATGACCATATGAGGTGGTGCTGTTGCTGTTGGCTCAAAAATCTGAATCAACAGAGGGGCAGAGGAGCTGAGCAGAGTGTAGCAGATGCGGAGCAGCGTGGTGTCCAATAACAGTGTGTGTGTGACTGCTTGGGTGTGTAAGTGAGTGCGGACAGGACCGACCCCCCCAGACAGAAGAAGAGGTGGCGGGGGACTGAGAGCGGCAGCGGGTGTGGCCCATCGGGAGCAGGAGGACAGTACCAGGAGACCGTGAGGTGACAAGTCCAACCTGGAAGGCAGCAGGTTTAGTGTGCTGCGAACCGGAGGGGGAGAGCGACAAGCAGACAGGGTAGCGGCCTGAACAGAAACAGGCAGGCTGACCGGGGGAGACTGTAAGCACTGACAAGCCCTGCAAGTGTCAGATTGCTGGGGCGTTTTATCAGGGAGACAGAGCGGTCAAGGTCATAACTAACAGAAAAGACTGATTGTGTGTAGTGGGGAAACTGTGTATTGTTGAGTATTGTAAGTACCTAAATAGTATTGTGTTTACCTGAGTACTGGACTGCGAGTAAACGCGGGCTGCAAGTGCATGTGGACTGCGAGTGCATGTGGAATGTGAGTGCACGTGGTCTGCGAGTGCACCTGGTCTGTGAGTACACGTGGGCTGTGAGTATCTGTGTATTGTATTGTTAAAGCGGTGGTTCACCCTGCTGAACAACATTTCAGCATACAATTCGGCATCGTAGAGCGAGCTACAGTATGCCGGTCTTACATTTTTTATCCCCGTACTCACTGTTTAATCGTACCTAGACGATTCCGTCTGCCGCGGGGAATGGGCGTTCCTAGCAAGAGGGAGGGTGATTGACGGCCGACTCTGGCACGTCACGCTCCCCGAAGACAGCCGGAGTAGGTCTCGGCTCTTCACGGCGCCTGCGCACAGGCTATGCGCAGGCGCCGTGAAGAGCCAAGCCTATTTCGGCTATTTCAGGAGAAGCGTGGCGCGCCAGAGCCGGCCGTCAATCACTTTCCGCCCATTCCATGTGGGCAGTCGGAATCGTCTAGGTAGGATTAAACAGTGAGTACGGGGATAAAAAATGTAAGACCGGCATACTGTAGCTCGCGCTATGATGCCGAATTGTATGCTAGAATAAAAAAAATATATATATTTTTTTTTTTAATGGGGTGAACCCCCGCTTTAAGTACCTGTGTATTGTTGATTGTTGAGTATTTGTGCCAGGAAGCTAGCTGTTAGTTCATTTGGACAGGGTATAATCCCCAATCCTCATTAAGTTAGTAGGTACGATGCCCGGCGGGTGTGGAGAGGCCACTCGGTGTACATCTTGCGACATGTATGCGTTCCTTGATCATCTGTGGGGAAGACAGCTGTCATGGTGCACATTGGCACCAATGACAAAGTCAAGCCAGATGGCGTGTCCTAAGGAACTATTTTAGGGACTTACAGTACATGTCTGCGAGAATGTATTTCCAGCACAACGGCATTGCGCTGATTCTCGGCGACAGGGTGCCGACATCTCGCACTCACTGGAATAGGAAAGGCACATTCCAGCGAGCGCAACATAGAAGCGACGGGGATCCGACTTGAATTCCCGCCAATTCTAGCCGCAGCATTTGGTATGAATCATGAGGGGGAACTCCATGCCAAATTTTAAATAAAAACACACCATTGGTTCCCCTTCAGGAGCATACCAGGGCCTTAGGTCTGGTATTGATTGTAAGGAGAACCCCCCTACGCCGAAAAAACGGCGTGGGGTTTCCCCCACAATCCATACCAGACTCGTATCCGAGCACGCCGCCCGGCCGGTCAGGAAAGGAGTGGCTGGCTCACGCGACGGGGCTTGTAGGTGGTCAATCTCGCCGAGAAAGGGAGCAAGATTGACACAATATCGCAGTCACCTACTGTAGGAGGTAAATTGAGGAAAAGGACCTCCAAGGTAGTATTCTCATAAACCGGTACCTTGAGCCACATCAGAAAGGGAGATTAGAGAAGTAAACAAGTGGCTAAGGAGCTGGTGTAGTAAGGAAGGGTTTGGGTTCCTGGAAAACTGGGCTGACTTCTCTGTCAGTCACCAGTTCTATAGAAGGGACAGACTGCACCTAAATCAGGAGGGTGCAGATCTGCTGGGAGTTAAGATGGCTGGAAAGTTAGAGGGGCTTTTAAACCAGGGGGAGGGGTATGCCTGTATATAAAGAATAATGCACAAGTGAATATGAGAGATGACATCACTAAGGGAGCTAGGGAGGACGTGAAATACTTATGGGTAGAGCTTCAAAGGGAAAGGGAAAAATAATACTAGGAGTATGCTATAGGTCTCCTAACCTGAGGGAGGTGGGGGAGACAGACCTCCTATCACAATTTGGATTAGCAGCAAGGACAGGAAGTGTCATGATAATGGGGAGTTTTAATTATCCAGACATACAGGTGATACTGAAAAATTAGAATTCCGTGCAAAAGTTCATTTATTTCACTAATGCAACTTAAAAGGTGAAACTAATATATGAGATAGACTCATTACATGCAAAGCAAGATAGTTCAAGCCGTGATTTGTCATAATTGTGATGGTTATGGCTTACAGCTCATGAAAAACCCAATTCAACAATCTCAAAATTAGAATATTACATGCAATCAATAAAACAAGGATTGTACATAGAACAATATCGGACCTCTGAAAAGAATAAGCATAGCATATGTACTTGGTTTGGGCCCCTTTTGCAGCAATTATTGCCTCAATGCGGCATGGCATGGAAGCTATCAGCCTGTGGCTCTGCTGAGGTGTTATGGAAGACCAGGGTGCTTTAATGGCGGCATTCAGCTCTTCTGCATTGTTCGGTCTCATCTTTCTCTTGGCAATGCCCCATAGATTCTCTATGAAGTTCAGGTCAGGCAGGTTTGCTGACCAATCAAGCACAGTAATACCATGGTCATTGAACCAGGTTTTGGTGCTTTTGGCAGTGTGGGTAGGTGCAAAGTCCTGATGGAAATTGAAGTTACCATCCCCATAGAGCTCTTCTGCCGAAGGAAGCATGAAGTGCTCCAAAATCCCCTGGTATAAGGCTGCGGTGACCCCGGACTTAATGAAGCACAGTGGACCAACACCAGCAGATGACATGGCTCCCCAAATCAACACAGACTGTGGAAACTTCACACTAGACTTCAAGCATCTTGCAGTGTGTGCCTCTCCATTCTTCCTCCATACTCTGGGTCCTTGGTTTCTAAATGAGGTGCAAAACTTGCTTTTATCAGCAAAGAGGACTTTGGACCACTAAGCAACAGACCAAGTCTGTTTTTTTTAGCCCAGGTAAGACTCTTCTGATGTTGTTTGTTGTTCAGGAGTGGATTGACAAGAGGAACACAACATTTGAAGCTCATGTCCAGGATCTGTCTATATGTGGTGGCTCTTGATGCACTGACCGCGATTTTGCCACGATTTTACCGCGTTTTTGCGGCCGCGATTTTGGATCAGTACAACTTCGACTTTGCCACAACTTTGGCATTAACCAATGATAACATACATGGTGTGAGGCAATTCCTTTTCCTGCAACCGCAGCAATTGCCACCGCAGTTGTCATTGCTGCTGCAGCAGTAGCAGTGCATGAGGAGAAGCGGAGGCAGAGAGGACATCGATATTGGGTACATCTCATCACTGCCAATCGTGAAGATAGGGGTCAATTTTGGGTCCTCTATAATGATCATTGTGCACATAATGAATTATTTTTAACTATACACAGATGTCAATTAACAGGTGAGTACATCTGTGTCCATGTGCACTAGTTGTTCACACATTGAATGTTGCTAATGGTCACCTCTCTTATTCTAATTCTCAGTTTTGATGAGTTACTTAGCTTGGTGTCTAACCGTCTAGAGCGACTTAATACTAGGTTTAGAATAAGTATTCCACCTGTCGCAAGACTAATTATTACATTGAGATAAGTTTGATCTCCACACCTGCCTCTCTCTGTCATAGTTGGAGGGGTTAGGGTTTTGCAGGGGTTATGGTTAGAGCTTGGGAATTGGCAAGGGCTAGGGATATGCTAGGATTAGGCTGGGGTTAAAGTTAGGCTAGGGCTAGGGATAGGGTATGGCGAGTAATAGTAATAGGGATCGACTAGGGTTTGGAAGGGGTTAGGGTTATGCTAAGGTTTTGTCGGGGTTAGGGTTAGCCTAGGGTTTATGGTGGTTAGTGTTAGGGTTGTCCCGATACCACTTTTTTGGACAGAGTACAAGTACCGATACTTTTTTCCATGTACTCGCCGATACTGATACTTTTTTTAATGTCATGTGACAGTTTTCCAACCACAATACAGACTAATGACATGAAGAATGCTCATTACCTTGGTGGTCATTGGTCAGAATGTTCCTAACAATGGTGGTCAGTGGGAAGAATGTTACTTACATTGGTGGTCAGTGAGAAGAATGCTCCTAACATTGTTGGTCAGTGGGAAGAATGTCCCTTACATTGGTGGTCAGTGAGAAGAATGCTCCTTACATTGGTGGTCAGTAGGAAGGAGGAGGAGGACACACCCTAGGAGCTCTCTGAGAGAACCAGCCTTTTTTCAAGCCTGGGCCTTGCCTGCTAGCTTGTCCCAATAATAATGCCTGATCCTGGGGGAGACCTTGGTAAGGATCCCTCTGATGATACAGGGCCTAGTGAGAAGGAGGTAGAGGATCTGTCTGTAGGTCCAGGCCCTGCTGTGGATGCAAATGTCTTCAGTCAGAAGATCATCAATCGTTTTAGGACGATTGGAAGATCTGAAGAAAAACTTAAAGTTTTGAAGGCTGAACATAAATCCTCCAAAACCAAGTATTTCCAGACCTGGAGTAAAAATCGTTTGGCCATGAAGCCTGAGTTGCAGGAATTAGAAGAAAAGGTAAAGAAACAATCTTTATTATTGGAAAAACTGAAAGATAAAAGTGGAGCGTTTAAAGAAAAGTTTGATAATGAGAGGAGATTTGCCAGCCAGACAGCAAGTTCCAGGGACCAGCAGCAGCCTCAGATAATGGATAACCCAGGTCCATCTGCCTCTGCACCTCTCCCTCCATGTCAGGGCTTGGAATCGCCAACGGCAACCAGCCAGGGGCTTGAGAGTGAGCATGGCACCCTGAAACTTATCCAGGAGATGGAGTCACCCCTGAGAGCAAACAAGCCTGCCTTTACAGAAGTCCCTGAAGGCAAGCCAGTACAGGTGGAGAAATCTCAGTACACCTTGTTGCCTTCCAACATGTCTGTCCAACCTGCTGTGGTTGACGGTGTCCTGACTGAGGAGCAGAAAGGAAAGGCCTGGAGTTTCTGCTGGGACCTGTAGTTCCTCTAAGTTTGCTGCACAAGGTATGCCTGTTACTTGCAATGAGATTGCCTCACCTGAGCCTCCCTGTGGTGGGGGAGGGGATCAGCATATTGTACCATGTGCAGTGGAAGAAGCCATGGATGTTTCACCTGTTGCAGTGTCAGACCAGCCTGCACTATCTCCTGATGACAATGCTGTCCTGACAGAAGAGAACCGACCAGCTGAAGCTTCTACAAGCACAGCAGTGGGAACTGACACTGCTGGGAGGACTGCAGGAACTTTGAATATTCCAGCAAGTACTAAGAATGACAGTAAAACAATGGATGTGGTGGTGGGTGGTGGTGAAGGGGTTAACACTGTGGTGGTTGGTGGTGGTGAAGGGGTTAATACTGCTGGGAAAAATAAAAATGACATTCCTCCCCCTGCTCAGCAGAGGAAAGACTCATCGATTGTTCAGACCAAATGTGTGCAATCAATATCTGCTGCAAATGTGTCAGATGGTTCAAAACAAATGTTTTATCTGCTGGGAGCTACACGTCAGTTTTGGGGAGTCGCACCAGGGAGGGTGGGGGGAATGCTGCAGGCGTTAGTGGTCACTAGGGATGAGCTTCGAGTTCGAGTTGAACTCATGTTCGACTCGAACATTGCCTGTTCGCCTGTTCGGCGAACAACGAACAATTTGAGGTGTTCGCGGCAAATTCGAAAAGCCGCGGAACACCCTGTTAAAGTCTATGGGAGAAATCTAAATTACAAATTTTAAAGGCTAATATGCAAGTTAATGTCCTAAAAAGTGTTTGGGGCCGGCCAGGTTAACGTGCTCGGATAAGGGGTTTGGAATGGATATTTGGGGGAGAACCCCACGTCATTTTTTTTTTAAATTGAAGGCGGGGTTCCCCTTAATATCCATACCAGACCTGAAGGGCCTGGTAATTTAATTTGGGGGGACCCCCACGCTATTTTTTTTATGAATGAATCCTCTCTGAATTGCCGGGAGCCGACAATTCGTTATAGCCGCAAGTCCGGTTTTAAATGACTTTTTTTCTTTCAGAAATGACACTTTGTGCAGGGACAGTTCTAAGTACGGGAAACATGCGCTATTTCACATGCTAACTTTTATACCCCCCCTAGGTACGAAATTTAAAGGAATATTTCACTTTTATTGTTTCACTTTTAGCATTATTAAATTCACTGCTCCCGAAAAATGTTTCACTTTTAGCATTATTAAATTCACTGCTCCCGAAAAAACTGCAGTTTTTAAAACTTTTTTTGCATTGATACATGTCCCCTGGGGCAGGACCCAGGTCCCCAAACACTTTTTAGGACAATAACTTTCATATTAGCCTTTAAAATTAGCACTTTATATTTCAAACGTTCGAGTCCCATAGACTTTAACGAGGTTCTAAAGTTAGAAAGGTTGTTGTTGGAGGGACAATAAGATGGACTTTCTAGGCACTAATCGTTGTGAAAATGTTATTTATTGAAACAAACCCAGCATGGGTAGTTGCATGAACACTAAATAATTACATTGGATAAAAATACATAAACAGTATAAAAAATAAAAAATAACATAAATTACAATGATTACAAAACACTTATAAACCAAAAACTGGTCCAAAGAAGGCATCAACAGAGTGATGACTATCATATATATTAGTATTCAGGGCAAGCTCTACATGTTTCGCGGGAAGAAGGGGGGAGAAAAAAAGGGGGAAAAGAGTAGGAGCTAGTAGGAATAATCATAATAATCATAATAAGAAGTTGTAGGTTTATTGGGGGTATACGTACCCAAAAACGATCAGTAAGTAGGTGCGTAGGTTATAGTGTAGATGACTGAATATTACAAGAAACAAAGGCAAGTAAAGTCAGATAAGAGGGGGACATTTGTCCCATAAGTGTCAGAAAAAAATTCTGAACAGACAAAAACCATAAAACATTTGGGAAACTGAGCAATGGACACACCTATACAAAGCAAAAAAACAAGGGAGAAAGAGAAAATTTGTATGAGAAAAAAGGCTAGATATATAAGATCCAAAAAGCAGCACTGGAATGCATCCAAAGTTAAATAGGAATAATTATGGTTGTAGGCAGACAATTATAAACCTACCAGCCGGACCGCCGAATCGATATTGCAGCAGGATATAGAAAAATGTTTCTGGTTTGTGGGGAATCCCATCCCCATATATATATGCGTCTCCGATCACGTGTGTGGTCGGGGCTTCCGCATCACGTGATCCGGTCGAAATCCCGGCGGGCCAATCAGAATGCTGAAGGCCCTGCAAGCGTCAAATGACGCCGTAGCAAGGGCGGGCATACGATTGGTGTCACGGGGGACACTCAAACATTTTATTCGAGCAACATATGCGCATCTCTCAGAAAGCAAACAAGTTAGTGAAGGGGAGGCGATTGGGACAAAAAAATCTTACAACATGAAACCAAGTGGATCGAGAGACTCAGTGCTACACAGCCTCCAGGTATCAACGAAATACAAAAATACAAACATATAAATCTTTTCTTTAGATAACTTATTGTTACTATTATTTTTATTGGCTGGCCTGAGCTTCCCCATATTCCTGGTTTCAATGTCCCAGACTCCTCTGAACTTGACTTTAACCTACTCTTGGTCTACTGGAACAGGATGAGAAGCAGCATTGCTTTGTTTCAGTATTCAAAGAAAACGTTTGTCACTTCTGCTCCCCCTCCCCGCAGTTTTTCCAAATAGTTCATTTCCCATTTTTCTCGACTTCGTTCACTAACTTGTTTGCTTTCTGAGAGATGCGCATATGTTGCTCGAATAAAATGTTTGAGTGTCCCCCGTACCCCTTATTATTATTTATAATGTACTGTTGGGACATCACATATATTATTTTTATATCAAGCTATTTTGAACCATATTAACTAATCCTTAATTGAACGGTATATGGTCTCTTTGTATTCATGAATTTATTGCTCTTTTTAGCATTTACATAAATTGTTTTGTATACTTTTTCTGTGATGATTGTAGCCACGTCTGCCTGGAGTCTCCGGGGATAGATGTACACCTCTGGACCCATGTTTTGACGTGTACGGTCGGAACAGCCAATCTGAGCGGACCTCGCTCGATATGGCTAGTGAGGAGTGTTAGGAGGGAGGTTCATCTGTGTACGTTGCCAGCCAGTCATTGTTTACAATGAGCTGTGCTTGCTATTCGGGACACGCCCCACCAATACCTATTGGTGGGTCTCCCCTCCTGCTTCCTCCCTCCTCGGTGACACCAATCGTATGCCCGCCCTTGCTACGGCGTCATTTGACGCTTGCAGGGCCTTCAGCATTCTGATTGGCCCGCCGGGATTTCGACCGGATCACGTGATGCGGAAGCCCCGACCGCACACGTGATCGGAGACGCATATATATATGGGGATGGGATTCCCCACAAACCAGAAACATTTTTCTATATCCTGCTGCAATATCGATTCGGCGGTCCGGCTGGTAGGTTTATAATTGTCTGCCTACAACCATAATTATTCCTATTTAACTTTGGATGCATTCCAGTGCTGCTTTTTGGATCTTATATATCTAGCCTTTTTTCTCATACAAATTTTCTCTTTCTCTCTTGTTTTTTTGCTTTGTATAGGTGTGTCCATTGCTCAGTTTCCCAAATGTTTTATGGTTTTTGTCTGTTCAGAATTTTTTTCTGACACTTATGGGACAAATGTCCCCCTCTTATCTGACTTTACTTGCCTTTGTTGCTTGTAATATTCAGTCATCTACACTATAACCTACGCACCTACTTACTGATCGTTTTTGGGTACGTATACCCCCAATAAACCTACAACTTCTTATTATGATTATTCCTACTAGCTCCTACTCTTTTCCCCCTTTTTTTCTCCCCCCTTTTTTTTTCCCCTTCCCCCCCTCCCCTCTCCTTCTTCTTTTCTCCCCCCCCCCTTCCTTCTCCTGCTCCCCCTATTTTTAGTCCCTAAACCTACTTTAGGTCTCTTATTATTTTTACTCTATATTTATACAGATATATATATATATATTTGTTCTTATTCTGCCAGACAATCCACCAGCCGTCTCTAACATCAAAACCGCTTGATAAAAGGAAAATTACGCAACTTTATTTATTTTACACTTTATCATTTCTTAATGAGTTCAATCCTAAACCATCTCCATTACCGTGGATGGTAGGCTTTTTATCAATTAATTCTTTTCCATCGATTATCATCTTTTCACCAACTATCCCCCGTTGCTATCTCTCTTTGCACACTTTTCAACTATTATGATCCTTTGTGGTCTTTTCTGGTTTGTACACCCATCCTTAACTACCTTCATTACTAGCACACTATCTCTGGGTATCTTGGTATCTTGAATGCACTTTTTTAGTGTCTCCCCACTACGATACACACTATTATCACTATATTACCCCACTTCTATTTCTGGTGTGTCCCTGCATGTCCTCACTTTGGGTCCTACAGTGCGTCGTCCCCTCTTGATGACTCCTCCCTTTTGTGGGCAACCGTGGCTGCAATTATATGTACATTTTACTGATGCTTTAATGCATATTTTATACTTTACATACAACTTTTGATTTTCCATTTATCTGCATATCAATGGATCTATGTAAACCAATAACAGCCTGTTTTCATTTCAGAACTATCAATAGCTCCTGATGAAGCGGATCTTCCCGCAAAACATGTAGAGCTTGCCCTGAATACTAATATATATGATAGTCATCACTCTGTTGATGCCTTCTTTGGACCAGTTTTTGGTTTATAAGTGTTTTGTAATCATTGTAATTTATGTGATTTTTTATTTTTTATACTGTTTATGTATTTTTATCCAATGTAATTATTTAGTGTTGATGCAACTACCCATGCTGGGTTTGTTTCAATAAATAACATTTTCACAACGATTAGTGCCTAGAAAGTCCATCTTATTGTCCCTCCAACAACAACCTTTCTTGCTTTAGTCAAGGACGTGGCACTGTGCTATTCTGAGACACCCACAGCCCATCCTGTGGTTTGTTTTATTTCAAATCTAACTATTTAGGGTGGAAGCACCCCATTCACAAACTGATGGGTTTTTAACTAAATATATTTTTTGATTAAAGTCTATTGTTACAATCCAATACTATTACTGTTTTGTTTGACCAACATTGTATATCTTTTCAGACATTGTAAGCAACTTTCCCTAGGTGGGTAAGTGAAACAAGGGACTGCTCCCTCCTTTTATCTATTACAGTCCGTAATTGTAAATCTTTTGATCAGTATTTTATCTAGTTCCATAGCAACCTAACCTGAGTGCCATTGTTTGTTGGAGGTTCTTTCAAATGGACTTTGTAGGAGACGCCTGGTCAGGCTATATGAGAGGGATCCACACGAACTGCAATATCGATACCAGAGACGATTTAGGTCTTAACCAATACCTATCTAAAGCCAGGAGACTTCTTAAAAAGAAGTCAAACCTGTACTGGCATATTGAGTTCTTCCAGCAATATATACATGACAGAACCTGCCCTGTGGGTTTGAGAGTCCAGCTGTTTCCGTCTTTCAGGAACTCTACACCTGAGTTCAGGCGTAATTGGGAACTCGAACTCACAAGATGCAGTATAGAACTTATTAAAATATTAGTCACACAGTATAAAGCTGATCTCCAAATCCTGGACCAAGAATTGGTCTCCCTGCAGACCCAATATGAGCACGTTAAGAGCCATAAACTATTTGACAAAAAATGGCAAGAACTTAAGGAATACCTAAACAAACTAAACAAGGATATTATATCCAAAAAACAAACTAAAATGTACAAAGATAAGATGGCCTTCGCAAAAGGATATGCTTATCATTGGCAATCAGCTACACCGAATCCTAGAAAAGGTAAATCAGGTCAAAGATCAAATACTAATATGGCGTATAGCTCTCGGGAAGAGGACTCTGAATCAGACTCTTCACTACCCCCTACCCAGTTTCACCCTCCCACCACTTCCTCCTTTGAGACACGACCGTATGTCAACACAGGTACACGTAAAAGGGGACACAATGGTAGCCAGCTGGCTACACCACACCCCAAAAAACGCCCAGAGACAAACACCAACTATGGAGCACGCACACACCAACAACAACAAGCAATACCACACATGGGCTTGCTGAGTCCAATCCCTGGTCAATTACAACAACCCAATCACTTGGGACCATTGGCATCACAAGCTATACAATTATTGTTACCAACTGAAAGCATGGATCCCAATGTTCAAACCTCCAGACCTAACCCAACTAATGGGATGCATCTTATGGGTCGGATGGCACCCAATACATCACTTTTATCACCAAGCCTGTTGAACGCAAATACTAGCACCACCAAACAAAGCACTCTCGATTCTCACTTGATACCATCGACACTGTCACAGCCTAATTTTCCATTGGCCACGACCTCAATCCCCCAGACGTAGGCTCTAATATCGTGAACCTTACCCCTCACGAATTTTCAGATGTGGAATTGGAAGTGTTGCAATTTGGACTTAGTTTCTGCCCTACCTCTCAGCTTGACAAATACGATACTATCAAGGATCTCTATCTCTTCGCTAGAAAACTTACTTATAAATATTTGTTCGATCAGGACCATGTACGGTCCAAAAAAGACAAAGAACTTGCAGAAAGTATCAAACACTTTACTATGGCCGAGTTTCGTGCCTTTAGAGATCTTGTCCTTCTACTGGAGGAAAACGAATCAGCAGGTCCTTCGTCCACTCTGTCCAACTCTGACATATCCACCCTCCCTACCCTAGATATACCGAAACAGAAATTTAAACCTAAATCGACAAAATTTCCTGACTTGACCATCAATCCCTTTATTTGGGCTTTTTTGGTAGCCACCGTTAGTGAGATCAAACAACTTAGCCTGCACCCTACTGTACCTAACCTCACCAAACAACAGGCACATTCCATTACTACTTTAAAGAACCATTCGGATTTAGTAATCAAACCTTCCGATAAGGGGGGAAACATTGTTCTGCTTACAAACACACAATACACCAAGATGTGTATGGACATACTTTCCAATGTATCCTGGTATCGTAGAATTGCGGCTATTTCGATTTCCCGCTATGCAGACGAATACATAAATCTGATAGGCGATGCCTACCAGAAAGGCACAATAGATCAAGACACTTACGATTTTTTGAATATTAAATTCCCACGGGCCCCCACATTCTATGCATTACCAAAGATACATAAGAACTCAAAAACCCCCCCGGGCAGACCGATTGTGTCCGGCATAGGTTCAATTACAGAGAATGCAAGCAGACTAATTGATTTTTTTCTAACATCACACGTTACCCGACTACCATCCTTCGTTAAGGACACACTCGACCTTCTCAAACAGGTTGAGGGAATGCCGATCCCTCCCGGCGCCCTGCTCGTGACTCTGGATGTGGAGGCCTTGTACTCCAGCATCCCTCACGAGCAGGGTGTCGGAATGGTACGCACATTTCTTATGGAACAAGACCACCATTTGTGGCCCTTCAATGAGTTTATTCTGAAACTCTTACTCTTTATTCTCACACACAACTGGTTCACGTTCAATGGCTCCCACTACCTCCAGGTACAGGGCGTGGCCATGGGCACTTGTTGTGCACCGGCCTACGCTAACCTGTACCTGGGGGGGTGGGAGCGGGACGTATTCTCCAGTGAGCAATTGTCGGACCATGCCAGCCATGCGCTGGTATGGTTGCGATATATTGATGACATTTTTCTAGTATGGACGGGCTCTCAATCAGCATTGACATACTTTGTCAATGCCCTCAATGACAATAATTATAACCTCAAGTTCACTGTGAGTAGTCACCCGAAACGTGTTTCCTTCCTAGATGTGGAGATTTTCATTGATGATGGGAACCACCTAGCTACCACTCTGTACCGGAAAAAGACTGCAGGAAATACCATCCTGCATTCATCCAGTGCACATGCCATCCCTCTGATTCGTAGTATACCGTATGCACAATATGTAAGGCTTAGGAGGAACTGTACACAAGACAACGACTATAAATATCACGCTAACCTCCTGCGAGAACGTTTATTAGTACGTGGATATTCCAAGTCCCTCCTCCGAAAAGCATACAATAGGGCATTACAACACTCTAGAAATGACCTATTATATAAAACTAAAAAACAACAAGACCCATACGGTACAGTCAAATTTATCACCCAATTTTCGGATCAACAGGCCCAAGTCAGAGATGTGCTTACAAGACACTGGCACATCTTATCAGAAGATTCGATACTAAGAAAATATGTTGGTGACCGACCCCAAATAGTGTTTAAACGCTCTGCTTCCTTACGAGATCAACTCACCTGTAGCCACTATAACCCTCATAGACAGAACTCTACCCTGACCAAGGGAATGTTTAAATGTGGACACTGCGAATTCTGTCGCTACATTGTTACGGGCTCAGAATTCACATTGCCTAACGGTGAACACTTTAAACTGAGATTCAGAGCAGACTGCAACACTGCTGGGGTGGTCTACCTGATGACATGTGCCTGTGGCGTCTATTACGTTGGAAAAACGATTCGCCAATTGCGCCAACGCATTAAGGACCATACATATTACTCTAAAAGCGGCAAAATACTAACACCTATTAGCCGACACTTGGATCTGTATCATCGCTTCGATACGTCCCCCGCCTCTTTCATGGTACTGGCTGTGGTACAGCGAGATCCAAGGGGAGGCGATTGGGACAAAAAAATCTTACAACATGAAACCAAGTGGATCGAGAGACTCAGTGCTACACAGCCTCCAGGTATCAACGAAATACAAACATATAAATCTTTTCTTTAGATAACTTATTGTTACTATTATTTTTATTGGCTGGCCTGAGCTTCCCCATATTCCTGGTTTCAATGTCCCAGACTCCTCTGAACTTGACTTTAACCTACTCTTGGTCTACTGGAACAGGATGAGAAGCAGCATTGTTTTGTTTCAGTATTCAAAGAAAACGTTTGTCACTTCTGCTCCCCCTCCCCGCAGTTTTTCCAAATAGTTCATTTCCCATTTTTCTCGACTTCGTTCACTAACTTGTTTGCTTTCTGAGAGATGCGCATATGTTGCTCGAATAAAATGTTTGAGTGTCCCCCGTACCCCTTATTATTATTTATAATGTACTGTTGGGACATCACATATATTATTTTTATATCAAGCTATTTTGAACCACATTAACTAATCCTTAATTGAACGGTATATGGTCTCTTTGTATTCATGAATTTATTGCTCTTTTTAGCATTTACATAAATTGTTTTGTATACTTTTTCTGTGATGATTGTAGCCACGTCTGCCTGGAGTCTCCGGGGATAGATGTACACCTCTGGACCCATGTTTTGACGTGTACGGTCGGAACAGCCAATCTGAGCGGACCTCGCTCGATATGGCTAGTGAGGAGTGTTAGGAGGGAGGTTCATCTGTGTACGTTGCCAGCCAGTCATTGTTTACAATGAGCTGTGCTTGCTATTCGGGACACGCCCCACCAATACCTATTGGTGGGTCTCCCCTCCTGCTTCCTCCCTCCTCGGTGACACCAATCGTATGCCCGCCCTTGCTACGGCGTCATTTGACGCTTGCAGGGCCTTCAGCATTCTGATTGGCCCGCCGGGATTTCGACCGGATCACGTGATGCGGAAGCCCCGACCGCACACGTGATCGGAGACGCATATATATATGGGGATGGGATTCCCCACAAACCAGAAACATTTTTCTATATCCTGCTGCAATATCGATTCGGCGGTCCGGCTGGTAGGTTTATAATTGTCTGCCTACAACCATAATTATTCCTATTTAACTTTGGATGCATTCCAGTGCTGCTTTTTGGATCTTATATATCTAGCCTTTTTTCTCATACAAATTTTCTCTTTCTCTCTTGTTTTTTTGCTTTGTATAGGTGTGTCCATTGCTCAGTTTCCCAAATGTTTTATGGTTTTTGTCTGTTCAGAATTTTTTTCTGACACTTATGGGACAAGTGTCCCCCTCTTATCTGACTTTACTTGCCTTTGTTGCTTGTAATATTCAGTCATCTACACTATAACCTACGCACCTACTTACTGATCGTTTTTGGGTACGTATACCCCCAATAAACCTACAACTTCTTATTATGATTATTCCTACTAGCTCCTACTCTTTTCCCCCTTTTTTTCTCCCCCCTTTTTTTTTCCCCTTCCCCCCCTCCCCCCTCCTTCTTCTTTTCTCCCCCCCCCCTTCCTTCTCCTGCTTCCCCTATTTTTAGTCCCTAAACCTACTTTAGGTCTCTTATTATTTTTACTCTATATTTATACAGATATATATATATATTTGTTCTTATTCTGCCAGACAATCCACCAGCCGTCTCTAACATCAAAACCGCTTGATAAAAGGAAAATTACGCAACTTTATTTATTTTACACTTTATCATTTCTTAATGAGTTCAATCCTAAACCATCTCCATTACCGTGGATGGTAGGCTTTTTATCAATTAATTCTTTACCATCGATTATCATCTTTTCACCAACTATCCCCCGTTGCTATCTCTCTTTGCACACTTTTCAACTATTATGATCCTTTGTGGTCTTTTCTGGTTTGTACACCCATCCTTAACTACCTTCATTACTAGCACACTATCTGTGGGTATCTTGGTATCTTGAATGCACTTTTTTAGTGTCTCCCCACTACGATACACACTATTATCACTATATTACCCCACTTCTATTTCTGGTGTGTCCCTGCATGTCCTCACTTTGGGTCCTACAGTGCGTCGTCCCCTCTTGATGACTCCTCCCTTTTGTGGGCAACCGTGGCTGCAATTATATGTACATTTTACTGATGCTTTAATGCATATTTTATACTTTACATACAACTTTTGATTTTCCATTTATCTGCATATCAATGGATCTATGTAAACCAATAACAGCCTGTTTTCATTTCAGAACTATCAATAGCTCCTGATGAAGCGGATCTTCCCGCAAAACATGTAGAGCTTGCCCTGAATACTAATATATATGATAGTCATCACTCTGTTGATGCCTTCTTTGGACCAGTTTTTGGTTTATAAGTGTTTTGTAATCATTGTAATTTATGTGATTTTTTATTTTTTATACTGTTTATGTATTTTTATCCAATGTAATTATTTAGTGTTGATGCAACTACCCATGCTGGGTTTGTTTCAATAAATAACATTTTCACAACGATTAGTGCCTAGAAAGTCCATCTTATTGTCCCTCCAACAACAACCTTTCTTGCTTTAGTCAAGGACGTGGCACTGTGCTATTCTGAGACACCCACAGCCCATCCTGTGGTTTGTGGACTCTTTTTATTTCAAAGAGGTTCTAAAGTTCCCACGAATGTTTGGTGTGAACCGAACAGGGGGGCGTTCGGCTCATCCCTAGTGGTCACAATTTGGGGGGGTTTAGTGGGGGGATGGTTAGTGGGTACAAGCGGAGAAATTTGGCCCAGTTGAAGTGGGAGGGGACCCCACCAGTAAGGGGGAGGTTGGCAGAGTTGATTCTGGAAATGGGGTTTAAAGTTGCAGATATTTTTGCTTTGATTTGTCCCGTGGGGAGTTCTAAGTTTTATCTGTCCTTTATAAAGCCTGAGGGTCTTGATTTATTTTGGGAATGTTTTAGGGGGTGCAGGGACCTTTCGCAGTGGAACGGTTGGGTGCCAAAGGTGATTTCCAGGCAGCCTCTAATAAAATCTGTGACAATCCTGGTGCGTAACGATTCCATCCCAGAGGCTGATTTGATAGTGTGGTTACGCCGATATGGTGAGGTCCTCACTCCACTGCGGAAGGTCTTTGATCAGCATGGGATATGGACAGGGGCCTGGACAGTGTCACTAAAATTGGGGGTGCAGGGAAATGTAGTCCAACATCTGCCCTGTTCAGCCTTTCTGGGGAGGGATAGGCTGAACATTTTTTACCAAGGTCAGCCTAAAGTCTGCAATAAATGTGGTGAGAAGGGCCATTTTGTCTCTACCTCCACCCATAATAAGTGTTCACTGTGCCAGGAGCTGGGCCATTTGGCTAAGGACTGTACCGATATTCGCTGCAATTTGTGCCAAAAGCTTGGTCATCCCTATAGTCAATGCCCGGAGGCATTACATAACTTGCCAGGATTGGAGGCTGAGCTGCAGAGGCTGGATAAGGAGGATGTGGCCGCTGAAACTGTTGTTGTCCCTCCTGTGTCTGTGACATCTCTTGTTTCTGTTCCCCCTAGTTATTTGGTCCCTGAGTCTGTCCCTCCTGTGTCTGTGACATATGTTGTTCCTGTTCCCCCTAGTGATGTGGTCCCTGAGTCTGTCCCTCCTGTGGTCATCCCTAACCCGTCTATACGTAGATCCTCCAGACTAGCGGAGGCTGCTGGGGGCAGGCTTAGCGGATCTTCCCACTCAGCCTCCAGTCCCTGCCCCTCGGTAGCGTAAACGTGGTCAGGGGAATGTGGGGGTGCTGGATGGGGGTGGGGCTGATGGAAGGGTGTCGATACCCCACGTCTCACCCTCTGTTAATGGTGATTCGGATGAGGAGGGGTGGGAGAAGATTAGGAGGAAGAAAAAAAAGAGTCGGATTCAAGAGGGGGTTCCTCTTGGTAACACCTTTTCTGTGTTGTCGGGTGACAAAATGTCTGTGTCATTCTCCTTATCATCTATGGATGAGGGGGAGTCACGTAGTTTAAAGAGAGCTGTTTCTGGTCATGAGGGTGTGGTGAAGGTCAAGAAACGACTACCCCAATCATCCTGATGGCAGTTCCCACTCCGATAAAGGTGGCGACCATTAATGTCACCAGCATTAAATCTGCAAGAGCTTGTGATATTGCCTTATTTTTGTTCAGCGAGTTTGATGCCGAGATGTTATTTTTGCAAGAGACCTGGCTCCATACTTTGGCCGATGTCCATCTGGCAAAAAGGGAGTGGAGATGCGGTCCCTCCTTTTGGTCTATTGTGGCTGAGCCCTGCAGCGGAGTTGCGGTCCTTTTAAAAACCGATATGGTAACGTGCCGGCGGATAATTGAGGTAGAAATAAGTAGATGCATGGTGTTGGACGTTTCTGTTAGGGGGCATGACCTGCGCCTGATCAATATCTTTGGGCCGCAGTCTAAATAGACCCCTGATTTCTCACCTTTGAGACAGGGAAAGGGACTGAGGGCACATATCCCCCAGTCCATTTTTCTGCAGCCTCAGCTGCACTGAAGATGAATGGACAGGAGACAGAGGCTCCTGTCCATTCATAAAATAAAGCATCGTAAACACAGTTTATGATGCTCAGTGAGAAGGACAGAGGGGGCAGAGGAGCACAGAGGTGGACCAGAGGAGCACAGAGGATCACATGGAGGGGGACTGGAGGAGCACATAGAGGGGGACCAGAGGAGGACATGGAGGGGGAACGGAGGAGCACGGAGGAGGACACAGGAGACAGTCAAGGGTGATTGGTACAGCAGTGGGCGCATATACAAGCGCCGATCTCCCTGCATAGATTTCAATAAAGCAGTTGAAAGCCGCAGGGGGAGAGGAGGAGAAGCGGCTGCCAGCTGCTTTATTGAAACTATACAGGGGGATCAGTGCTTGTAACTGCCCCCACCGCTGCACCAATCATCCCTGATTGTCTAGGTATCGGGTCAACCATCGGAGCATTTTCATGAGCACAGGTACTCGTGCAAATGCTCGGTATAAGCACAGAGACTAGTATTAGTATTGGTGCAATCCTAGTTTTTAACTACTTTAAGACAATACAGTTTAGTACGGTGAAAAGAAAAAGAAGAAAACAAGCTATTCTATGAAACTGTTTTGCCATTGGACAAATAGTATGCAGTTAAGGGCTTTAACTTTATTTATTTTTATTTTTGGTATGCTGAGCTGGGCAGGTACCACACCTATAAATCTATAAGTTACCTTAAGAAACTTAATTGGACTTTATGAGTACCAATACAATCAATTTTTATTCAACATATATAATAAGCATAACAATGATCATTTAAAAGTTTGGACTTACATTGACCAATGGAAGAATGTACCTTATATTATCCACCATTCCTAGTTTCTTTCCTGCAGTATAATTTTACACAGTGTATATATATACACTGATTAAATTAATAATTCAACATAACATTGTTAATGTGGTTCATACTATATTATCCACAAACCCAGCGCACGGTAAAACAGAAACAAGCCTCAAGGTTTTTCTCAGACACCTAGG
The DNA here is from genome assembly GCF_905171775.1 of Rana temporaria. Lineage (NCBI taxonomy): Eukaryota > Metazoa > Chordata > Amphibia > Anura > Ranidae > Rana > Rana temporaria. The sequence continues at coordinate 335,022,211 of NC_053490.1, read as the reverse complement.
TCCTTAGTATTTATCACAAATATGGTAAAAAAAAATATATATACTGTGACATGAAGCTGCTAAACAGCTCCCATGAAATACAAAAGAGGTGCTGGGACTATATGTTGTGATATATTTGTCAGGCTCTCCCTATATATTCTTTTCAGGAACACAGCCCACAGCACAAAACTACACAATAGGGTTAATACAGCTCAAACAGCACATACAGCAGGTATATCTTGAAACTTTTCCTGCTAACTAAGATATAATGTGGGTGCTTTCAAACAATACCAATAAACTTCAAGAAAAATTACTGTATTTCCATAGGTCAACCCCACGGCTTCAGGCTCCCTCTTTTGCTGCTTTTCTTTCCCATGCAAGGTGAACCTGTGGACACACTAGAGTTTATTGGCTATTATTTTCTTAGTTTAATGAACATGTTTAAAGATATACCTACTGTTTGGGCTGTGGCTGATTTCCAGACTTTGTTAACCTTATTGTGCGGCTTTATGCTACGCACTCTGTTCCTGGAAAGGGGATTTAGAGAGGACCTATCTAGAAGGAAAATGAATATAGATGCCCAGAGAAGCTGGTTCGCTCATCCTTAATTTGAAAACTATATTTGCAAAGATAACATTTTGCATGGCGGTCAATAAATGTGCCTGTTAGGATGCTACTAGTTACTGTATTAAACTATAAAATGCATTTCCTTGCATATTTGTACATCATATTGGGGCAAACAACTTGTTTTAATACATTCAAAGTAAGTAAAAAAAAAAAAAGAAAATAAGAAAGAATATTCACTTGCTATGAGCTTTGGCAATTCTTATTATATTCAGTATATCAGAGTTTAGATACAAAAATTGTTAACATTTAATTTCCAAATACTCTGAGGATACAGATAATCTCATTATAGCTAATGAGGAATGAAAGACGTGGATGTAGTATATTCATTGTGACCAGATTGTCTGAAGAGGTCCCAAAGGACATTCATTCTATTCCACTGAGAAGTAACATTAACAAAAGAAAGACATATATAAATTGAAAATGTATGTTATTATCATTGACTTCAGCAATAGAATTTGCCATTCTAGGTATCTTTGGTAAGTATGCTGAAAAAACAACAGTTCTTTATGTGTTGCTATTACTTTTAGAGCTATTAGGTTATTTTTTGGACCTTCTTGGAATTTAGAGCGGTTTGGACTTATCAATCATATATGAAACAACAAAATACATTCAGAAAAACTGCAGGTACATTTTGGTTCAGAATGTTGCTATAACACTGTTAACCAAAACCTAATATGCAGAAAAATTAGAACTTAATCCAATTTACAAAGTCATTTAGATTCTTGCATCAATGTTTGACAAGTGTCAAGTGTAGATGTCTTACAATATTAATATTAGTATTTTATCAGTAGTATTTTACTACACTTTCAGAGGGTGATGATTTTGTGTCAGTATATTACAAAGTGGTCAGATGGAAGTGATTAGTTTCTTGCTTATTTAATTAAAATTCATCAGGAGGGTTCATATACTCAACATAAACGGGTCTATTCACTTAAGGAAACTGACATTCAATGATAACTCATAGAGGAAATTTCCAAAATTCTCTTACTACTAGTTCCTATTTTTAGTCCAATACTTTGGACTCTATTCCACATAATATTCCCTCTTTCTCACTCTAACAAATCCCATATTCCAGTTCACATTTTTATATTATGAATCATAAATACATGACTATATTCAAGAATTCATGGTTACAGTGATTCTTCTTCATATCTGACACCACAGCCAATTTTTCACAAGTGTCAGTTTTTTTTTTTTTTTTTTTTGTATTTGAACTTATCTATTTACCATTTTTTCTTTTCTGACATAGACTCAATTTCTATTTCTACTTAGGGACAGTAAAACGATCACAGGCTTTATACACAAGTGTAAAATTCCATAACAATTGTTATTTCCAGTTTTCTTTTGCTCTCATTGCTGAAAACAGTAGCCTTTGTGCCTAATGATAATTACAACTTAGTAAATTGAACTTTACATCTTTTAGCTTTTTGATTTTACAGGAGCACTGGAAGATTTTGAGCAGCAAACTGCTTGAGATCTGATGTTAAGGGTTGCCAGTTTGAATAGCGTTCAGTTAAATCTAGAAAATCTAGCTAAATTTTAAAGCTGTTAAAATAAAAGCATTGCTTGCTGGAAAACAAAGTTGGTAGCAACACACTGGGGGTGATTTACTAAAACCGAGAGTGCAAAAATCTGGTGCAGCTCTGCATAGAATCCAATCAGCTTCCAGGTTTTTTTTTTTTGTTAAAGTTTAATTGAACAAGCTGAAGTTAGTTTCCATGCAGAGCTGCACTAGGTTTTGCATTATCCATCTATATTTAGTAAATCAACCCCACTATCTACACCTGTACTCTGGCAGTTTTAGGGCTCATTTACACTTGCTTCAAAACATGGCATTGGACACACTTTTTAAAGCACTCTGAATGCAGAACTGTCCTTAAGGCAGGGCAAAATGGAGAGCTGCCCTGTCATTGTTGTGGGGCTCAAGGCAGCTGCCTCATACTTGCCAACTAACCCAGTTTAAATTCCCTAGTCCCTTGAAGTTTTAGTCCTTTGTTATGTCCTGGAATCTCAGTGTAAAGTGCTGCTACTAATGCTACCCAGCTCTGTCCTATTGTTTTGTACAGATGACTCACCTGCCAACCAAGTGTTTACATATGAATGATGGTTATTTACATGTAAATAACGGGAGCATTCATATGTAAATAGCGGAGTTTGGCGGCATTCATATGCTGTAACCTCTAGCAACCAATAATTGAACAGTATTACTGTACAGTAATCTCTAGCAACCAATCAACAAAAGAAATCATGTGATGTAACCTCTAGCAACTAATCAGTGAGCCGTAATGTGTGCTGTAACCTCTAGCAACCAGTCAATAAGTGTCAATGATATGCTGTAACCTCTGGCAACCATATGCAATCACTGCCTGATCTGATACAGTAAACTGATTTTAAGTCTCAGAGCATGTGGAGAGCAAAATTGCATGGGGGGACCCCAAGATTTTTTTTGCCCAGGGTCCAATAAATCCTAAAGACGGCCCTGCCTGAATGCCAATCAAAGTACCTGTCACTAAATAAAATGGTTAGCTTACAGTCCTGCCCACACGTTGTGTTTGCTTTACTTTGGCTTAAAAAATATAAATATAAAATATAGCTATGTTGCTTTTGTAATGCTTCAAGCACCAAAGATGATCAGCACAGCCACACTCCAATCCAATGTAACTTTAATGTAAAAAACGGGAAACAGGCACTACAAGTCACAGCAACGAAACCTAGGACCACTGACGCGTTTCACACGAACTTCAGTGTTTACTCATAGCTGATTACAGCACCTGCAGCATTTGAGCTTATTCACTGTTTTTTTTGGAGGTATTGCAGCTGTGAGATATCAACACAGACTTAATTAACACATGCTTAATTGAAGCTTTAAAAAAGCTTTACCGAAGCACCACCAAAGTTGTGGCGTTATCATAAGCGTTCCTATGGAAACAGAAAACAAATTTTTGTGGGAACATAGTCTTCTAATGCCTCCCAACAATGCTAGCTCAAACTTTTGGGCTATACAGTGCCTTGAAAAAGTATTCAGACCCCTTGAAGTTTTACACAACCAAAAATATAAATGTATTTTATTGGAATTTTATGTGATCGACCAACACAAAGTAGCACCCCCAAGTCAATACTTTTCAACTAAATTACAGCTGCATGTCTTTTTGGGGATGTCTCTACAAGCTTTGCACATCTAGAGAGTGACATTTTTGGCCATTCTTCTTTGCAAAATAGCTTAAGCTCTGTCAGATTGGACGAAGAGTGTCTGTGAAAAGCAATTTCTTGCCACAGATTCTCAATTGGATTTAGGTCTTGACTGGGCCATTCACATAAATATGCTTTGATTTAAAGTATTCCATTGCAGCTCTGGCTGAATGTTTAGGGTCCTTGTCCTGCTGGAAGGTGAACCTCCTCCCCAGTCTCAAGTCTTTTTCAGACTCTGAGGCCCCGTACACACGACCGAGGAACTCGACGTGCCAAACACATCGAGTTCCTCGTCGAGTTCAGTGTGGAAGCCGCCGAGGAACTCGGCGGGCCGACTTTTCCCATTGACTAACGAGAAAATAGAGAACATGTTCTCTTTTCGGCCCGACGAGTTCCTCGTCGGCTTCCTCGCTGAAAAGTGTACACATGACCGAGTTTCTCGCCAGAATCCAGCTCCGACCGAGTTTCTGGCTGAATTCTGCCGAGAAACTCGGTCGTGTGTACGGGGCCTGACAGGCTTTCTACTAAGATTGCCCTGCATTTGGCTCCAGCTATCTTCCCATCAATGCTAACCAGCTTCTCTGTCCCTGCTGAATACCACCATGTTTCAGTTCACTTTTGGTCTCATTTTACTGGAGTACCTTCTTCCACATGTTTGCTGTGTCCCCCACATGGCTTCTTGCAAACTTCAAATAGGGACTTCTTATGACTTTCTTTCAACAATGGTTTTCTTCTTGCCACTCTTCCATAAAGGCCAGATTTGTGGAGGGCACCACTAATAGTTGTCCTGTGGACAGATTCTGACACCTGAGCTGTGGATCTCTGCAGCTCCTCCAGAGATACCATGGGTCTCTTGACTGCTTCTCTGATTAATGCTCTCTTTTCCCAGCCTGTCAGTTCAGGTGGATGGCCATGTCTTAGTAGGTTTGCAGTTGTGCCATACTCTTTCCATTTTTGGATGATGGATTGAACAGTGCTCTGTGAGCTGTTTAAAATTTAGAATTTTTTTTATAACCTAACCCTGCTTTAAACTTCTCTACAACTTTATCCCTGACCTGTTTGGTGTGTTTCTTGTTCATGATGCTGTTTGTTCACTAAGGTTCTCTAACAAACCTTTGAGAGCTTCACAGAACAGCTGTATTTATACTGAGATTAACTTACACACAGGTGGACTCTATTTACTAAATAGGTGACTTCTGAAGGCAATTGGTTTCACTAGATTTTAGTTAGGGGTATCGGAGAAAGGGGGGCTGATTACAAATGCACGCCACACTTTTCAGACATTTATTTGTAAAACAATTTATAATTTTTCTTCCACTTCACAATTATCTTCCACTTTTTGTTGGTTTATCACATAAAATCTCAATAAAATACATTTAGGTTTTGGGTTGTAACATGACAAAATGTGGAGAATTTCAAGGGGTATGAATACTTTTTCAAGGCACTGTACATGAAAGCAGTTTTCTCTAAAATCAGTACTGAGACTATTGAGAAATTATACATGGAAAGCCTAATAATGTTTAGCATATCAGGAATCAACACAGATACACTTTTGAGGTGATATGTGAGCCTCCTAGGGATAGGAATATAGAGGGTATAGCAACCCCAGACCTCAGGCCTAGACCTCTGAAGGAGCCCCTGACAAGAGATGAATATTTGAATTTTGATGATAGTTTGAAAGCACTCTGTCCAGTCAAACAGGATGCTGACTATAACTAACTGGCTGTAGTGTTGACTGTATGAAAGTTAGTTGAAATGGTCAACATATACATCATTTCAGAAATGTTTATATGTGAGATATATATTCATAATGTATTTACATTAAAATAAATAAATCGTTTTTGAAACCAATAAGAATCATTTAAAACTAGGAGCCCCAGAGAACTCTCATGCTTAACATTAGCCTATTAGATATTGCTTTTATGACAAACATTGTTGTCCGTTCCTGCTCTCTAAAACCTAATTGTGAATAAACTAAAATAATTTTTATTAAAGTATCATAACTCTAACCTATGATGGAGAGAATGCTTCTCAAAACCCATGCTGATTTAAACATAATGGTATTATTAATATCCATTGAAGACTGTAATGTCATTTTCTTTTTTAATTTCAGCTGGGATTACGATGAGTTGTAGAAAAGTCTACATCCATTATACAGTCAAATAGAAATTCAATACATAGATACCAACCTATACTGTATAATGGTAAAAGGGAAATTAACATTGTCCCTATGCACAAGTGTAGAAGGAGACCTTTAGAAAGCTGTACACACTCTACCTTTATCATCTGAAGTCCCTTGTGTTGGCTTGTACATGATTTTAAACAAGACATACTTTGTTGTAATGTCCCTGTAAACCAAGATTTTAAAGGTCAAAGAACGTACTAATAAAATAATTCTACAACCAAACATTCACAACCTTCAGTCGCTTAGATTATGTTTATGTTATGATTATGTTATATTTATGAGGTAAATCTCTATGAAATACAGTGTGTGTATAATATATACTGTATATACTCGAATATAAGCCGACCCGAATATAAGCCGAGGCACCTAATTTTACCACAAAAAAATGGGAAAACGCATTGACTCGAGTATAAGCCTAGGGTGTCCATCTGCATGCCTAACTGTGCCTCACTTTGCCTCACTGTGTCCATGTGCATGCCTCACTGTGTCCATGCCTCAATGTGCCTCACTGTGTCCATGCCTCACTGTGCCCATGCCTCACTGTGCCTCACTGTGCCCATGTCTCACTGTGTCCATGACTAGACTTACGTTTAACATGGGAGTATATAGAAGGGGTGCCCGGCTTTGAAAAATTGGTGCTCCCCGGCCGTAGGTCCTCCAGACAGCAAACTTTGCACACTTGTAGAGGAGAACTGGAGCTACATGTGTGCCAAGTTACCGGATAAATGACCGTTTATCATGGGAGTCTATGGAAGGGGTGCCCAACTTTTAAAAATCATGCTCCTCGGCCATAGGTCCCCTGGACAACAAACTTTGCACACTTGTAGAGGAAGAGTGGGGCTACATGTGTGCCAAGGGGACCTATGGCCGGCCAGTACTGGGTCCCCAAAGTCTGGGAGATCAGGCGCAAAGAGGTGACTCGAGTATAAGCCGAGGGGGCATTTTCAGCACCAAAAAATTTGCTGAAAAACTCAGCTTATACTCAAGTATATACGGTATATATATATATATATATATATATATATATATATATATACACACACAGTATCTCACAAAAGTGAGTACACAGCTCACATTTTTGTAAATATTTTATTATATATTTTCATGTGACAACACTGAAGAAATTACACTTTGCTACAATGTAAAGTAGTGAGTGTACAGCTTAAATATAAAAGTGTAAAGTTGCTGACCCCTCAAAATAACTCAACACACAGCCAATAATGTCTAAACTGCTGGCAACAAAAGTAAGTCCCACTAAGGTTTTTGATTAGGTCCCTAGCGCTGTTTTTTATGTTTATACATAGCTAGCTTTAACCTGTATGTAAATCATACATTGTATGTAAACCTTACAAATGAATGACATAAATGCATTCCTCTACCTGTAGTAACTTTTATAAACTTTACTGTTTTTTCTGTACATTTAAGAATAACATCAAGTACCTGTACTTTGTGTTTGTCAAATACTTATCCTTCCATTTCCTTTCTTTCCTTTCTGTCTCCTGCCTACACCAAGCATACAGTATTCTGGTGTGGTCAGTTTGTATCCCTCAGCTTTGCTCAGCTGGTGGGAGCTACAGGATGCCATGCTGACACATGGCATGGCTGTAGTCAACGTAGCTGACACAACCCTTGCCCAGCCCAGCCCAGCCCAGCTCCTTTTTGATTAACAGCTATTCCAAGCAGAAGCCTCGCTTTAAGAACCACATTGTTAAATGCACCTGTAGCATTACCCCCGAAGGAGCTGTTTAGTAATTTAGGCTCTCTGTTCTGCACCTCGACTCCAAGAGCAGCCTCAGCCCCTCTGACATACCTGGATAAATGGTGGTTACTGCAAGCACACAAGTATAGATACCTTTAATTTGGCTGTGAATTAGGCCCCATACACACGAGACACTGATAAATGCTGGTAAACGCGTGTTCAGAGGCAGTTGGACAGCTTTTGCAACTGCCCCTGAACCAATTCAATGTTATCCTATGTGTCCATGCACACAGTCATGTTTTTCAGCGTTTTTCGGCAGTTGTGTTTATCCTCGTTTTTTTCAGAAGCAAAAAAATGGGTTCAGACGCAAAAGTTTCAGACGCAAAGCGCGGCAAAACGATGCTAAACGCGGCTAAACGTGGTACCGGCATTTTGCCGCGATTTCATTTATAGGTGTTTTTAAAGGTGACCTTTTTTTTTTACATTAGAAATCTCAAAAATGATGGCAAATGATGAAAAACCATAAAAAAAACCATAAAAAAAAACACATAAAAAAAACAGTAATTGCTTGCATTGCATTGTGGACAACCCACAACTTGTGGCAGGTGACGTGGCAGGTGACGTGACAAGTGGACAATTCACAACTTGTGGCAAGTGGACAATCCACAACTTGTGGCAGGTGTCGTGGCAAGTGGACACTCCACAACTTGTGGCCAGGTGATGTGGTCAGGTGACATGGCCAGTGGACATTCCACAACTTGTGGCCAGGTGACGTGGCCAGGTGATGTGGCATGTGGACAATCCACAACTTGTGGCAGATGACGTGGCCAGTAGACAATCCACAACTTGTGGCCAAGTGATGTGGCCAGGTGACGTGGCAAGTGGACAATCCACAACTTGTTGCAGGTGACGTTGCCAGGTGACGTGGCAGGTGATGTGGCCAGTGGACAATCCACAACTTGTGGCAGCTGACGTGGCCAGGTGATGTGACCAGTGGACAATCCACAACTTGTGGCCAGGTGACGTGGCCAGGTGACGTGGCAGGTGTTGTTGCCAGTAGACAATGCACAACTTGTGGCAGGTGACGTGGCCAGTGGACAATCCACAACTTGTGGCCATGTGACGTGGTAAGTGGACAATCCACAACTTGTGGCAGGTGACGTGGCCAGGTGAAGTGGCAGGTGATGTGGCCAGGTGACGTGGCAGGTGGCGTGGCCAGTGGACCATCCACAACGTGTGGCAGGTGACGTGGCCAGGTGACGTGGCAAGTGGACAATCCACAACTTGTGGCAGGTGACGTGGCCAGGTGACGTGGCAGGTGACGTGGCCAGGTGACATGGCCAGGTGACGTGGCCAGTGGACAATCCACAAATTGTGGCCAGGTGACGTGCCAGGTGATCTGAACAAGTGACGTGGCAGGTGACGTGGCCAGGTGACATGGCCAGGTGACGTGGCAAGTGGACAATCCACAACTTGTGGCAGGTGACATGGCCAGGTGATGTGGCCAGTGGACAATCCACAACTTGTCGCAGGTGACGTAGCCAGGTGATTTGGCAAGTGGATAATCCACAACTTGTGGCAGGTGACGTGGCCAGGTGACATGGCAAGTGGACAATCCACAACTTGTGGCAGGTGAGGTGGTCAGGTGACGTGGCAAGTTGACAATCCACAACTTGTGGCAAGTGACGTGGGCAGTTGATGTGGCAGGTGATGTGGCCAGTGGACAATCCACAACTTGTGGCAGGTGACGTGGCCAGGTGACATGGCCAGGTGACGTGGCCAGGTGATGTGACCAGTGGACAATCCACAACTTGTGGCAGGTGGCGTGGCTAGGTGATGTGGCAAGTGGACAATTCACAACTTGTGGCAGGTGACGTGGCAAGTGGACAATCTGCAGCTTGTGGCAGGTGATGTGGCAAGTGACACGCTAAATACAAGTACACTGCTGCTCTCTCAGCTGCTACTCACTCTGGTCTCACAAAATGGCTGAAATGGTTAAATAATACTGTTTTTTGAGCTTAGGGAGGGTCTTATGATGTTTCTTAACTAAACGCTTATAAACGCAAACGCGGTAAAACGCGTTTAGCAGAGTTTGCACCGGCGTCCCGTGTGCATGGGGCCTTAGCACCAGAAAATAGACAAGACTTTTTAGTGATAATTTAATTCAATGTATTTTATACATAAGTCCTGGGATGGCTCACAGGCGGTTTTTAAACCTGCTTAGTTGGGGGTCGCACTCCCAGAGGTGAGCATATACCCATTGGGGGAGCACGAGTGAGGTGATTCATTGGTGGTCTAGAAGTTTTACAATTTATTTTTACAATTATAGATGCATGTTAAGTGTTTTAAACAATTCAAGCACTATTGGAGTCTTTTTCTCTGCATATACTCTACTGCTGACCAGAGCTTTTTTTCTCAGAAAAAAGGTGCAGGAACTCAACCACGACCCTGTTCATATTTCAAAAACAGTAGAACGGTCTTAAAGGGGCATTAAATACCAGGATTGCATTACATACAGAGTGCAGAGTTCAGGGGGTTACACACAGAGTGCAGAGCTGTCACTTGTAAACAAGTTACCCCTGAAAAAAAGCCCAGTGCTGACATACTGAGGAGGAGATCTTGGAAGGAGTTTAGGAGCCAGCTGTATTGTATATCTCACTGAGCCTGGGGTGGCTCACAGGCTTTTTCTGACCCTGCTTAGTTGGGAGGTCGCACTCATATAGCTTTTGGGGGACACACGAATGAAGTGATTCGTTTGTGGTCTGTCTGGAAGCTTTATATATAAGATTTCACAATTACATTTAGTTGTTCATCAAACAACATCCACTTGTGGAATTTTCACTGTTTTAATATTGACTTTTTTGCACTTTATTGTATGGACATTTAATTATGCACTTTATATGTTGTTTGATTCAATGATTTTTGATATTTGTTTATATTTCATGATTCAGCGCTGCACTCTTATATATTGATTTTTGTGCACATGCATATGTGGATGTAAACAGTGCTAGCAGCTGGTCTTTTGAATACCTTACACACACACACACACACACAATGGGGGTTATTTACGAAAAGGCAAATCTACTTTGCACTACAAGTGCAAATTACAAGTGCAAAGTGCACTTGAAATTGCACTTGGAAGTGCAGTCCCTGTAGATCTGAGGGGTAAATCTGAAATGAGGGGAAGCTCTGCTGATTTTTTTTATCCAATCATGTGCAAGCTAAAATGCTGCTTTTTATTTTCCTTGCATGTCCCCCTACAGTGCCTGCGTTTCTAGTACATATATAGTTACTTTTGGTTTTTGGGTAGCTAGCAAAACTCTATCACATATATATATATATATATATATATATATATATATAGAAAAAACAAGATGCGCTACACATAATATAAAAATGTATGAATGTATCCAAAGCCGAATAAAATTAATCATCCGTGAATAATATGAGGAATATAAATGAACAACAAATTATCAAAGAAAAATCCTTAATAAAAGCAAAAAAGTCCTTTCACCAGTGAATATAAAAAAAAAAAATCCATATTGGTAAGTGACAATCCAATAAGAAGAGACCTCCACCAAACGAGTAATGAATCTGCTTACCAGATTCCCGGTGGTCTCTTAGTTAAAAGAAGACCCCAGGTAGCATGAAGATTTTAAACTCTGCAGAGTAAAGGCTTCTATGGACAATCCGGATAACGATCTCGGTTGCACTCCCGTGTTAGAGGATACGATAACCATACGATACGATAACCATACCACATAAAAAACATAGGAGGCCACAATAGTGTAAATCCGTAAAAAAATTGATTTATTTAAAAATTAAGACAAAAACACACTTACAGATTAGCAGTGTTTGACAGGCTTATCAAGTTGAAGCTCCGGCCGGAAGCAGACCAGACAGCCCATCAATGGTGTGGAAAAATGCAGTCAACGGGGGGTGATACCGATGTAGATGCACGTTCCGCCCGATCTGGTTTAGCGACAAATCGCTTCCTCTGGGGCACAGGCAACACACCGAATCACCCCCCTTAAATTAGCAAAACGCCGATGTGGGAGGAACTGACGTCACCAGCCGCGCCTGCGCATGACTGGATAAACCAAGCCTCATCCTGGAGCAAACCAGTGATAGTGCGCATGCGCTGGCGGGACGTGTCCCGAAAAAAACGCTTGTAATGGCGTTAATGTTCTCATATGTTGCTCACAGCACGGCGTGCATTGAAGACAAGTAGTGTCCCGCAGCGTAACATAAAAACAGATGCGGGAAACACAATCAATGAATACGTTATTGGGACGCAGGGATCACTTCCGCATCACGTGGTCACTCGCGATCACGTGACACGTCAGCAGCGTGATGATGTGACTAAACGGAGGAGCCCTACGTGGCAATGTAAATTAAAAAACAAGCATTCTACATGGAGTATGCTAGTCAAGCCTCGTTTTGGTAAAAACCAAAGGAGCCGGTCAATTGGTCGTGTTACAACCAATTACACGGCTCCGTCGGGGAAAGGCTGGATGAACACTCCAGAGACCGGATATAGCAAGAGAACCAGATGCCACAGCGTGAAATGATAGCGGTAATCATCTATTGCAACCGGCATGAGTAGTGCTCATTAAAATAAAAATAAAATAAAATTTAAAATTAAAAATTAAAAATAAGAAAAAAATAAAAATAAAACGGTCAAATCAGCATAAAAATCACACTAAAAAAATGGAATTTAAAAATGCCAATAACCCCCAAACAAGGTTGGAATCTGGAAAAAATATATACAAGCTGCGTCCCAATGTAGATAATAAACTGGGATACAAATCTTGATCACAGCATATTAATGATTAACATATTGTGATTAGACAACAGTGAGGGCCCTATAGATAGATTCTGATATGTTGACATTCAAGTGTTAAGAACCACATATTTGGAAAGGGCAGACCACTCCATAGTATAGACCATAATAACCTTAATAAAAACATTATTCAGACAATATTTAAAGGAACCATATACATTTAAATAATACATGATAACATAATGAGAACTAAATAAAATGACACATGGTAGCATAATATGGACTAGGTAAGTGAATCTAAGAGTTGTTTATAAAGGCATTAATATCTGTGTCGATATTCAGCCCATATGGCGTATAGGTTTTAACCCTATGGATCCACGCCATTTCCTGCCTGGATATTTCACGTACAAGGTTACTACCCCTCCAGTGCGGGCGATATTTATCAATCCCAACAAACAACGTATTTGAGGGATCTCTATTATGTTTTAAATCAAAATGTCTGGAAACAGAGTGTTTATCAAATCCTGCCCTAATTTTAGCAATATGCTCATTTAGCCTAACTGACAAGGCTCTTTTGGTGCGGCCAATGTATTGCAGACCGCAGGGGCACTGGATGAGGTATATAACCCCTTTAGTCGAACAGGTTATAAATGGTTCAACCTCAAAGGTTTTATTAGTTGCTGTGGATTGGAAGGAGCAAATCTTCCTGTTTTTGCAACTATTTAAAGAACAGACTTGACATCGTTTGCACCTAAAATACCCCGTTAGGTTCTCAAGGAATGTCCTAGTAGCCCTGGGGGGGTCATGTACACTGGGGGCAATACGGCTCCCAATCGTAGACGCACCCCTAAACACCACGTTAGGTCTATCCGGAAGCAATGGCGCTAAGACCTGATCAGTTGTCAAAATGTGCCAATGCTTCTGGATAAGCTTTTTAACACTGAAGTGTTGAGCAGAAAATGTGGTAATAAAGGGTAGAGAAAAGCTCTCAGTTGGGGACCCTTTAACCTTGTCTGCCAATAAAGTTGGCCTATCGGTGTTTCTAGCTCTCTCCATTGCCTGTGAAAGAGTAGATTTGTCATACCCCTTCTCCTCGAACCTTTTAGAAAGGACTAAGGCCTGCTTTTCAAACGTCAGGGGGTTGGAACAATTGCGTTTAAGGCGCATAAATTGGCCCAGGGGAACAGATTTTAACCATGCTGGCAAATGGCAACTGTCCAGAGGTATGTATGAGTTGCGGTCAGTTGGTTTGAAGAAGGTGGATGTCACAAATCTACTATTATCAATGGTGATCTGGAGATCCAAAAAATGGATAGACTGCTGGCTGGATTCGTAATTAAATTTAATGCCCCTGGTATTCTGATTCAAGTGGGCCATAAAGATAAGAAGATCAGACTCACTGCCATCCCAAAGGAGGAGGACGTCATCGATATACCTCGACCAGAGTAATACCTCCGGTCGGCGTTGACAATCGATGACATACTCCTCCCACTTGGCCATGAACAGGTTGGCCAAGCTGGGGGCATATTTAGCCCCCATGGCCACACCCCTATCCTGTCTGTAAAAGGTGTTATCAAACAGGAAATAGTTATGAGTGGCCGCATACTTCAATAGAGTCATGATGAACTCTATTTGTATCTGTACCAGGCCAGACTGTCTTGTCAAATATAACAGTACAGCCTCAAGTCCCAAGTGATGTGGAATTATGGTGTAAAGGGAGGTCACATCAGCTGTGACCATCCATATGCCTGACTTGGGAGAGATACTGGCTAATGTATTAATCACCTGCTTCGTATCTCTGATGTACGAGGGGATTTTCTGTACAAGTGGTTGCAGGAAAAAATCAATGTACTTGCCCACCCGGGACGTGATGGAATCGATACCACTCACAATGGGCCGTCCCGGGGGGCAAGTTTGATTTTTGTGGATTTTGGGTAGATAGTATATAACGGGAGTCCTCGGGGCACTCGGAACCAGGAAGAGTGCTTCCTTACTGTTCAGAATACCCCTCTGGAGCCCCCGCTTAACCAGCCCTTCAAGTTCTTTTTTGTAACTAACTACTGGGTCCCTATTAAGGGGAGTATAGGTGTCCTCATCATCAACCAAACGATGCATTTCCTTCAAGTAGTCGCTCTGGTCAAGGATGACTATACCACCGCCCTTGTCGGCCGGTCTAATCACTAGAGACTTATTAAGGCATAGGGATTCAAGACCAATAGTCAAGTCCCTATTCAAATTGGATTTGCGTATTTTAAGCTTATCCAAATCGTTTAGGACGACATCCCTGAATACCTTAATACTCGGGGCCAGAGAACCTGGCGGATTGAATAATGAGGCATTAGCCAAAGATGAGTGTTGAAATTCATTGACAGTCTGTTGACTAGAGAGGGGATTGGAGAGGAAGTATCGCTTTATACTTAGGCGTCTGGTGAATTTGTGTACGTCCATATATGTTTGGAACTTGCTAAGATTTCTAGGTGGGGCATATTTCAGTCATTTATCTAGAAGCTTAGTCTCCGAATCCGTCAGTGTCTGTTGGCTAAGATTAAAGATACCTATTCCTAGGTTCTCTTTCGTTTTGGACGACTGGGCCCTCCTCCCCCCTCGGGTGCCTCTCTTCGTCCTGTGTTGCCTCCCTGGTCGGGAATCCAATTCTGATTAAATGGGTTAATGGGAGGGTTAGCATATTGATACAGATTAAAATAAATGGTGGTTTAAGCATACATGAGCATATAAAAGGTAGATTCAGACACTGTCTGATAGACAGTTTAATCATTATTCCAAAGTAATTTAGAACAGAGTTCTGTACCACTAGACTGGAATTATCTCATAAATCAGCAAATATCTGGAATCTAAAACATTGATATCAGCTCTATCTGAGGTCTCCCTATGGACCACAAAACACATCTCCCTATCCTATAGAGACAATGATAGGGAGACATGTTCTGTAGTCCTAGCACACATCCTGTCCTAGGGTAGAAGGTTTTTCCTACATAGATACAGTATAATTAGAAAGTTTGTTACTGGCAGAATTACCAGGTAAAATTAAAGAGAAAAAAAAAAAGCCTAAAAATAATGCAGCCACTGCATTTAAGGGCCAGTAAGCTTCAATATATACAATTTTGTTATTGGGTTTGAATTTTTATTTACTTTTCTGGTGACAAGACATCTACCTGTGGTTAAATGTTTTAGAAGATGTTGTCTACACATTTACCTGAAAAAAAATGTAACATGTAGACCTAGGACAGCACACACATTTTAGAACTTGTGTTAGGGGTTGTAAAGGTTTGTCTTTTATTTTCTAAATAGGTTCCTTTAAGCTAGTGCATTGTTGGTTCACTTACCTTTTCCTTCCATTTCCCTTCTAAATGTTTTTTTTCTTTGTTTGAATTTTTCACATCCTGTTTCTCCTCAGTAAGCTTACCACCATCATCCGAGCGGTGGAAAGTCATTTAGAACAGCTGACTGAACACCTTACTGAGGAGAAACAGGAAGTGAGAAATTCAGACAAAGAAAACAAAGAAAAAAAACATTTAGAAGGGAAATCGAAGGGAAAAGGTTGGTGAACCAACAATGCACTAGCTTAAAGGACCCATTTAGAAAATAAAAGACAAAACTTTACAACCCCTTTAAGCTCACCTCTGGGCATTTGTTGCTAGATTTTATAAAAGAACTGTAGAAGGAAGGGTGCAATGGATCATCAGAAAAGGATAGTTCGGTATATATAGTATCACTTTTTTTTATTTAGGTGCTCTACAGTTAATAAATAGTTCTGCATATTGGGCTTCCACCACTACTTTGATCACTACCGAGCACTGAGCAATCAAAGACTGATCACTTAGTTCTGGGATTCTGCTCTGAGCACAGTGGTGACTGTCTATGACCGGTATGTGCTCTGCCCCTCCAGCACTCACTGGAGTGCAGGACTGTGGAGGGGACAGGAGAGTCTGACTCAGACTCTCAGCTGTGCGCTGAGAGGCTGAGCTACCTGCTGGTCAGACATCTTGATGGATCCCAACATGATTGTCGGGATCCCTGCAGAGCCTGGACCGACTCTGTGACATCAGTCAACAATATGCTATAATCCACTGTTGAATATGGGTCACAGGAGTGCAGAACTACAGTAAGTGCACTCCTGTTACCCACAGGAGAAGTATTGCCATACTTCTCCTTTAAGCCAATTATACCTTTGTTTGATGAGATTTTGTTATTGCAAAATCACCCCCATCCTCATTCATATGCAATGCTTCCCATACATAATAAAGATAATGGGCATGCAAGAAAAATAAATGAACTTGTTTTTTTTTTTTTTTTTTATGAAAAAACATTTTCAGCATTTATTTGATAAAGTTGTAAAGAAATTGTCAACAACTGATGTTCTCAGAAGAATGCAACCTCAAATATATAATGTTGTTATGCTTCATTTTTAGGAATGGATTTCGAGCTACGTTTAATTTTTAAAGCAATTGGCTTCTTCACCTTGATTGCAGTAGGAGTTCCAAGCAATATAATAATCTTAGCAATTTTTGTACACATCAGAGCTAGAGAAAAGAAGCTTCTACCTTCAAATGCCATTTTAACCAAGTTGGCTTTGGTCAATTTGCTTGTTATATTTTCCAAAGGTTTACCGCAAGCCATTCACGCCATAGGAGTTCGGAACATATTAAATGACATTGAGTGTAAATTCATTTCTTTCACATATAGGATTTGTAGGGGAATGACAATATGTGTTACTTGCTTGCTGAGCTGCAATCAGTGTATTATATTAGCCCCTCCCTTAAAGACATGGCTCTACTTAAAACAGAAAATTACCCCAAACATATCCTGGATTATGGTATTGCTCTGGTGCATTAACTGTGCAATCTATCCATCTTGTTTTCTCCATGTTCAAGCCATAGGAAATTATACCACATCTAAATATACTCTTCACTTGGAATTCTGTAAGCACGACTTTAGGAATATTGCCATATATGTTGCCAATGGTATAGCTATTGCACTACGTGATTTCTTCTTTGTAGGTACTATGACTATAGCGAGTTGTTACATCGTGTTCATACTTCATCGACATGGCATGCAGGTTAAAGGTATACGAAGTTCTGACAAAAACCCTGGCAAAACTGCTGAATACAAGGCCTCACAATCAGTGGTTCTTCTTGTCACAATTTATGTGGTGCTTTTCGGTATAGACAGCTGCATTTGGATTTACACGTTATCAGGATCAAGCATTTCTCCAGCTATTTCAGATGCTAGGGTGTTCTTTGGTACCCTATATGCTGCTCTTAGTCCTATTGTGATTATAAAAACTAACAAAAGAATTAAAGGAATGCTAATATGTCATTCCAACAGAAATCTACTGTCACTTTCTGATTTAAACAACGATATTTCAGAATAGCAGTTCTAATTTTGAGATAAACCAAAAGTAACTACTTACAGTTTCAGGTGTGTGACTGACATAAGTGACAGAAAGTTGTGAAATGTAAAACCAGTGCTTCTGCAAATATTACTCCGGTAAATACTAGTCGGTTATAATCTTAACCTGGTCAGTCACTTTAATGTAAGCTTTGTCTTGGATTGTAATACATACTGTACAGTACTTGGTGTTAGAAGCTGAACTGTTCCCTCTAATGTCTTTGCAAGACTCTACCTTGAACAGTGCCCCTTTGTATATGTGGAAACCTCTCTTCTATATGTAGAATATGACGTTTCAGTATCACTAATAGAATAATGGCAAACATCAATATATATATATATATATATATATATATATATATATATATATATATATATATATATATATATATATATATATATATATATATATATATATATAAAAATATTCCGTTTTGAATTCAGAATTTGCCACTCTCACTTTTTTAATACTTCAGGTCTGTTTTGGAGCTCCTGATATGTACAGTGGAGAGTCACACTTCTGACCCCTTCCTGCATTGGAGTGGTGTTTAAGAATGGCACCAGTTTCGGTGTTGTGCCTCTGTCTCCCTCACTATGCTGTGTTATTCACAAAGCACAGTGAAGACATTTGTGCTGTTCTTTGTGAATGGCACAGCAGAACAAGAGGGACAGATGCACAACACCAGAACTGGTGTCCTGCTAAAATTAAAACCTGTATCAATTTATTACACTAGCAGCTGTGAAAAAAATCATAAAATTATACGAGATATATAGAACTTACGAAATATCAATACAATTAAAAAAAAACATACAGTGCAAAAATAGTGCTAAAAAAAAACGAATGAATAAAACTTTGGTGCAAGTATGCAACATGTGATAAACGAGTTCAATAAAGTATACAAAGTTCACTCAATCACTTTAACCCAAAGTGCTCTGAACAAATTGATGATTTTCAGTTTTTACATGTTTTTCATTCCTGGATGGGGCTGTTCCTGATGAAACCAACCATTTAGGAATTGGGCTGGATGGAGCTACACACAAGGACATCATCATGTTCTGAAGTGCTAGGTACACACCCACTCTGGAGAGATCTTCTTCAGTGATTGTTGTCCTGTTCCCAATGCAAACCTATGCTATCATATTCTCAGTACTTGGTAAGGCATTACTGCCCTGAGTGTTTTTCTGCTTTTTATTTTGGTGTTAATTTTAATAAATGGTATAACCCTATTATCTGCTTTTGTTTCTGCCTGATTAAAAAAGAAAAATAATTGACAAAAGAGAGAAAAAAAAACAATGTATATCCAGCCAAATGTATAATGAGTGTAAGAGGGCACAGCTTAGACAAGCCAACTGTGGCATCACAAACTGTTGCCAACCTACCAGATTTAAATTTACTGGCAGTACACCCAAAATGTATTGGCACAGCCAAGTTTTTACTGGCAGTTTACAAAAGTTACAAAACGACATCTTTAAGCACACATTTCAGTATTTAGGCTGCAAACAAGTACACTAGGCAAATAGCAATGCGATTTAAGGTAGATATTACGGTAAAAAAACATATTCCTGTTATTTTCAATATAATAAGGTGGGATTATTTAGTCCATCAGTTTTTCTCACCCATGTCCAACTGGAGAGATTTCCCCTTCACTTCTGTTCCATAACCACCACTGAAAGTGAGGGGAAATGCCTGGTAGCTACTAGGATCATTTATCAATTTATGTTCCCAATTCTAAAGACCTCCTGTCACCATCACCCCCCACCAACAGCCCCTGCCACCATCACCTCCTGCCAACATCACCCCCTGCCACCATCACCCCTGCCACCATCAGACATCACCCCCTGCCACCATCACCCCCACCAACACCCCCTGCCACCATCACTCCCTGCCACCATCATCCCCTGCCACCATCAGACATCACCCCCTGCCACTATCAGACATCACCCCCTGCCATTCACCATCATCCCCTGTCACCACCATCATCCCCTGCCACCATCAGACATCACCCCCTGCCACCATCAGACATCACCCCCCTGCCACCATCAGACATCACCCCCCTGCCATTCACCATCACCCCCTGCCACCACCAGCATCCCCTGCCACCATCATCACCCTCTGCCACCATCATCACCTCCTGTCTCACTGTGACTCAAAGATAAACTATTAGCATTTCAGAATTCAATTCAGTGTACTGCAGTCTCAATACTAGTGTTGATGTATCGTGAAAAAGCATTGTTATGGCTGCACAGAGCCCAGGCACAGGCTCAGGGGCATGAAAGCACCCTCATCTATCTGACTACTAGACTAGTCAGTCACTCTGCTGGACTCACCAGACCAGGAACAGGCGTCCGACAACTCCAAAGAGACACACCGGGCAGCAGCAGGGCAGCTCCAGGCCACACTCAAGCAGGCGGGTGCTGGGCGGGCAGGCAGGGGTCAGTGACGGTCCGTCCGTTGCTTGGCTCCAGTCAGGGGGACTGCTATGGTGACGGTCCTTGACCTTCACTCCAAGTCTCCAACAACTCTCTGAGTCTCCTCCCATCCCGAGTCCGACTGGTCACTCCCGAGTCCCGCCACGGCTCGACTCTCCTCTCCAGAAGATCATTGGCTGCGGGTGGTGGGCTGGGAGGGCAGAGGGAAGAAGCTATGCAGGAGGACTTAGACACTCGATGGGTGCAACTCAGATTCGGATCTTCGTGGGAATCTCTGGAATTTGTGCCTACACAGTTCTGACCCGAGCCCATCGCCGCTATTTTTACTGGCACATTTCCCTTACTACGGATTTTTGCGGACAGGGAAAAAGTGACTTCTTTTTGCGGACTGTGCGCAAATCTACGGACGTTGGCAACACTGATCACAAACATAAATAGAACATTAGCCCTTAGGAACCAGTAGAGCATTAACAACACATACAATATTGATATTACCAAGAAAAATTATAATAGGCCCTTCACAGACACATAATAAGTGCTCGTATCCAGAGCATGGCACATTACAATTTTGTCTGAGCTAAACTGCAACATGAAGGAAAAGAAAAATAGAACAGAACAGAGGAGAAATATAGTAAAAAAGCAGAAGCAGAGAAAAGAAAGGTAATGGGGGGGGGGGGGCTTGGCAGACCCCGTGGGAGAGACACCAGGTCCCGGGTCGCCACTGAACATCTATAACCAAAATTAGCTCCTAGTATTACCCAGCATAGACAATAGCCAAAATCTGACTAAAGGTGTGATTTAAAAGCATCAGAATTCATATAAAGCAACCAGGGACACCAAGGGGGTTATTTACTAAAGGCAAATCCACTTTGCACTACGAGTGCAAAGTGCACATGGAATTGCACTGAAAGTGCACTTGGAAGTGCAGTCGCTGTAGATCAGAGTGGGACATGCAAGGACAATAAAAAACAGCATTTTAGCTTGCATGTTTTTTTTACACACAATTGTCATAATAACTAGTGTAAAGTTGGGGGTTGTTAGCTCAAGTGGGATATGCGGTTTTAAGTGATTCACATCAGCCAGGAAACATGTTTAAGGGCCTGGTAGCCCATTTTTATTAAAAAAGGCAAAAATAAAAGTCCAAACTAAATAATGACTTCAGCCTCCTGGCTCACACATGTAAAAGGAAATGCCAAGCCACCTGGCTCTTTTCAGCAGTAGCACCACTGCTCAGCATGAAGCCCTCCTGACGCCTGTCAGCAACCTCAGATTTAGGTCTCTGGGTTTCAAAAGTGCACAACTGCACTCTCCAGCTCTCTAGCTACTTCAGTGCACACCTGCTCTCTAGCTACTTCAGTGCACACCTGCACTCTCTGGGTTCTCCCTTCCAAGCCTGGACTCCTCGGGAGGGTGGAGCCCAGAATGCTGGTCCTGAGTCTCCTATCAGGCCCACACACACCTGCCCAATCGGTGTGCTGATCAGTTTTAAAGCCTGAACCCAGGACTGGGGATTTCATCCCACCCGGATCTCTACGAAATCCCCGGGCTCCAGATCCCAAAGTAGATTTTAGTAAATACAGAGGAAACTGAAAAGCCAGTTTCCTCTCAAACCAGAAAATATCCTGGAGCCCCTCAACCTGCCTGGTTGAGAATCCTGGGTCACCACACCCCTGGGGTACCACACTACTACATATCTCCCCCCTTGTTTCGACCAGTACAACCTCCTCACTTTGGCATGACCATGCAAGCTACCACCCACATGGGCCAAACCTTGTCCCATCAGGTGACTTTCTCCGCGTCCCCCTGCTACATTTACTCGGGGTCTGCAAAGACACTCCCATGCCTTTTTACGTGTACGCTTCCAAAAACACTGTCTTCCCATTTCCCTTGGACCTACACTAGCCACCTTATCAATAGGGAGTTTACTACTCTTGGCACCTTTTTGCACTCAAGGCTGATTTCTGAGCCTTGAGGGTCCGATACCATTAAGGCTACCAAGGGCTCCCTCAATTTCCGATACACCACCCCTTTTCCCTTTATTTAATTTGGAAGGGATCAGATTTTTACACACTTGTTTAGTAATAAGCAGGGCTCTTTTATTGGGATGACACTGGTCCCTCTCTGAGCTCTGTGTACGGGCACACCCTTACTGTCCAAACTTGGCATCACTTGTTTCCCAATGTACACTGCATGCTTCATTCTGTCAGTTTCATCACTAACACCCTCATATGACTGCAGCCTCGTCCTAGTCTCCCTCTGAAGGACATGCGGACTGTCTTGCCACTCTGAGGTTTCCACGTCATGTGACACCTTGCTGCGCTTTGGGCTATTTCCCTCCAACCATTGTTTACCAGGATCCTTCTCAGATCCTAGAAGTTCCTCAAATCTCAGGAAACCTTCCCCAGAATTACCCTCCTGAATCTGTAGGGGGCCTAATTCTGCTATACCTTTTACCTCTGTGTTAAACCTACCATTCCCTGTCTCACTACAATTTTCAGGGTTTGCTACAACCAGATCAACTTGACCAAGACCATCAGGTCTACCATTATTTTTGTTGTCACCCATGGTAACCAAACCATAAAAAATCGCCAACATGCTGCATTTTTCATCATGGTCAGAAATTTGAATGCATTTGTCATATTTAATTTCACCAATGTTTGGCAGGGCAGTGTCTGGAGAGGAACTGCACCCAGCGGAGTGGTTGTCCACGGCAGCTTCAGTATACACAAACTCCATTGGCATGAGATCCTCTGCCAGAAACTATCCCAACCGCTGAACATCATCACATAACACAACATTTGGACCTTTGACTACAATCACTTCATTTATTGCTGTGCCATCTGGCACTTCCACCAACATTAGCTCATTTGGCATGGCACCATCCATTACCACATCATTAGAACCTTTGTGGATCGCAGACATGACCGCCTCTGTGCGGTCGCCGTTACTTGGCGCTTCCATCTTGTGAGCAACATCTGCAGCAGCAAATGCACCATTGCATACAAGTTGCTCTGCAGGTCCTTCATCTGGCACTGCAGAAATCATGTCTGCTCCACTCTTACCAACAGAGGCCTTTTCCAACAAAGCCAACAGGCTTTTTGCCCACCTGTCCCAGTCTGTTATCTCTGCGCTACCAGAGGGACAGAGTGGCACAGCAACAGACACATTGCAAACGTCACTTTTGTTTAAATTAGACTGTGGTAATACATTTTTAACCATTGCAGGCTGCAATACCACACCCTCACCACCTTGCTCTGGTGGCGCTTCATTAAATGCATGAACACCTTCACACCTGTCATTGCCAGACTGCAATAACACACTTCCATCATGAGTGTTTTCAAACATATCAGTTTTAGTGTTTAACATTTCATTATCACCATGTTCAGGTACCCTCTTATCCCTCAGAGCGGCACCATAGTTGTCCCAGGCAACCTCTGGCTCCAAAACGCAGAGCTCCCTGGGGGTTTCTAGGGACACCTCTATAACCTTTGTCTCAGTTGCTAGGGGATATAGCACATCTTTAACTGGATTCATAGCAACGTTTTTATCTCTAGTGAGCTGCACTTGCCCACTAGCAACTGGACCATCAACTTTAGCCAACATAATATTAGCAGTTTTACCCATTACATTGTCATATTCAACTTTACCACTTGCCTCCCCACTGGACAGGGCACTGCAGCGAGGCAAGTCCTTTTCCACACAGACAGTGGATCTCCCATTTGGGGTAATTTCAACTCCAGTGTGCACATTCACATAGTCAATCGTTTCCATGTATTTACCAGCAACAGTCTTACCGATCACTGTAACAGGGGCTGCCATGTTCATTTGAGTACGTTGTCTATCCTTTATCGCACTTTCACTGGCCAACTCTCCCTGGTGGCCATGGGATGAAACTGCAGCAGCCACTGCTGACTCCTTAGCACCCCCTGCAGGCACAACAGGTACTTCCTTACTGTTGCCAGAGGTGATTGCAAACACGCTTGCAAAAAAATCTGGGCTTGCAGACAAAGACTTGTGCCCAGTAGCCATATCTTCAGCCATGTTCCATAACCTGGAACAAGAAAAAATGCCATGCCCCAGCCGACCACATTCAAGGCATGGTAAATTTTTGCACACATCTTTAGTGGGACGCCTCTCCACATCTCCACCGTAGCTCCTTCTTCCGGTTACTATTTGATCTCTTGTTGCTGAGGGAGACGGCGCTCTTCCAGCTGTACTTTGCTGACTCTCCCAAACGCAATGACTTTGCGATCCTTGACGCATTGTTGCTTTCAACTTACTACGCTCCTCTGTCGGCAATATGTTTCTCACGTGGTTTGCAGACTTGATATCACCACCGTTGCTACGGGCAACCACATACCTCTCGAACTTCGGATACGATTTTTGGACACTCCTGGCACTCAAATCAGGTTTTCCAAACATGGTCGCAGACCTTTGTCGGGCCATGTCACCTTGTCTTGGCGACTGAGACAAAGGGCACTTGGAGACAACATGCCCCCACTCTCTGCACAGCAAACAGCGCTCTTGCTTCAGAGCTTTAGCAGGACGTCCCCAACTGCATTCTCTTGTAAGTATGGGACTTTGCATTTTAACAGCTGGCCTGCCTGCACCAGCGTTGCCAGGGGCAACCACATGCACTTTCCCTTTAACTGGCGTTGGTGTAGAAAAAAACAGTCTGCAATACTCTCCGGCAGGCTCAAACCCTTGCATCATCTTTGCAGTCACTCCACCAAACTTTTGCGCCGTCAAACAAAAAAAATGAAGCACTGTCACTTTAAAGCAAGTTGCTTTTCACTTCATGCAAGCTTTCCTCAGCTGCACACAGAGATTGTGCTGTCTCAAGCACACAAACACAGTTCATATAACAGATGAACTTACTTTTGCAGGGATCTCCAGTTCTGCCAAGATTCTCCTTTCACAGGTACATAACCTGCAACATGCAATGCCTTTTGCCTGGCTGCACACAGCCAACAGTTCCTGACGTGAACTCACTGTAGAGCAAGGACCCGGATTCCACCGTCTTGTGCCAGCTGAATCCACCACTTGTAAAGTTGGGGGTTGTTAGGTCAAGTGGGATATGCGGTTTTAAGTGATTCACGCCAGCCAGGAAACATGTTTATGGGCCTGGTAGCCCATTTTTATTAAAAAAGGCAAAAATAAAATTCCAAACTAAATAATGACTTCAGCCTCCTGGCTCACACATGCAAAAGGAAATGCCAAGCCACCTGGCTCTTTTCAGCAGTAGCACCACTGCTCAGCATGAAGCCCTCCTGACGCCTGTCAGCAACCTCAGATTTAGGTCTCTGGGTTTCAAAAGTGCACAACTGCACTCTCCAGCTCTCTAGCTACTTCAGTGCACACCTGCTCTCTAGCTACGTCAGTGCACACCTGCACTCTCTGGGTTCTCCCTTCCAAGCCTGGACTCCTCGGGAGGGTGGAGCCCAGAATGCTGGTCCTGAGTCTCCTATCAGGCCCACACACACGTGCACAATCAGTGTGCTGATCAGCTTTAAAGCCTGAACCCAGGACTGGGGATTTCATCCCACCCGGATCTCTACGAAATCCCCGGGCTCCAGATCCCAAAGTGGATTTTAGTAAATACAGAGGAAACTGAAAAGCCAGTTTCCTCTCAAACCAGAAAATACCCTGGAGCCCCTCAACCTGCCTGGTTGAGAATCCTGGGTCACCACACCCCTGTGGAACATCCGCTGAAGAAGTCCCGCCCTTGGGACGCAACGTTCGGTAGGGAAGTACGTGACGTCACCCGCTGCCATCTATCGGACCATGCTGTGTGCGTTTTTGTTTGCATTTGATTCCTAGCACTGGATATAGTGCTTTTTATTGAAAGGACCTGTTTGAAAACGCTTCTCTGCTGACAGTTTGCAACACACTACCGTGCATTATTGATCCCTTGGGGGTCGTTTAGTTCCGGTAAGGGTCAGTGTGTCTTCATGGTGGTGGTGCCTCGACTTTACTTCACAGTGTCTGTCTATTACTTATCACCGGGAGTTAAATTAGAGTGCCTGTTTTGCCATACGTTTTTGCACTATTGTTTTTGTTTTGTTTTTTTTCTCCACTGGGCTGAGTCCATTGAAGTGGGAGCTCCCTAAACCGTTCTGATTTGGATCTTCAATTGATACATCACGGATTGCTTATTTTGATCCTTGGGGATCTATGTTTCCGGTAAGGGTCAGCTTGAACGCTTTTTCCTGAATTTGATCCAGCATTAGCAACGGAATTGGATTCATTTTACATTATCTGGACATTTGCACTACTCTTCCATTTATTGTTTTTTTGTATCTACTTTTTTACACAGTTGGCCTTATTGGTCATTATTATGAGGTGTTTTTAGCACAACTCGCTTTTATTTTATTTTTTTCTATGGTCACTCATACACCAAGTTTTTTTAGCGCAACTCCCACTTTTTATCATTTGTCTATATGTTGTATAACATTTGAGTTTGCTGCTTTTTATTTTGATTTTGTTTTTGTTACTGGGTATGCGCAATTTTTCACTGTTTACAAATATATATTTTTTAGGGTTATGGTAGGGCTGTAATTCTCTTTTATGGATTACCCAACAGCTGTCAACTGACTGTACACCCTGTGCCAGTCACTTGGGGCTCAATTTAGCTTACACCATACCTACCAGCTGAGTGCACACCTTCACACTTGTCTTATATAGTTAGTGGGTTACCCACTTCTAATGAGGACTCCACCTGCTGCCCTGCAGGTAGTCTTTTCTCTGCAGTATCTTTCCTGGTCAAACAGGTTAAGCTTAGGGCCCTCAGTGGGTGCCCGATTCTTTCATATCCCTTGGGCCACCTAGGGTAGGTAGCGCTATCACCCCCACTCATTTCCTTTTACTGTTTATTTCTCCTTAGGGAGATTTTTAGGGGGAGCTGCAACCTGTTTTACAACACACCTAAGCGCTGAACTTATACTATTTTTACACTTTGTATATATACTGTATCTCTGTCCCTGGGCATTACAACGCTTGCAGGGAACAGAGCTCGGCACTGTGAATCGAGCGGAGACACTGCTCGGACACAAAGCGGGGAGACATCGCAGGATCCAGGGGACAAGGTAAGTAAAAGCTGTACATGGATCCTGCAATGCGATCCTGAGTGTGGCTCGGGGTTACCGCTTTTGGTACTGAAAATTCACCCCCAGCCACACTCGGGATTACCATTAAGGAGGTTTCAATACTTTCAATAATAGCGTGAGGCTAAAAGGAAAGAATATTGACTTAGGGCAATCCCCAGGATATATCCCAGGTAAAGTGTACAGTAAAGTAGGAGAGACTTATTCCTCAATGGTATCCCATTTGGATACGTTATGGCATCTATCCATCATGTGCATCAGGAGGTATGTTTTATAGTTCAATTCCAAATGTGGTAGGCCCACACAACCCAAGGCCTTACGCTGAACTAATATATTATAAATGGGCAAATAAGGACAGGGAATAGATACTAGAACTGTTTGAAATTAGTAAAGGAAACAAAGCAATATTGTCATTTATAATTATGCCATTCGGCCAAACCAGGGATGTTGGAGGCTTGCCTATGTTTTCAAATGAGCCACAGTACTCTGGAGTAGATAATTGAGTGAATATAGTCTGGTGAGCTCAATGGGTATCTGAATCACCAGATAAATAAGGGCCTTATCTTGCCAGAGAAAATAGAAAGTCTGCCTCAATGCTCTCTCCACCAAAAATATAGTCAACACCTTGGACTTAATATAGTTAACTTTAAAATGACTTAACTCCCCAAACTCTCCAGCAGTTGGGGAAAAGCAACACTTGGGTTGGAGAAATATAACAATAAATCATCTCCATACAATTCCATTTTATGATGAAATAATCTGGTAGAGCCACCAAGCATTCCATATTCAGAATCTAAAGATATGGGAATAGGGGACACCCCTGGCGGGAGCATTGGGCATGATTTTTATGTAAGGTGCCTGTTGAAAGGTTTAGTCCAGAGTGGAGCTTTGGCTTGGTTTTGAGGCGTTAGCTTATTCAGGCAGGCTGGGTCAGCAACGAGTCTTGGCAACATGTACAGAGTCAGAATCCAAAGCATTGTCGGGGATAGACATGGTCATGTACAGGCTGGCAGAGTAATGTAAAACCATTGTGCAAAGAGATTAATTCCAGTAACAGACAGAGTTCAAAGACCAGAAGTTCATTAACTCAGCAGTATGTCTAACAACAAGGGAAACAGATGCAACAAATGGGCATAGTCCAAAGGAAGTACTGCAATTTAAGCTGATTTGATTGTAGATTGATTGCAGCTGGAAGGCAGGTGGGGCTAGAGAGTACTAGGAGCAGAGGTACTGTAGAAGGTGTATACTGCATGACTCAGGTTACCCCTTGGCAGCCCAAAGACAGCATGACCTAGGTTCAATCACAGGCAAATGACACCTTATTAGGTTTTAAAAAAAGAGCAATACTGGCCTCTTAGGTTTGGTCTGCAAATAGACAATCAATGGAAATAGCATTGAGCCTAGGTTCACACTGACAGCTTTTTGCTGTATGTCATTACAACTACAAAGGCAAATTTAGGAGACACTTTTTATAACCTAACACTGCTTGAAACTTCTCCACAACTTTATCATTGACCTATCTGGCGTGTTTCTTGGCCTTCATGATGCTGTTTGTTCACTAAGGTTCTCTAACAAACCTCTATGGGCTTCACAGAACAGCTGAATTTATACTGAGATAAAATTACACACAGGTGGACTAGATTTACTAATTAGATGATTTCTGAAGGCAATTGGTTCAACCAGATTTTAGTTAAGGGTATTAGAGTAAAGGGTGCCACACTTTTCACATATATATTGTCGCGTACACACGATCATTTTTCGGCATGAAAGAAAACGTTGTTTTTCAGCATGTCCAAAAAACTATGGCCCAGATTCAATAAGCAATTGCGTCTATGTAACCATAGGTTACACAGCGCAATTGCTTACTTGCTCCGGCGTTACGAATGCTCCTGATTCAGGAACATCGTAACGCCGACTGCAACCGCGATTTTAGGCTGCATTCTTGCGATGCCCGCTAGGGGGCGCTCCCATTGTGCTCAGTTTATAGTATGCAAATTGCATACTAACACCGATTCACAATGTTACGTGAGCCCTGCGTAAGCAAGTTACGTTGTTTCCGTACGGCGTGTTTAGCTTAAGGCTGCCCCTTCTAATAGTAGGGGCAGCCAATGCTAAAGGATACCTGTCGTTCCCGCGTCGCGATATTTGAATGTTACGTCGTTTGCGTAAGTGATTCGTGAATGGCGCTGGACGCCATTCACGTTCACTCTGAAGAAAATGACGTCCTTGCGACGTCATTTGCCGCAATGCACGTCTGGAAAGTTTCCCGATGGAGCATGTGCTCTACGCTCGGCGCGGGAGCGCGCCTAATTTAAATGATTCCCGCCCCCTACGGGATCATTTAAATTGCGTGCTCTAGCGCCGGGCAATTTTGCCGGCGCGCACTCGCAATTTATGAAGCTACTGCTCCGTGAATCAAGGGCAGCGGAGCGAATTTGCGGGGGCGCAGGGCAAAATCGTTGCCCTGCGCCTCCGCAAAAAAAACGCAATTCTCTTTGAATCCGGGCCTATGTTTTTCAAACTTCATCATTAAAAACAACGTTGCCCACACACCATAGTTTTTCAAAAATGATGAACAAAGTGAGGTGATGTACAACACGTAAAACGGCACTCTAAAGGGGAAGTTCTATTCGCCTTTGGGCTGCTTTAGCTGATTCCTTGTTAGTAAAAGACGATTTGCGCTTTTTTGTCTGTTACAGCGTGATGAATGTGCTTACTCCATTAGGAACTGTAGTTTTACCAGAACGAGCGCTCCTGTCTCATAACTTGCTTCTGAGCATGCGTGGGTTTAAAACGTTGTTTTAGCCCACACACGATCATTTTTTACAACCAGAAAAACGAAATTTTTTAAAACAACGTTAACAAATGCAGCATGTTCGAAAAAAAAATTGGTTGTTTTTCAGAAACTGAAAAACGATGTGCAGCCCACACACGATCATTTTAAATTAGGTTTTTGAAAAACAAAGTTTTTTCATGCCGAAAAATTATCGTGTGTACGCGGCATTTTGGTAAAAAAAAATTGAAAATCATTTATCATTTTCCTTCCACTTCACAATGATGTACCACTTTGTGTTGGTCTATTACATAAAATCCCAATAAAGTACATTTACTTTTTTGGTTGTAACATGACAAAATGGGGTATGAATACTTTTTCAAGGCAATGTAGCTCATTGAACAGTGGAATCAGTTAGTAATGTATTATTGACATGCCAACAAGGAATAGCAATAGATGTGTTGGGTATAACCAAATAAATATATAACAAGCAATGGTCAGACCAAATTCAAGAAGAGGAATTAGGACATCGGTTCAACCAATAATGTACAACAAAAAGATAATCTGATATATTATAAGGGTCATAAGAGGCAGAGCAACAAGTGTAATCTTTGGCAGTCTGATTTAAAACACACCAAGGATCTACCAATTAGAAATGATTGAGACGTTTCTGCAACCGACTGATGTGGCATAATGGGACATGGGACCTACTGTAGGTGACCGCGATATTGTGTCAACCTCGCTCCCTTTCTCCGCGAGATTAACCACCTACGAGCCCCGTCGCGGGAGCCAGCGCCGAGCCGGCTCGCCGCGATGGGGAAAAAGCCGCCATAGAAGCGACAGGGATCCGACTTGGATTCCCGCCAATTCTAGCCGCGGCGTTTGGTATGAATCAAGAGGGGGACGCCGCTATCTTCTTTTTAGCTCTAATACTAGCGTCAGCGAAGTCCGCTCTTCTTTGCCATCTTCCGCCTTCTTCTTTTCTTCAGATGTTGACGCGTCGCTTCCTCCCACTGTAATGACGGGTGTCCGGTGCGTGATGATTTATATAGGCCTCTTATGACTTTACAGGAAAGAAGAGCGGGCTGCACCGCCGCTAGTAATAGAGCTAAAAAGAAGATAGCAGCGGCCAGCCCCGAAGAAGGCACCGGAGAGCGAGCGGGAGAAGAACCGGGGAGCGCAGAGACAACAGCGGAGAAGACGGAAAAAGACCCCCCCAGAGAGTGGAGAAGACCCCCCCCCGGAGAACGAAGAAGACCCCCGGAGCTGACTAATAAATTATTTTTAAAACCCTGCGTTGTGTGTTTATTTTCTTTTACACTTTTCCTCCAAGTGAATGGGTAGGGGTACGATGTACCCCATATTCATTCACCTAGGGTGGGGGGCCGGTATCTGGGGGCCCCCTTATTAAAGGGGGCTCCCAGATTCCGATAAGCCCCCCGCTCGCAGACCCCAACAACCAACGGTCAGGGTTGTCGGGAAGAGGCCCTGTCCTTATCAACATGGGGACAGGGTACTTTTGGGTGGGGGGGGCGCAGGGTGCCCCCCTGCCCTAGAGAACCCAATCCCCCCATGTTGAGGGCATGCGGCCTGGTACGACTCAGGAGGGGGGGCGCTCACTCGTCCCCACTCCTTTGACCAGAGATTTTTACTGTCAAGAACAAATAATGACCTTCTGAATCCTTGTGCTCCTGGAGGAGTGAAGGGGAGAGAGGCATGGACACAGATTCTATTCTGGGCCCTTCCTTCTCATGAGGTTTAATGGGTGAGGCAGTATCTGTGCCCTCTACTGACTGATGCTTAGCCGCACCTCGGACCATTCTGACAGAGACGTTTCTAGTCACTACACCAGCCGGAGAGACCTTTGATGTCTCCAACAGTTCTCCTGAGTGCTTTCCATACCACTCAGCACCCTTTTAGAGAACCTCAAGACTATTTGCCACACTATTAATAAGCATTGGTCCCACCAATACCATTCTTGATCAAGGTTTCCCAGCACAGCCTGTACCACCTGGCTCCATCCATTGGTACTACGCAGCACCACCTGGTCCGACTGCAGTGGAGACACCCAAGTGTACAGTGAGGGCGTTTTTACCAACTCCAGCATTTCTAGTAAAGTTTTTGTCATCTCTATACAACCCATGTCTAAATATAAGACCTTTCTAGGTTCTTTTCCCATGTCCAAGACATGGAGAGGCTCATTCACTGCAGTTTGAGAGGTTGAGACATTTGAAGAGACCTCCACCTCCTTGGAGATACCCATCATCACAGCCTGTTGCTCCCCTGGAGCACTGTCAGACACATGTCTCCTCTTCACCTCTAACGCTACAACAATGAGGCTCTGCAAGTCAGCATTGTCACCTTGACATTACTTAGCTACTGGGTTGTGGACAACCCATCTGCCATGCCAGCACCCTGAACCATTCCTTCAGACTGAAAGGCATTACCTACGCAGGGGCAAACGTGTCCATGAGCACCAGCTGATCTGCGATCCCTCCATTGGGCATAGCAGGTGTTAAGTCCACCACACTACATAGGCGGGCGCACAGGGTGTGCCTGGTAAGCCAAGGCACACCCTAATCACCCTTTGCAGCACAGATTCCCCCTTTTGCCCTGCCACCCCACTCCTTCCATCTGCAGCACTTCCGGCTTCCCTCCTCTCCCTCTGGCTATTGCTGCAAAGATGTTTTAGGATGAGTGAGGGAAGGGGCCGGGAAATATGTATTTATCAGCCCTTTCACGTTCTGAATAAACATGAGTGATCTGTAATTTTTGTTTGATCTTTAGGGTGCACACCCTAATTCAATAGGCTGCGCATATCTATGCCACATTATTTAGTATTGCGATTTCATTCTCATACAAACTATCCCATTCTATTGTGGTTCCTTTACCGACACTTCACAGTGCTGCATCACCTACTCTAGAAGGCCCCACAGGAACCTGGGATTCACTAGCCAAAACATCACCTGTGTCATTTCTATACATATCCCCTTGGGATGACACATCTGACAAGGCAGGCTGTAATACATGCTTTTGCCCTACCTGCTCTGGGGGCTCTACTGACACACACAGCTCTGCACTTTCAGCTTTTGCAGGCTGAATTAACCCCTTGACAACTGGATTACATTTAGGGTTGTGAGGGCTGCACCCACACACTTTCACTGTGTGACTCAGTGTTCCTTTGTTTCACCAGAGTAGCACCACAGCCATCCTGGAAAACCTCTGGCTCCAACACATGGAGACCCCATGAGACTTCCACGGACACTCCTGCACTACTGGTTTTCACGGGAGATATCCTACTCCCATCATAGTGACCACATTTCCAACATTTGCAGACATGACATTAAAGTGGATGTGAACCCACTCTCATCAATTCTAAACTACTGCCATGGTGCTGATCTATAAGGATATACATGCCTCCTGCATGTATACTTACCTGTCAAATGTCCCACATTTTGCTGTTTAAAGAGGCCAATTGCGCGGTCATGCTACACTGTACCCAAACAAAATTGGCGTCCTTTTTTCCCCACAAATAGAGCTTTATTTTGGTGGTATTTGATCACCTCTCCCATGTTGCCAGTCAGTGCCCATTTGTGGGCACTGATTGGCATCTTTTTTTTTTTATGTTTTTTTTCCCCCCAAAAATGTTTTTTTTTGCCCCCTTTTTTTTTTTGTCCTTCCCTGGTCCAGGGTGGACTTCCCTGGTGGTCCAGTGTGGCGATCCGAGGGGGGGCTGTGCTGATAAACAATCAGCGCGAACCCCCCCTGTCAGGAGAGCCGCTGATCTGTCAGACGCGAGTGAGGAAGAGCCATCAACGGCTCTTCCTATTTACATCGTGATCAGCCGTGGTTGGACACAGCTGATCACGTGGTAAAGAGTCTCCGTGAAAGACTCTTTCCCGAGATCGGTGTTGCGGGGTGTCAGACTGACACCCTGCAACAACAATCGCCGCGATGCGCGCCCCCGGGGGCGCGCAGCGGCTCAGAATCCTGAGGACGTCATATGACGTCCAGTCAGGATTCTACAACCACTTTGCCGACGTCAATATGTCATTGGCGGGCGGCAAGTGGTTAAACCACCAGATCTTCCTGGCCCACAGTCTTGGATGCACACAGCTGTGGGCTTCTTAAATGCACACAGCTTGAAGCCATATACTGCACACTGCTTCTGGCTCCTTGGATGCAGACAGCTTGAAGCCTTTCAATGCACACAGCTTTGAGCTTCTTAATGCACACAGTGTCTATTCTCACACAGAGACTTTCAATAGCAGCCACTGCTCCAACTCTACCTTCCTTCACATTCTGCTCTCACCAGCCCCTCATTATATGGGCTGTGTGCACCTGGGCACACACCCTGCTGGCTGTCCACAAGACGCGGGCACAGGGTTGGAAATCCCATTCCACCCAAGACTCTGAAGGATCTCCAAACTACGGAGCCCCTATGAAACTAGCAAAACCTGGAGAAAACTGCCAGAGCAGTTTTCTCTGTTGTAAATCTACGCTCTGTAGCTCTGCAATCCGGTGTCCACTTTAACCCCATTTTCATAGGGACAGAGCCTCGCTCTGCCACACTACCTACACATAAATTCCTACAGAAATAAAGGTATATCATTGCTCTATTACACACCTGGGGAAAAAACTGAATTCACAAAACTTTCACCTATGATCAAGTGGGAAAGAGATCTACAATGCCAATACCCTCCAAACCAATGGAAACAGGCACTCAATGCTACCTATGAAGCCACCTCATGCACCGCACTATGGGAACTGACATAAAAATGAACCCAAACATGGTACCTAACCCCTTCTGTTTTAGCCCACTATAAAAAGAGTGCCTCCCCACTCTGCTGGAGAAACTGTGGCCAATCAGGAATATTCCTACACATAATGTGGGAAAGCCCCCATATTCAATTTTTTTTAGTGTTAATGAGCTTTGGAGTTTATTGGCTTTTTTCTGAACGCCTGGAATTTGGATTCAAAGTGATGGTTTTTGGTGGGAAAAGGTGCTAAAAAACGGAAGTGGCACAGGTGTTTTTTAGCGTTTTTTTATCCATTGAAAAAAAAAAAAAGCTAAAGAACGCTACACTAAAAAACGCTAATAAACGCTATCGCAAAAACGCTAAAAAACGTTGAAAGGCTCCCTGCAAAGCTACTGGCGTTTTTTATAGCTTTTTTTAGCTTCAGTGTGCATGGAGCCTAAGGGTGTTCTATGGATTTTTAATGTAAATGTTTTATACAAGTATAACTTTTTTAACTGATTAGTGATCGTTGAAGGTTTTGCACCTATACAATCCCACCCCAATCTCTTCATTAGTTTTTACATTTAAATACTGTATATTTCACGTTCCCCAATAGATAGAAATCCACTTTTTGTGCACCAAATGCATTTTCAAACCAGCTATTTCCTTGTAAAAGTAGCAGTGACACTATCACTGTCCTGCACATAGCCAGTGGAGAGAGCATAACTTTGGGAGGGATCCAGCAGGTCCTTCCACTTCAGAATGCTTGCATACAACTACAAGAGGAGGTGACTACAAGACTGGTCATGGGGGAGAGAGCAGCACTGAATGGTCTTTATTACAGGAAGATCCTGTACAAAGGCACAGTTTAACCACTTCCCGACGGCCGCATGTATATGTACGTCCACAGAATGGCACGAACAGGCAAATGGGCGTACATGTACGTCCTCGCCTTTCCCGGGGTCGGGGGTCCGATCGGGACCCCCTCCGGTACATGCGACGGCCGGGAACAGTGTAGGAGCGATCCGGGATGAGGGGGCGGCTATTGGTTTTCAGCCACCCCCTCGCGATCGCTCCCCGCGAATCAGGTTCCTCCTGAGCCCGCCCTGCCTGTGTAACTGTAAACACAGGCAGGGAGGAAGTGACGTTTTCTCTCCTCTGGCGGTCTTTTCGTCCGGTTCCAGAGCAGAGAAGACGTCAGTACTGTGAGTTGCACCAACACAACACTAACACAGCACACATAGGCACATAACCCCCCCCCCCCGATCACCCCCCGAGCACCCCCCGATCACCCCCTGTCACAGTGTCACTGATTGCAGTGATCATTTATTTTCTGATCACTGCATTTAGTGTCATTTGTGGCAGAAAAAAGTGTTAGGGCAGTTAGCTTTAGGCCCCTTTAGGTCCAGGGTAGCCCCCTACCCCCCCCCCCTAATAAAGGTTTAACCCCTTGATCACCGCCCTAGTTAACCCTTTCACCCCCTATTGCCAGTGTCACTAAGCGATCGGTTTTCTGATCGCTGTATTAGTGTCACTGTTGCCGCCAGGTAGCTAGTTTTTTTTGAGGTTCGCCGCCAGGTTTATATAGCGTTAGGTACCCCCATAAATAAAGGTTTTAACTTCTGATTGCCCCTAGAGTTAACCCTTTCACCAGTGATCACTGTATAAGTGTCACTGGTGACGCGGGTTATCCAGTTAGTTATTTAGTTATTTTAGGTTAGCCAGGTTTTTATAAAGCGTCAGGTACCCCCCATATATTACCTAATAAAGGTTTTAACCCCCTGATTGCCCCCTAGTTAACCCTTTCACCAGTGATCACCGTATAAGTGTTACGGTTGACGCTGGTTGGTTAGTTTGCTGTTTATAGCATCAGGGCACCCGCTGTATATAACCCAATAAAGGTTTAACACCCTGATCGCCCGGCGGGTGATATAAATTAAATTTTAGCGTCAGTCAGGGTCTGCGTCGCCCCAGGCAGCGTTAGGTTAGTGCCAGTAACGCTTACACCCACGCGCAAAGCATACACCCCCCTTAGTGGTATAGTATCTGAACGGATCGATACCTGATCTGATCAGATCTATACTAGCGTACCCAGCAGTTTAGGTTACCCCAAAAACGCATTGTTAGCAGAATCAGCCCAGATACCCGCTAGCACCTGCGTTTTCCCCCTCTGCCCAGCCCAGCCCACCCAAGTGCAGTATCGATCGATCACTGTCACTTCAAAAACACAACACACATAACTGCAGCGTTCGCAGAGACAGGCCTGATCCCTGCGATTGCTAACAGTTTTTTTTTAAGCGTTTTCTACATTTGCTTTTCTATAGTCAGGTGCTTTTTTTACCTGTGAATCATCACCAGTGTACGACTAAATTTAGAGTCCAAAATGGCAAAACGAACGTACACTGATGAACAGACCTACTTGTTCATGAGCTTGACAGATAGTGAAGAGGAGGTCACGCATCTGTCAGAATCTGGCTCAGAATATGAACCCATTTACGACAGCGGCTCCATGTCAGATAGCTCTCACGACGAAGTTGAGGTCCCTGCTAAGGCCAGGCGTACCCGATCCCGTTCTCATGTTGTTGAGCAGCAAGAACCGCAGGACCCTTGTATTGAGCAGAGAAAAACTAGCGCCGCTATTCCTTCTGGTGGATTGGCAAGCACCAGAACCCGTACTTCCCCCATTCACTGGCCAACCCGGTATTCAGGTGGATACAGCGAATTTTATGCCACTTGATTTTTATTCGCTGTATTTCACGGAAGATCTCTATAGATCTATTGTGGACCAGACTAATTTATATGCTGGTACCTACATTGCCGCTAATCCCCAGTCTCTCATTGCCAAAGAATGGAAACCTCTTGAGGTTTCCGAATTTAAGACCTTTCTGGGCCTTACCCTCAACATGGGCATCCACAAATTTCTGGAATTGCGGATGTATTGGTCCACACATCCCATTCACAATATGCCCATATTCTCTGCTCACATGGCCAGGAGTCGATACAAGGCGATCCTGCGGTTCCTGCATTTCAGTGACAATGCACTTTGTCGTCCACGTGGAGACCCTGAATTTGACCGGCTCTACAAAATTCGGCCCCTCATAAACCATTTCAACGAACGTTATGCAGCCTTGTTTAATCCCTAGCAGGTTGTATGCGTTGATGAGTCCCTGATTAAATTTTCTGGCCGCTTGTCTTTCAAACAGTTTCTTCCCAGCAAGCATGCCAGATACGGGGTCAAGCTCTATAAGCTTTGTGACAGGGCAACAGGCTACACATGGAGCTTTAGGGTGTATGAGGGAAAAGATAGTGAGGTAGAGCCGGAAGGATGCCCAGATTACATGGGGAGCGCTGGAAAGATCGTTTGGGACTTGGTGTCACCCTTATTCGGAAAGGGGTACCACTTCTATGTGGACAATTTTTACAGCAGCGTGCCACTTTTTAGTCACTTGTTTGATCATCAGATTGGAGCATGTGGCACTGTGCGACCTAATCGCTGGGGCTTTCCCCAGCGGCTTATAGATGCCCGTATTAGACTGGGGGCGAGAGCATGCTGCAGATGTAAAAATTTGCTCGCTGTGAAGTGGCGGGACAATAGGAATGTTCTTACCACCCTTCACGCAGACACGACACTACAAATTCGTACGGCGACTGGTGTTGTGGAGAAACCCCTCTGTGTCCACGAATATAACCTTAATATGGGA
This sequence comes from Rana temporaria, assembly GCF_905171775.1. Taxonomy (NCBI): domain Eukaryota; kingdom Metazoa; phylum Chordata; class Amphibia; order Anura; family Ranidae; genus Rana; species Rana temporaria. The sequence continues at coordinate 334,983,594 of NC_053490.1, read as the reverse complement.
GGGGTGGACCTCAACGACCAGTTGATGGCGCCGTATCACATTGCCCGTAACACGAGACGCTGGTACAAAAAAGTGTCTCTACATTTATTTCAATTGACTTTACTGAATGCTTTTGTCTTATACAAAGCTTCAGGACACACTTTATTCTTCCTTCAATTCCAGGAGAATATCATCACAGAACTCCTGTATCCAGGCGGTACTGTACCTCACCAGCCACTACCAAATGCAGTAAGCCGACTGCATGAGAGGCATTTTTCATATGCCCTCGAGCGTACCCCTACCCAACGAGCCCCCCAAAGAAAATGTCGTGTCTGTACCAAGCGCAGGTTTAGGCCTGACACCCGTTATTTTTGTCCCAAATGTCCTGCCGATCCTGGTCTTTGTATTGGTGAATATTTTGAACGCTTCCACACACGAGTTAATTATTATTGTAGGGTAAAACATTTCACAGGCTAGGCACACTTACACAGGGTCTCCCAAGATGCCATCGCATTTTGAGGACCCAAACCTGGAACCGAAAAGTTCAACAGTTACTGTTACAAAAAAAAGTGTTAAAAAAAAAAGTAAAAAATAAAAACACAAAAAAATATAAAATCGTTTTATTGTTCTCTCCCTCTCTATTCTCTCTCTATTGTTCTGCTCTTTTTTTACTGTATTCTATTCTGCAAAGTTTTATTGTTGTTATGTTTTTTCATGCTTGCTTTTCAGGTATGTAATTTACTTTACTGTTTTCAGGTACGCCATTCAGCTGTTGCGCGGACTTATTTATCTTGACATTTGATTTATCTTGCTCCCACGATATATAAAGCTGCGACTCCAGTGCTGTAGGAGGTGATTTCACCACCACAGTTAAAAAAAGAGCATATATGCCGAAGCATGGGGGCATTAGGGGCGGAGGAGCGATTTTGCTCCTAATGCCGCGTATATACGGTTGACATTCCTACGGAGGCTTGCCCGTGGAAAAGTCTGACCGTGTGTATGCGGCACAACTTTTTATGCCGCGTACATACGGTCGAAATTCCGACAGAAGGAGGCTTGCCCGTGGAAAAGTCCGACCGTGTGTACACGGCATAACTTTTTTGCGGGAGTATGCCCCTATGCTTCGGCATATATATATTTTAGGCACAGGTTGTGTTAAATGTTTTATTTTTTACTATGTTTTTTTTGTTGGTATTTGCTTTGCAGTTATGGTATGATCTTACTGTTATACTGTAATGTTACTTTGTTTTAATGTTAACCATCATTTGCTTAGCAGGTACGCCATTCAGTTGCAGCGCGGATTTATTTAGCGTGACAGCAACAGCGTTTGCTCCCACGATATATAAAGCCGTGACTCCAACGCTGTAGGAGGTGATGTCACCACCACAGTTAAAAAAAGAGCATATATGCCGAAGCATGGGGGCATTAGGGGCGGAGGAGCGATTTTGCTCCTAATGCCGCGTACGTACGGTTGACATTCCTACGGAGGCTTTCCCGTGGAAAAGTCTGACCATGTGTACATGGCATAGAAAAGTCCGACCGTGTGTACGGGGCATAGAAAAGTCCAACCGTGTGTACGCGGCATAACTTTTTTGCGGGAGGATGCCCCCATGCTTCGGCATATATAAATGGTGCATGTATGCCCATCATTAGAAGTGGGTGGATGAAGGGAGGTATTCTAATGGTGGGCATACCCACCGATCAATCTTTTTTTCGTTCAGCCAACAGGCTGCATGAAAAAAAAGATTACAATACATGTCCAACAAGAACCATCAATGTACTGGTATGTTGCTAGACTTTGAATGGTTATACCAGAATGATACCTGCGGGTTTAGGCATCATTTTGGTATCATTATTTTCAGCCAGCGGTCAGCTTTCATGTAAAAGCAGTCCTAGCGGCTAATTAGCCTCTAGACTGCTTTTACATTCAGTGGGAGGGAATGTCCCCCCCGGATATAAACAGCGCCATTGGGAAAATGGGAAAGCATTTTATCACACCGATCTTGGTGTGGTCAGATGCTTTGAGGGCTGAGGAAAGATCTAGGGTCTAATAGACCCCATTGTTTTAAAAAAAGAGTACCTGTCACTAACTATTGCTATCATAAGTGATATTTACATTCCCTGAGATAACAATAAAAATGGTAAAAAATAAATAAAATGGAAGGAACAGTTTACAAATAAAATAAAAAAAGCGAAATAAATATATAAAAAAAATAAAAATAAAAAAAAGCATCCCTGTCCCCCCCTGCTCTTGCGCAAAGGCAAATGCAAGCGTCGGTCAGTCATATGTAAACAGCAATTGCACCATGCATGTGAGGTATCACCGCGAAGGGCAGATCGAGGGAAGTCATTTTAGCAGTAGACCGCCTCTGTAATTCTAATGTGGTAACCTGTAAAGGCTTTTAAAAATGTATGTAGTTTGTCGCCACTGCGCGTTTGTGCGCAATTTTAAAGTATGTCGTGTTTGGTATCCATGTACTCGGCCTAATATCATCATTTTTATTTCATCAATAATTTGGGCAATATAGTGTGTTTTAGTGCTTTAAAATAAAAAAAAGTGTATTTTTTCCCCAAAAAATGCGTTTGAAAAAACGCTGCGCAAATACTGTGTGGAAAAAAAATTGCAACACCCACCATTTTAATCTGTAGGGCCTTGCCTTTAAAAAAATATATAATGTTTGGGGGTTCAATTTAACTTTCTTGCAAAAAAAAAAAATGTTTTTATGTAAACAAACAGTGTCAGAAAGGGCTTTTTCTTCAAGTGGTTAGAAGAGTGGGTGATGTGTGTCATAAGCTTCTAAATGTTGTGCATAAAATGCCAGGACAATTCAAAACCCCCCCAAATGACCCCATTTTGGAAAGTAGACACCCCAAGCTATTTGCTGAGAGGCATCTCGAGTCCATGGAATATTTTATATTTTGACCCAAGTTGTGGGAAAAATAAATATATATTTTTTTTTTGCGCAAAGTTGTCACTAAATGATATATTGCTCAAACATGCCATGGGCATATGTAAAATTACACCCCAAAATACATTCTGCTGCTTCTCCTGAGTACGGGGATACCACATGTGTGAGACTTTTTGGGAGCCTAGCCGCGTACGGGACCCCAAAAACCAATCACCGCCTTCAATCTTTCTAAGGGTGTAAATTTTTGATTTCACTCCTCACTACCTATCACAGTTTTGAAGGCCATAAAATGCCACAATAGCACAAAAAAAACGAAATGACCCCATTTTGGAAAGTAGACACCCCAAGCTATTTGCTGAGAGGCATCTCAAGTCCGTGGAATATTTTATATTTTGACACAAGTTGCGAGAATATGACAAACTGATTTTTTTTTGCACAAAGTTGTCACTAAATGATATATTGCTCACACATGCCATGGTTATATGTGGAATTTCACCCCAAAATACATTCTGCTGCTTCTCCTGAGTACGGGGATACCACATGTGTGGGACTTTTTGTGAGCCTAGCCGCGTACGGGGCCCCGAAAACCAAACACCGCCTTCAGGCTTTCTAAGGGTGTAAATTTTTGATTTCACTCCTCACTACCTATCACAGTTTCGAAGGCCATAAAATGCCAAAATAGCACAAAAAAAAACGAAATGACCCCATTTTGGAAAGAAGACACCCCAAGCTATTTGCTGAGAGGCATGTTGAGTCCATGGAATATTACATTTTTTGGCCCCAAGTGATTGAATAATGACCAAAAAAATAAATAAATTACAAAACGTTGTCACTAAATGATATATTTCTCACACATGCCATGGACATATGTGGAATTACACCCAAAAATACATTCTGCTGCTTCTCCTGAGTACGGGGATACCACATGTGTGGGACTTTTTGGGAGCCTAGCCGCGTACGGGACCCCGAAAACCAATCACCACCTTCAAGATTTCTAAGGACATAAATCTTTGATTTCACTCACACAAATCTTGAAGGCGGTGATTGGTTTTCGGGGTCCCGTACGCGGCTAGGCTCCCAAAAAGTCCCACACATGTGGTATACCCTTACTCAGGAGAAGCAGCAGAATGTATTTTGGGGTGTAATTCCACATATGCCAATCGCATGTTTGAGCAATTTATCATTTAGTGACAATGTTTTGTAAAAAAAATTTTTTGGTCATTATTCAATCACTTGGGGCAAAAAAAAAAAATATTCCATGGACTCAACATGCCTCTCAGCAAATAGCTTGTACAGATCTTCAGGATTTTTCAGTTCAAACAGGGACACTAACTGATCGTTTTTTGGAGAAGGGCTACGATCAGGGAGATTTAGAGGAGTCCCTGAACCAAGTCCTGGCCATGGACAGGAAGGACTTGTTAGTTGACAGAAAGAAAGATGAGGGCGGAGAATTTTTGAACTGCGTACCTTTCATTACATCTTATTCTGTACAGCACAGGTCGGTTTCCCATCTGGTCCGAAAACATTGGCACATTGTAACCAATGACCCTGTACTGAAAGATATCTTGCCCGTTAGGCCTAAAGTAATTTTCAAGGGTGTTCAGTCGCTTAGGAATAAAATCTCATCCAACGTGATTGATCCCCCTACTGGAGGTAGAGGTTTTTTTGACCAGCTCAAGGGATATTATAAATGTAAGCGATGCAGAGTCTGCTCTTTGAGTACTAACACCAAGAGGTGTGTTACAACCTTCACCTCTACAGTTACCAATAAGGAATTTAAAATTGTTCCATGCATAACTTGTGCATCAACGGGGGTGGTCTATTTGGTACAATGCCTGTGCGGCCTACAATATGTGGGCCGGACCAAAAGGTCCTTTCAAATAAGGGTAAACAAGCCTATTACCAACATTCTGGCAGGTTTTAAGAACCATTCAGTGTCAAATCATTATAGACTTAAACATAACCAAGATCCCACCAATACTTTATTCTTGGGAATTGATAAGTTTAAACCCCATTGGAGGGGGAGTAACCTAGTGAGGGATATATCCCAGATGGAGATGGGGTGGATACATCGGTTAAAATCTTACACCCCCTTTGGTTTAAACATTGACACGGATGTCAACGCCTTTATTAACAATGCATAAATGTGAACTCTTTGTGAAAGGCACCACTGGGAGCTGAGTATTTTTCCTAATTTTGTTTACTCATTTTCTTATACATGGGCATATTCTTATGTATTAGATACACATTTTTATATTTTCATTTCATTTTTTCTTTTTCTCAAAGGGGAAGGAATAATATATATAAAAAAAAAAAAAAAAATTTTGTCACTTTTAAAGAAATATCACATTATTTACTTCTTAAATGAAAATTTTGCACATAGCAATTATATATAATATTGCTAATGAACCTATTATTGGGTTAATAACACGCACATTCAAATTTTTTTTCACCAATTATATTTTTTTTTGTAAAGTAATTTTAAAAGTGTTGTCATCGGGAGTCAGATGTCATTGATTCTCTATGCATAACACTTTAGTTTAGGGAGAAATCAAAATGGTGTGACTATACATGTAGTTATACATTTTGTCCTAGTTTATATATATATAGTAGTTTCCACTTGATTATTTTGCCTTTAAAATGCATTATTACACCGGTCTCTGGGAGGAGTCCATACCCTGTCAGTTTACACTGTTTTTTTCCTTTCATTGAAACTAATGTCCTGATCAAACCCCCCGCACGGCAGGTTAAAATCCTGGATGGGAGTTATCTGGCTGACCTCGATTGTATATCGAGGAGAGCCTAGTATACAAATAAAGCTGGGAGGGAGGTGTCCTGTGCCAGGGAGATCCCTCTCCCCTTCCGGGTTTTTTATCAGTTTTTTTATGAAATATATAGGTTCGCATGGATCAAACTTGTATTAAGGTTTGATCTGCGATATATCGGGTAACCAATGTGCTGGTTTTCTTACGAAAAGTTTTTATTAATTGCATTCACTGCCCTGGTGGCGTTGCGCCGCGCTGCCTTGTTTGGGCAATTACCCTTAACAAAAATGGCGATTTCCGCATCCACTGAGCTGCCTTTCATATTGAGTGGCAGCTATTTAATGGTGTCTCACTGCCGAAAGCCCTACCCCCATTGAGAACGTCCCACTTGTGACGAAACGCATCTGGGAGGCTAACGTCAGTGACGTCACCACGCTCGGGAGGAGGGCTCCTGCATGCCGGCCGGCATTTCTACTTTTTAAACATATGCTGTTTTAATTTCATCTTGTTGTAAGTACATTACTTTTAATTAAATTTTGTTACCCAACGGTATTACGCTATATGCGTCCTTTCTTTCATACTATTTCCTGCCTTGGAGTGATTGAGATCAAAACGATCGTGACGCTGCTGTCTTTCACCTGAGATCCCTGGGGAACTAAAGGCTGTGGCTGGGCTATAGCCAACTGCTCTGGTTACTTACCATCTGGTAAGAGGCTCACTTTTACGGTGGAGGGACCTCACTATATGTATGCATGTCACCGGGTGATTGGAGGATCAGATCCATCATTTCAGTGCTAAGCAAATCTTATGGAACCAGAATTTTTTGAGTGTTGAGAAATTACATCATTTAGCCTCTGCTTATGGGCTTATGGACTATTTTGGACTTTCTGCTAATCCCTGTTTTTCTAAGTAGGGGTTTGATTTAACATTTTATTGGCACAGCTTTTAGTTTTTTATGTTTGTTGTGTACTTCGCACGTTAGCTGCTGCCTTGAGACTATTGTGTTGTAGCGCAGTTTTTTGTTTTTCAAATAGCTTGGGGTGTCTTCTTTCCAAAATGGGGTCATTTGGGGGGGTTGTGTGCCATCTTGGCATTTTATGGCCTTCAAAACTGTGATAGGTAGTGATAGGTAGTGAGGAGTGAAATAAAAAATGTATGCCCTTAGAAATCCTGAAGGCGGTGCTTGGTTTTCGGGGTCCCGTACGCGGCTAGGCTCCCAAAAAGTGCCACACATGTGGTATCCCCGTACTCAGGAGAAGCAGCAGAATGTATTTTGGGGTGCAATTCCACATATAACCATGGCATGTGTGAGCAATATATAATTTAGTGACAACTTTGTGCAAAAAAAATCAGTTTGTCATATTCCCGCAACTTGTGTCAAAATATAAAATATTCCATGGCCTCGACATGCCTCTCAGCAAATAGCTTGGGGTGTCTACTTTCCAAAATGGGGTCATTTGGGGGGGGGGGGTTTGTGCTATTTTGGCATTTTATGGCCTTCGAAACCTTGATAGGTAGTGAGGAGTGAAATCAAAAATTTGTGCCCTTAGAAATGCTGAAGGGGGCGTGACCGGAAGCCAGCCTGGAAGGAAGCATCCCTTGAGAGCTCCTCTCCAGCCCGCAGCACTTAGGCAGAAAACCGGGGGATTTTGCAGCCATCCATGGGCGGATCGCGGACCACCAGATCCACGAAGGCACGGGGATCATCCCAACCCCCGCCAGGCTCCTCCACGACATTCGAGCGCTACTTTAAGCCACCCGACATGCCGCCGGGTGAAGGGGACAAGATGGCGCCGGACACGGCCACGTTCAACACAGGGACATCTCCCCCTCGCTCACCTCAGACTTGCCAACCAGAGCCATCCCCGACCCGATCGCGGACCTCGGCCTCCTCCGTGAGCCCGGATGGCTCCCAGCAACGGGTGAGTGGATCCCCGCACCCCTGCCCCCCTACCGCGGACCATGCGGCACAGGCCGCAACCATCCCTGACCCCCGGGACCGGGACACCCAATGCACAGGGGCCTTCCCCCGTCTGCTCCGCACCGCCCCAGATCAGGACCTCCAAAATGGGGCCCAGCTCTCCCCCTCTCCCACGTTCACCAGGGAGGACTTTCCGGCTCTCCAAGCCCCCACCAACTCCCAGGCCTTCATGAGCTCCCCAGAGCAGGGCAGCTTCTCAGCCAGTGCTAGGCCTCAATATGCCTCCCCTGCAGCCAGGGGACAGATCCATCAGGCCATCCAACCCGAGACCGGAGATCGGAGAGGGATCTCTCCCCCCTCATATGCATCCATGGCCAGCATTAGCACCCCGTGGCACGGAGGGGCCCCCACCTCACTGGGGGATCAGGCTGAGGCCTGGTCCGCACCATGGGACTCATCCCATCAACCCCCCCCCCCCTAGAGACCAGAAGGCATGAAGAATCGGTCTCCAGCCACCGACCATCCCCCACCGATCCACTTTACAACCCGCCTGACACCAGAGGAGCTCCCCAATATCCTCCCCCGCCATGGCAGTCCTATATGCAGGCCTTCCCCACGAAAGATGATTTCAAACAATTGATTGAAGATGTTAAGGCGACGTGCCGCACTGAAATACAGGCTCTACACACAGGCCTCAAACACTTAGCTGATAGAGTGGAGATGGCGGAGGAGGAGATACAAGAGACTAAACTGGCGGTACACCGCACCCAAACTCAGGCGTCAGACCATCACCTTATGCTCAGGGATATGCAGCGGCACATTGAAGACCTGGACAACAGGGGGCGCCGCAACAATATCCGCATACGTGGTCTCCCCGAAGCCGACGGGGTGGAGGACCTCCAGCTCACCCTCCAGAATTTATTCAACGACATACTGGGCGCACCAACAGACAAGCCCATTGAGATGGATAGAGCCCACTGAGCCCTTAAGCCAAAGGATCCTGCCTCCAAACCGCGGGACGTTATATGCCGTGTAAACTCCTACCCGCTGAAGGAAGCTATAATGCGTAAAGCGCGCCCCATTCGTAACCTAGTCTTTAACAACAACCCATTACAGCTCTACCCGGACCTCTCCTGGATCACCCTGCAGAAACGACGGCTACTACAACCCCTGCTCCGTACCTTACAGGACAGAGACATTGTGTACCAATGGGGCTTCCCCTTTAGCTTGTCCGCCACCCACCAGGGGACCTCTGCCACCTTGCGTTACCCGGAGGACTTAGATGCCTTCTGCAGAACCCTGGACATCCCCGTCCCCCAGTTGCCGGTCTGGCAGAGAGTCCCCCCGCCCAGAAGCCCCAGGGGACGGGATCCTGCCCGAAAATCCCCCAGGCACAGTCCCACTTGAAACGGTCGCCCTGGCCACAAGAGCCGCCCAGAAAGCTACATGAAGCCCTCTTGACTTATTTTTGTTGTTATTCTATTACTTTACCCCCCGGTTGCCCCAGCCCTACCCTAACGCCACACATCGGGCCTGTCTCGGACGAGACGCCGTAGAGGCTGCCCTTCTGATTACGGACCCCCCCGCATGGCTGATAGCCTGAGAGTTCCTTCCCTCCCAATCCCCCTAGTGGAGTCTCTCCACACCACCCCCCTGCCCCCCCCGACCCATATTTTTGGACATTTTGGTCGGGAGGTCTTTAAGGAACTGTTGGGACCCGAGGGCCCCTAGGCCACTCGGGCCCCCATTGTTGAATGTTGATGTGTGCTTTTTTTGGTCTTTTGCTCTCATCTTTCTCTTTCTTTTCAGACACCTCTCTCTCCCCTCCTCCGCAGGCAGGACCCGACGGCACGTCCAGGTGGCTGTCGGCCCGGCGGCCCCTCCATTCGCCCTCCCAGAACCGGATGCAACGCACCTGACTCCAGCTAAGTATGAACCACGGTCACTCCACCCACAGTATGGCTAAGTTACTATCCCTGAACGTCCACGGGCTTAACTCCAACAGGAAACGTCATCTGGCACTTAGGGAATTTAGGCAGTCAGGGGCGGAGATCGTAATGGTACAGGAGTCGCACTTCTCTAAGGGCGACTCCTTTGCGTTCGCGTCCAGATATTTTCCCTTAATATATCAGGCCTTTAGTTCACGGAAACGGGCAGGGGTGGCAATTTTGGTAAAACGGGGCACCCCCTTCACCTGCACAGACTCCTACATAGACCCCCTAGGCCACTTTATTATCCTGCAGGGAACATGGCACTCACGGGACATAACCCTATGCACTCTGTACGCCCCCAATGCACATCAGCACAGATTTTTGGGTCGGGTTTTTGGCCGCCTGGCCAGATCCCCTCACGACCTGCTGGTAGTGGGAGGGGACTTTAATTTACCCCATTCGGCAACCTGGGATCGCCTGGTGGTGGATCCTCGGGCCTCGCAGGCAAGGGCCTTGCGGGACTCTAGGCTCTTCCGCCAGCTAACGAGGAAGCATGCTCTGTTTGACGCATGGAGGGCGCTTCACCCAGGGGATCGCCAGTTTACTTTTTACTCATCCCCCCACCATACGCACTCGCGCATAGATTATTTCCTACTAAACAACACCACGTTACGTGTTACTGATGCAGCACGGATTCTGCCCATTTCCTGGTCCGACCACGCCCCCATTACCCTGACCCTTGACCTGAACGCCCCCACCCGTAGGCCCTATAACTGGCGTCTAAATGATTTCCTCCTGAAGCACACCCCCTCTAAAATGGAAATAGACTCTGCCCTCCAACTCTACTTTAGCGAAAATGACACGCAGGACATCTCCACTACCACACTGTGGGCCGCGCATAAAGCGGTAATCAGAGGACGCTGCATGGCCATCTCCTCAGCCCTAAAACGGAACGCTGAGTCGGCTAGAAAGCAGGCGAAAACGCAGCTCCGAACCCTAGAAACTCGCCTGCAGACCTCACCCTCCCTAATGCTCCTTAAACGTATCGCCCTGGTACGGTCAACACTCCGGGACCTTGCGCTGGGTCGAGTCGAGAAAGCCCTAGTTAGCCTACGACAGGTGTATTATGACAAGGGCAACAAGGCGCAAGCTTTATTGGCGAGGAAACTAACAGACCGCGCACTCGCCTCCACCCCGCACCAGGTCCAGGACAGATCGGGTAATATTGTATCACACCCCCAAAGTATTGCGGATGCATTCGCAGCATTTTACGCTGACTTGTACAACAAGCCAGAAATTCCCCATAACCCACCCTCCCCCGACCTGCTAGATAGGATGACACGATACCTGACACAGGCGGGCATCCCTCGGCTAAAGCCGGAGGACCTGGCCTCCCTAAACGCTCCCATTACAGGAGAGGAACTGACCTTGGCCATTAAGGCCCTACCCGCTCGCAAATCCCCGGGCCCAGACGGGTTCCCATACGAATATTACAAGACCTTCCTCCCCACACTTCTCCCCCATATGACGAAGCTCTTCAATGCCTTTCTACAACGAACCCCCATCCCACAAGATATGCAGCGATCATTTATCACCCTTATCCCTAAACCAGACAAGGACCCCGCATTATGCGCCAGCTACAGGCCAATAGCCCTGCTGAACTCAGACCTCAAGATCTTTACGAAGGTCCTCTCCCTCCGCTTAAATGTAGTGTTACCCTCCCTGGTCCATAAAGACCAGGTGGGCTTTGTCCCCCTCCGTTAAGCGGGGGACAACACAAGAAAGGTGATTGACCTAATTGACGTGGCAGGCAGGGAGGGCTCGGAGTCCTTGCTCCTGAGCCTGGACGCAGAAAAGGCGTTTGACCGCCTTGGCTGGCCCTTCATGCTCGCCACTTTAAGACATATGGGTTTTGGGGGACCTTTCCTTCAGGCGGTCCGACACCTCTATACTAATCCGATCTCACAGGTGAAAACTCCCTTTGCCACCTCATCCACCTTTCCCGTTACTAATGGTACCCGTCAAGGGTGCCCTCTATCCCCCCTCCTCTTCGCTCTTTACATAGAACCTCTAGCAGCAACGATACGCGGCAACCCGGATATTCGGGGTATCCCAGTAAGGGGAAGGGAATTTAAGATTTCCCTCTTCGCCGATGACATCATTTTAACACTGACGCGTCCCCGAATCTCCTTACCCAACTTACAAGGGGAACTGGAACGCTACGGGGCCCTCTCGGGTTATAAAACCAACACGTCCAAATCCATGGCCATGCCAATTAACATGCCCGAACCCGAGGCCTTGCACTTACAGTCCATTTTCCCGTACCACTGGGAGCGAACCTCCCTGAAATATCTGGGTGTCCATCTGACCCCGAACTTTGCATCCCTGTACCAGGCCAATTTCCCCCCCCTATATAGCTCAATAAGGGCGTTGATCCATAAATGGAAGCCCCACCAGATATCCCTTTTGGGCCGGATAGCGGCCATAAAGATGGTGATCCTACCAAAACTGCTGTACCTTTTCCAGACCCTACCAGTCCCGGTCCCGTGTGCTCACTTGCGTGCCCTACAAGCGGACCTCCTCCGGTATGTGTGGAACTACAAACGCCACAGGATCCCGCGCTCGGTCATGACGGCCGCACGTACCGAGGGAGGCCTGGCCTTCCCAGACCTGGTCAAATATTACCAGGCCTCACAACTCCGAGCGGTGGCATCATGGTTTCCCCAGAAGTCCTACAATAGGTGGACGGAGGTGGAAAAGATTTGGCTGGCCCCAATACACCCCAATAATCTCCTGTGGAACGCGAACGCGACAGTGGAGCCCGGACGGTTGCTGGGTTCCATGCGCCAGCTGCAAAATATCTGGAGGAGGCTAGCCCAAGACTGTCGACTCACGTCTGATAGCTCCCTGCTGACCTCCTTCCTTTATAACCCTAAACTACCGACGAGTCTCACCCACCAGATGTCATGGCCCTGGGCATCGCAAAATCTGTTTCACTTTGGTCACTTAGTAGACCCCAGATCCCGCACCCTGCACTCCTTCACTGAGCTCCAAGCCAAACATGACATTCCACGACAAGCTTTTTTCAGCTACCTACAGATCCGCCACTACGCCCACACGATAGCCCCCCCGGCTCCTTTTCTCAAAACCGACCCCATTTGAGCGTATCATACTCGAGGGCACAGCCCGAAGGGGCCTCATATCAGATATCTATCAAATCCTAAATGAATACCCCTTACAAACTAAAGGCAAACACACCTATATGCTCCGTTGGGAGAGGGAGCTGGGGGGGTGCTCACAGAGGATGAGTGGAGGGCGGTCTGGAGGCAGGCGGCCAGGAGCTCGATCTGCACCCTCTATAAGGAAAACACATATAAAGTGCTGTTCTTTTGGTACCTGACCCCGGACGTCCTCCACAGGATTTATCCTTCCACCTCTGACCGATGCTGGCGGTGCAACCAGGCCAGGGGCACACTGTTCCACATCTATTGGACTTGCCCCTTGATAGTCCCGTTCTGGACTCGGGTACAAGAGCTCCTGACCCGCCTCCTAGAGGCACCCATACCCCTCTCCCCGAAGCTGTTCTTACTGGGCCTATCCCAACCCCGCATAGCTAAACCCTATAAGAAACTCCTGAGACACATAACCACAGCTGCGAGGTGCCTGATAGCACTTTATTGGAAGAAGCCAATGCCCCCACCCCAAGAAGCCCTCTATGCTAGGGTCAAGGATGTAGAGCTTATGGAAAAAATTACAGCTAGGATCCGGGATAGGCTGGAGGACCATGACGTATCTTTTTTTTAACCCGTCGCAACTTTATTGTCCCGTCGCAATCCACAAAGCCCGGCGTAACGTAATTTTGCGCGATGCACGTCGGGAAAATGATGTCACGAGCATGCGCAGTACGGCCGGCGCGGGAGCGCGCCTCATTTAAATTGTCATCGCCCCCTGGATAACAGGACCGCCTTGCGCCGGGAGAATTTAGGTTACACTGCGTGAAATTTCTAGGTAAGTGCTTTGTGGATCGGGCACTTAGGTAGAAATTTCCCGCCAGTGTAACTTAAATGGGAAAAATTAAGTTAGGCTACGATTTTGAGGATTTGGCCCTATAACTTTTGCGAAAACCAATAAATATACGCTTATTGCGATTTTTTTTACTAAAGACATGTGGCTGAATACATTTTGGCCTAAATGTTTGACTAAAATTTTGTTTATTTGATATTTTTTACTTTTTGTTTTAAGAAAAATAATTTTTTTTCAAAATTTACGGTCTTTTTACGTTTATATCGCAAAAAAAAAAAATCGCAGAGGCAATCAAATACCATCAAAATAAAGCTCTATTTGTGGGAAGAAAAGGACGCAAGTTTCGTTTCGGTACAACATTGCATGACCGCGCAATTACCAGTTAAAGCAGCGCAGTGCCATATTGTAAAAACACCTCTGGGCATTAAGCTGCATATTGGTCCGGGGCTGAAGTGGTTAATGCTGGATTACTGTACTGATCTGGAAGAGATACAGGCCTGCTAGGACCTGTAGAACTGTATTAAATGTGTGATGTTCTCTGGAGACTGGGATCACTAGGACTTGTGATACCTCCCTGACAAGGTGTGGGATCAATACCAGATAGCACTCCTGGATTCCTATTATGTTTGAATTGCTGGAACTCTGATCTATGCTTTTTCATATTTACCACACACTGGGGGTTATTTACAAAAGACAAATCCACTTTTTTGCAGTACAAGTGCAAAGTGCACTTGAAATTGCACTGAAAGTGCACTTGGAAGTGCAGTCGCTGTAAATCAGAGGGGTAGATCTGAAATGAGGGGATGCTGTGCTGATTTTATCATCCAATCATGTGCAAGCTAAAATAATGTTTTTTATTTTCCTTGCATGTCCCCCTCAGATCTACAGTGACTGCACTTCCAAGTGAACTTTCAGTGCAATTTCAAGTGCACTTTGCCCTTGTAGTTTGCACTTGTAGTGCAAAGTGGATTTGCCTTTAGTAAATAACCCCCATTTTGTGCTTTCTCTCTGCACTCTTGATTCACAGGTATACCTTATTTTTTATTTTTGTAATTTAGGTTTTCCAGTATCACATTTACATTGTGTTATTTCACACACAGACCTGTGGATTTACACTTCAGAGGCTGGCTACCCCTATGTGAAATTGTGAACCCAACATCCATGCTGTGTGACTGCTTGTAAGAAATTCAACACTAGGTCAACCACTTAGGTAATATTTTGTTCTTAGCAAATATATATATGTTGTTATTAAAGCAGAAAATTATCACCTTGAGATATTTTACATTTTTCTATAGGTGTGCCAGATAAGGTGCCTTCAAAATAAATAACTACATGAATGAAATGCCCAATACTATAACCATAGAAATATAAGAGTACCAACATATACGATTCAGGAACATGATCTTGTAAATTTGTTAACATATATTTTATTTAAGTGTTTTAGAATGCTGACACTCCAGTATCAGAAAAGAACACATATTTAACATAGTCCCACTGAGATCTACTGTATGCTGTGTCACATCTAATGCACTCAGATTATATTTATTATACACAGTTGCTTATTTCTTGGATGATTGTTGTTTAATTAATCTCTTGAGATGTGACCTCTGGGAAAATTTGACTATAAATTGAAGTTCCATAACAAGACATCTCAATAGCAATTCTGGATTCTGTTCAAAGAGGTATGTACAATTTCATAAACACCAGTCAATGACACAGAGTTTTCAGGTTGGAATTTCTGGGTGTTTGATTAGGTTCAAGTCTGCTGTGCTAATAACAACATATTTTTTTTTGCATATACACTATTATTTATTTTAAAAGTAGAAAATATAACTGAAATTAATATCTAATAAATATTTCCAGCTCACAGGGAAATTTCAATCTGAACTATTCTCAAAATCAAAGCTATTGTCATAAATGTTGACTGCAGCCTGAATACTTTGCGTTTATAGCAAAAAAAACATCACCAAAAATGATTTGGTCTCCCTCTGATGGCTGATCTTGCCCAAGGGGAACAGTACAGTTTAATAGACACTAACAGGTTGGCTTTTTAAAAAAATCAGTCTGACAGTCATCTTCAGTACAGAGGATTTAACCAATGTTTGGTCCCATGAATAGCTGCCAGAAAGTACCCAAGGCACCTTTCTGGCCAATAAAAAGGAAATATTTCACAGTTGCAGAAAAATACTGTATATATATATATATATATATATATATATATATATATATATATATATATATATATTACTTATGACTAGTTCTTTAACACTTCAGTGTCACACATTTACAAGTGAGTTTTATTCCAAAAAATCAAAAGTAAAATTTAATGACCAGAGATATGAGAAAAGGACAGGCAGCTTATGTCAACAAACGTATTCATTTTTTTCCCAAAACCTCTAAAAATGTACCAAACGTTTCCTTTAAACACTGTCAACCAACGGCATGTCCCTCATCTACTATTTAGTATGTTTTCTGACAGAGAATACTATAAAAAAATTATATTCCTTTAGCATTGGGTCCCAGTGTCAACAGTTTCAGGGACAGAAAGTGAATCTCCCAAACAGGGACATCAACAACAATAAACTTGTGCAAAAAAAATTACAATTTCTTGCTTCAAGCACACTTGTCTTGAGCTTCATCTAGCATAAGTGTTGTAAGGTTTGCACAGAGATACGAGTCATGTAATGTTCAAACTTGCTTAGTGACCAAATGCTCTAAAGTGGACTGTAGAACTATTAAAGTCTATCAAGGCGAAAAAAATTGAGGAATGTGTGGTGTCATCCTCACCTCTTTCTCAAACCTTCCCTTTATCCTATTCTTCATAACACTTAGTCTGGGTTCACACCTAATTCCAATGCGGCTCCCAGCAGGGGTCCTGTGCATCACTGTTTACCGTTTCAGGTCTGATTTCAGCATTTTTTAAGACTCAGGAGGGTAACTGTATGAAAGACACAGGGCAGCTCTACACAGATGACACAATGAACAGGCATTTTTTGCACTTGGTCATATAAATGGTAAATTTTACAGACCAAAGGGAAAAAATAAGACAATCACTGTTGGAAATCACATACACTTTCAGTTATTTGTGGTGGATGCTTTTCTTTAGTAATAAATCCAGTGAGCTAGTGGGTCTACACCTCACATCAATCATAACTCAGTGTGAATAAAATATGTTCTTATTTAAAGCGGGAGTTCACCCATTTCTAAAAAATTTTTTTTTCTTCCCCTAGATTCCTGCTCGTTCGGTCTAGGGGAATCGGCTATTTGTATTAAAATAGGTGCAGTACTTACCCGTTTTCGAGCTGCATCTTCTTCCGTCGCTTCCGGGTATGGTCTTCGGGAGCGGGCGTTCCTTCTTGATTGACATTCTTCCGAGAGGCTTCCGACGGTCGCATCCATCGCGTCACTCGTAGCCGAAAGAAGCCGAACGTCAGTGCGGCTCTATACTGCGCCTGCGCACCGACGTTCGGCTTCTTTCGGAAAATCGTGACGCGATGGATGCGACCGTCGGAAGCCTCTCGGAAACCTGTCAATCAAGAAGGAACGCCCATTCCCGAAGCCCATACCCGGAAGCGACGGAGAGGATGCGTCTCGTAAACGGGTAAGTACTGCACATTTTTTTAAATAAATAGCCGATTCCCCTAGTAATAACGAGCAGGAATCTAAGGGGGAAAAGTGCCCTCTAAGGGTGAACCCCCGCTTTAAGTAAAAAGCTGATATTCTCTTACTTGATTTAAAAATGTATGTCCTTTTTTGTCTGTTATAAGAAACCTTTTTAAATCAACTTTCAGTGACATTGAATACCCATTAGACCTAATACAAAATGTATGTTATCTGTAACAAATCTATTCAAGCTGTTTACAAATATATATTTAGATGCAGTGGCGGCTGGTGCTCAAAATTTTTGGGGGGGCACAAACGGAAAAAAATAAATTGCAGCCTCACTGTGCCCATCACATGCAGCCACTGTGCCATCAAACACAGCCACTGTGCCATGCCACCAAATGCAGCCACTGTGCTATTAATTGTCACCACTGTGCCATGCCATCAAACACAGCAACTGTGCCATCAATTGTCACCACTGTGCCATGCCATCAAATGCAGTCACTGTGCCATCAATTGTCACCACTGTGCCATTCCATCAAACAGCAACTGTGCCATCAATTGTCACCACTGTGCCATGCCATCAAACACAGCCACTGTGCCATCAATTGTCATCACTGTGCCATGCAACACAGCAACTGTGCCATCAATTGTCACCACTGTGCCATGCCACCAAATGCAGCCACTGTGCCATCAATTGTCACCACTGTGCCATGCCATCAAACACAGCAACTGTGCCATCAATTGTCACCACTGTACCATTCCATCAAATGCAGTCACTGTGCCATCAATTGTCACCACTGTGCCATGCAACACAGCAACTGTGCCATCAATTGTCACAGGGGGTGGCGCTGCAGCGCCCTCTATAGACGGCCGCCAGAACTGCGGTTAAAATGTCAAAATGACATTTTAGCCGAATAAAAGTTCTTAAAGGGCCCGTTCTTATTTTTTTTTTATTTTTTATTTTTTATTTTTTTGTGTGACTGTGGGAGGGGGGGCGCCGGCGCCCGTGCATCCCTAGGGACGGGCCGCCACTGTTTAGATGTTCTGCAACCTTGCTGACCATAGGCATATGTCCTTAAAAATAGTAGGCATGGGAACATCCATTGATCTTCAAAACTCAAAAAAGTCTATCAAACTGTAGCTTGTTGCTTAGCTAATGATTCTAAATTGCACACATAGGTTAAAAGTTTGACATATTTTTCTATTTGAAAATTAAAGCATTGATATAGGTTCAGTGGCGGCCCGTCCATGTTTGATGGCATGGCACAGTGGTGACAATTGATAGCACAGTGGCTGCATTTGGTGGCATGGCACAGTGGCTGTGTTTGATGGCACAGTGGCTGCATGTGATGGGCACAGTGAGGCTGCAATTTATTTTTTTCCGTTTGTGCCCCCCCAAAAATTTTGAGCACCAGCCGCCACTGTATAGGTTGTGTACAAAAGGAGTTTGCAAGGTCAGTCAGTAGTTCAGCAGAGGTGCCAGAGGTGGAATAGGATGTTCAAAAATAAGAGTCATCAAAAAATGTATTTAATTCCCCAAATAAAACATGTTTAATGGCAGCTTGCCACTTCCTTAAATCAGGGGGAAAACATTTTCCGAGGGATTGAATTACTAATGGGCTTTTTTATTATAAACTCTTTTTGCACACAACTTACTCTTTGCACCTGTCTGGGAATCCCAGAGAGAACCCGGGAGGGGAACACCCATTTTTGAATTATGATTTTTTTTGGAATGAAACAACATTTATTAAGAGAATTAATTCATTGTAAGGTCTCTCCCCATATTCCTCCCCTTATTTCCGGTGGACACCC
The DNA here is from genome assembly GCF_905171775.1 of Rana temporaria. Taxonomy (NCBI): domain Eukaryota; kingdom Metazoa; phylum Chordata; class Amphibia; order Anura; family Ranidae; genus Rana; species Rana temporaria. Next base: position 334,964,648 of record NC_053490.1, on the reverse strand, counting down.
CTGAGCCACACCTGAGATCTCTAGTCAGCTCCTTTGGTACCACATGTTTTTGATCACCACACTACAACATTTAAAGCATTGAGATAATCATCTCAGAGATCTCCCAACAAGCAGTTATCATTGCTGATTGAGGGAAGCAATACCAAGTTCAATGCACATCTAATAATCAGACCTGGTTGCCTAGGGGTAAATGTATTCCCTCTGATTTATTGTTTTATGAAAGGCCTGCGATACTAACCCTTGTCAAATCATTGCAGTGGGATATTAATGTTATGTTAATGCATGGCCTTCCTTAGGCTATTTGCCATTGTATTTACATTAGAAGCTGTTTATTGCTAATAAAGACTAAATGAATCTTAGCAGAGACTGAATGCTTTATGATTCAATGGGATTACCAATCACGAGGTTGGTTGTGTTTGGTAAACAGTTTAAATCAATTTTTCTGGAAATTGTGCGCTCCATCTGGATGAATTTATCGCTCTGTGTACTTCAATAGGTATGCTATTTTGCATGTTTTTCCACTATGCTTAGTTTACTACCCTAAGAGAAATGGATGTCCAGTTCCTTTTCATGTTAATTCCCTTTGTAATTTCAAATACTATATTTTTAAACAACATATTTTCTTAGTGATACATCAGCATTCTGTTTTTTTTTTTCAGATACTACATAATATCTTTGGGTCTGATGGACACGTACCTTCTTCTCAAGGCTATAGGTTTTTTCCTTCTTGTAATAGTTGGAATACCAGGAAACATCTTTATTATTCTGCAATTCACCTACATCAAGAGCATAGAGAAGAAAATTCTTCCAACAAACATAATACTGTCAGTACTGGCTTTGGCAAATGTACTTGTCATCTTTTCTCGCATCATTCCACAGTCTCTAAATGCAATAGGGGTAGAGGACTTGCTTGATGACACAGAGTGCAAATTTGTCATATACACATACAGAGTAAGCAGAGCCATGTCTATTTGTGTAACTAGCTTTCTTAGCTGCCATCAGTGTATTCTTATTGCTCCAACAACTAGAGTTTGGCTTTATCTAAAGCGAAGGGTGACACAAAATGTTATGGGCGTTATCATAATTTTGTCAATTATCAATTTCTCCATGTACCCTTATAGTTGTTTAAGTACTCATGTGAAGAAAAATATAACAACTTCGCCATATACCCTTCATTTGATTTATTGTGATGTTGACTTTCTAACTTATACAGCATACATTATCAATGGAACATTTTATACAATATGTGATTTTATATTTGTAGGACTGATGGCATTAGCAAGCAGTTACATGGTGTTCATCCTTCTTCGTCATGGAAAGAATGTGAAAGCAATTAGGAGCTCTAATAAAGAGCAAAAGTGGTCAGCAGAGTATAAAGCATCAAGATCTGTAATACTATTAGTCTTTCTTTATGTGCTACTGTTTGGGTTGGATAACTCCATGTGGGTCTATACGCTGACTTTATCTAATGTATCTTCTGATATGAGTGATATTCGAGTATTTCTAGCATCCTCATATGCAGCTCTGAGTCCCATTCTCATCATATTAACCAACCCTAAACTTCATCGCCTTTGGATGCTCTCTAACAAGAACAAGCCTTTCCAAAAACATATGGGAAGCAGTGTAACTGTGTATACTGTAAGTGTATAAAGGTGGGAAAATGAAATAGTATTTGTAGTATAGCATCCATCAGGAGTGGAAACCATCTCATCTGAAATAAACACAATAAATAACAGCACACATATACAAATTTAGGTCTTGTTTATTAAACAAGTATAGCTTGCCTCGCTTCTTCTTTGTATATACCAGTGTTGTAATGCTCATGAGATGGAGCTGGAGGCCAATTAATGGCAGCTTGCCACTTCCTTAAATCAGGGGGAAAACATTTTCCGAGGGATTGAATTACTAATGGGCTTTTTTATTATAAACTCTTTTTGCACACAACTTACTCTTTGCACCTGTCTGGGAATCCCAGAGAGAATCCGGGAGGGGAACACCCATTTTTGAATTATGATTTTTTTTGGAATGAAACAACATTTATTAAGAGAATTAATACATTGTATCTAAAGGCAGTGGTTTCATAATTATCAATCAGCTGCTGCACTTGCAGGGCTCTAATGAGGAAAATTGCAGGGTCTGCATCCCTTTAGACATGATTTCCTATTGGAAGTATATCACCAAAAATGTTCTTGCAGGGGATGCCTGAAATCTGACTTGTATCTTAGCGCAGATTTCTGAGAAAATCAGTAAACCAATCACACAAGCAGGAAAAGGTGTTTCTGGGGGGTGTTCTGTACACAGAACACCTCCAGGTAGCCATTATGTATTGCATTTTACAGAAGATTACAGAGCTGCAGTTGAAAAACAAAGGCAATTTTTAACAACATTCAATTACAATTTGTAATTGTCACGGTTGGAACTGGCTGCTGCATACACCAGTATGGGTGTGAGCGTGGGAGAGTGAGGACGTCTCTCCCCAGGCTCCCCTGAGATAGCGAAATTAATCCCCAGACAGCGCAATCAACCAGCTGATTAAGCATCCTGTGTTCAGTGCCGGAGAGAGAGTGGAGAGAGAGTGGAGAGAGAGCGGCGATACCTGAAGGTGCTGGGGATCTCTTGGTGTCTTTAGTCTCCTGTTATCTCCCACTGTAGTCGGCGGTGGGCGGTGGGCGGTGTGCGGAGGACCGTGGCGGAGGATCTGTGGAGGCGCAGTGGCCGGGGCTGATCGGAGCGGACAGTGTGGAGGAGCGGAGGGTTGCCTTGTGTATGCAGTGCTTGGTGTACGGCGCTGGGCAGATGCGATGCGGCGATGTGCTGTGCCGCGGATCTACTGACAACACCCCTGTGTAGGGGAGCCCACGGGAACCCTCTGGAAACATCAGAGCTGTAAGAGGGAGTCAGGAAGACGCTGGGCGGATAACCCCTCTAGGGACCGCGGAGTGCAGAGGAGGAATGGAGGAGTGAAGGCACGGGGAGGAATTTTCCTTTTTTTTTCTCTCCTGCTATTAATTTACCAGCAAAAGAGAAAGTGCCAACTGTGAAGCTGGTCAACGCTGGCTGAACAAGGAGGAGAGCTAAAAACTAAAACGTTGCCCTTGTTTGGCTTCCCAAACTGCGAAACTGTGGACTGCTTACTGTTTTATCAGTTATCAATTTATCAACTGACAGTAATCTGACAGTAATTTTGTCATGCTATATCATATCTAGAAGTTGAAAACCTCTCAGCAGCCTTCACGGAGAAAAAATTAGACTGTGCAGCAATTCGATTGAAAAAAAAATAATCTATTCCGCCATACTCCGCCATACTCCCTGCTGAGACCTTTTGAGGCATATTGGCGTGTATAGATTGAGTCAATATTAGACGGCCAAATATTCAGGGAGTGTTTTGCTGATATCACACCTAACATCTAACATCAAAGAGCAAGTAGCAATTAGAAAAAGCAAAAAAAGCTTGCGATAAGTAAAATGTCTATGGTCGCAAAATAATATATGTCGGACTGTGAAACATTGTTTAAAGAATATTTATGGCTGTCTAGAATACATGCATTATTTTGCCTTTGCCTTGACCTTGGCCTCCTACACTATGGACAGATTGTTGATCTAACCAACATTACTGTGATATTATACACAGAAGTTGAAAATCTTCCAGCTGCTTGGCTGAATGGAAGGGAGCTTTTAATGTCAAAGCGCTTGGTAATTTGACTGTCCATCTGTCTACTTGCAGAAACTTCTTGGAGGAAAGGAGAAAAAGAAAAGGGAAAAAGGTGGGAAAAAAGGAAAAAATCCATTCCTCCACACTCCCTTCTTTCTAGTGACCTGATTTAAAAGACCTGTGCTGGGTCCCCCCTCCGTCCTTTCTGAGGAGTTGAACGGGAAATTCAGTTATAATGCTCCCCCCAAGAATGCATAGCCTGCCCAGCTGCTAGACTCTTTTTTTTATTTCCCACTTTTTACAAAGCACAGTCGGTTGGAAAAAATTGAAGATTTGGAGAATATGAAGTAAAATAGACTGTAAACTTGTAATAGAGTCGTTATAAAAAAAAACAGATGAGATACTGTCATCTTTTATCTCCTGTTCTATCTCCTGTTTTTTTGCTCCTCCTGCCTATATAAGCTATTTTCGTGAAAATTGCTGCTGATATTCAAAAGTAGATACATCTACATTATTAGAAATCACCAGAAATGACGACTCAACGACAGGCTGCACAGCAGCCAGCTAAGGGTAGCTGGAATGAGACAGGAGGGATACAAGCCTATATGTCCCCCCGTTTGGAGAAGGGGGCGCATGTAGTAAGACAGGAGGAAAAGCTAACTGTCCGTAAATCTCTGACACCAAGCCGTGGTGTCCAAACAGTGGGACGGGCCCAGGCAGACTATGGAAGTGGGTCGCCTACTATAGGAAGGGGGAGAAAGCTCCCCAAAAAGGACATTCCCTATGTAGAACAATACCCCCCGAGTGAGGGAAAAGAAATTACAGGACAGGGGGAAAGCTATGCAAGGCCGGATGAGGGGAGTCCCAATGTGGAAATGGATCAGGACAGTCCCCCAGAGTTCCCAGAGGGAATAGCACCAGATGACCAATCTCCAAAAAGAGACCTGGCACTAGTGGAGAGAGCCCCCGATAATGGAGGAAGACCTGGCAATGGGGGAGAAGAATCAAGCAATGACCGCTTTCAGCGACGGCCCTAGGCCGCAAGGAAATAAGTGGTCCATACAAGCTGAAAAACCCCATAAGCCATCCACCGGGAGAGGGGGAGAAGCAGTCTGTGGTGTCAAACGGGAGGGAGGGGGATGCAGGGAATGAAATCCGGGAAATTAGGGAATTATTGAGGGCTCTTCCCACAAAGAATGACATTCAGCAACTAATTAATGCAGTGGAGCAGTCCTGCCTGCAAGCGGTAGATGAGTTAAGAGAGGACACACGGGCATTGGGATACAGGGTAGAAAGTGTGGAGAGAGTCAGGAGGCAATGGTGCAGGTAGTGGCAGAGGTTCAGGAATCTATTAAAGATCATGAAAATGCCCTAAACTCATACAAAGACCAACTAGATGATTATGAGAATAGAGACAGAAGGCAGAACATTCGTATACAAGGGCTACCTGAGGCAATTCAGATATCTGAGCTAGCCTCAGTGGCCCTAAAAGTATTTGGTCAGATTTTGGGGGGCTCTGTACCAGAACACATTCAGTTAGATCGGATACATAGAGTCCCCACATACACTACCCCAAACATGGAAAAACCTAGGGATGTCATATGTAGAGTACACAAATATGCAATAAAGGAAACCATTATGAAAATGGCCCGAAGTAATCCCGAAATTTCCTTTGAGGGTACGAATCTATCATTGTATCCAGATCTAACCCGTAGGACCATGTACCAACGTAGAGTGGTCCGGCCTTTGTTGGAAGCTCTGCGTTCTAAGGGGGTTAACTACCGTTGGGGGTTTCCATTCAGTTTGACGGCCTCTAGGAATGGTAAAACAGCAACGCTACGCACTAAAGACGATTTGCAGTTTTTTGTTGATACACTGGACCTCCCCTCAGTAGACTTTATAGACTGAGGACATATAAAACAGGGACTCTCCTACAGCGGCCGGAACAGTGGCAGCAAGTCCCCCGTAGGGGACAAGCTAAAAAGTACTAAGGGAGATATGTATATCAAGAGATTGAACGGATTAAAGCTTAAGTGAAAGGGAATATGGAAATTGCAGTTAGCAGATCTAAAGAGCTGGAGAATATAAGGAAATAGCATGTGGGGGGAGGGAATTAAAGTGGGGTAGCCAGGGATAATTTGGTTGCTTAGGTTGGTCCCAATATACTGGGATTTGTGAACTGGTATTGGGATCTGGATAAAATTTATATTTTGAATTCTTTTATTAGAACCACTAAAATGTTTAATCTCTTATATTTTCATATTGTTTCTATATTGTTGTTTTTATATTTCTTTTTATATATGCATGTGTGAAAAGATGTCACAATAAGTGTTTATTTTCCTTGATAAGTTTTGTCAGATATGTTTTTAAAGTATATTTCAACTTGGATGGACATACAGAGAGAGCTATTGAAATCAAAAAGCAGCTCCATCCCCCTCACTCACTCCGTGTCCCCCCTCCCTCCTAAATTCCTCAATCCAAAGAACAAATATGGACTTGGTTGTAAGAGGAAGTCACCCCTCCCCCCTTGTCTGCTTTACTGAGAGAACTGTCACGAGGACGAGAAGAATATGGAATAGGAAAGACCCCTATATGAACTGACCTATGAGGATAGAATGGGTGTGTGTCTGTATAATGTGACCCAATCAACTGTATGCTTTGTGATTCTGTGGTTTTAATAAAAAGCCAGCAGGCTCTAGTGACTTTCTGTTGGGACTGAGCTGAGAAAAGGTGAGGATGTGAAATCTTGTTGTCTATAGATTGCACTGTCTCACCATATTAATTTGAATCAGGCGGCAGAAATGGGTTAGCACTGAGATTGTCAGGAAATCAATTAATTAATCCACATCAGTATCAGTAAGGGGGTGAAGAGACCCGGGCACAAGGGGTGTGAGTGAATCTCTCTACCAGTTAGGTGGGATGCTCTGAGGCGGAGGATTATATGGAGTATCTCTGAGGGGAGGGGCGGGCGCTATAGAGCTCAAATGGTATTTTTTGGTTCTCTTTTTTTTCTCATTATATATTTTTTTCTTTTTTCTTGTGTCCCTTTTTCTCTCTTCTTCTGGTCAAGGGCAAAGAGTACAAGAAAATGGCTGGAATTTTGAGAGGTGACTACTGCACTAAAAATTGTATCATATAACGTGAGGGGGACTGTGCTCGCAGCATAAAAGGGGCCACCTTTGGCAGGAATTGCATCATTATGTTGCGGACATAGCTTTCTTACAAGAAACGCATTTTAGGGAGGGAGGTATACCTAATATGCCGGGATATATGTTTAACCATTGGTATCATGCAACATCACCTATTGCAAGGGCAAGGGGGGTCACAATTGCAATTAAGAAAACGTGCCCATGGGTATTAATGTCTGTACAAGCTGACAGAGAAGGTCGTTTCCTATTTATTAAAGGAACAATATATGGACAGCGATATAGGCTGGCAGCAATGTATGCACCAAATAGCGGGACAAGTAATTTTCTGGTCAAAATGTTGAAGATGTTGGAGAAATTTAGGGAAGGTTGTTTGATACTGGGGGGAGACTTTAATACGGTGTTGGACCCGAGTCTGGATACAACATTAGGGAAAACATCTTTATCATTCAGAGCCTTAAAACATCTTAAACAACTTCTACGCACCCAACACCTGGTTGATAGCTGGCGGGTGATGCATAACGGAGTAAAAGATTACAGCTATTACTCTAAAACACATAAAATGTACTCACGTATTGACCTACTTATGGTAGACCAATTTTACTTAGAAAAAGTTCAAAATAGCACCATTGAGTCCATAACCATCTCAGATCATGCCCCAATAACGCTAACACTCTCCCCAATTCAGACAGGCTATATTGAACGAACGTGGAGATTGAATGAGTCAATATTAGCCTGTCGGCCCAGGCAGTGTGGGGGGCCCATAAAACAGTCATAAGAGGAGAATTAATAGCCTATGGCTCTCACATAAAGAAAGAAAGAACTAAAGAAGTGACAGAGTTACTAAAGAAAATTTATATATTGGAGATTAAACACAAAAAAATATAATATAATATCCAGGTACCCGAACCATCGCAAATAGAGGATAGGGAGGATAACAGACGGGAAGAGATACAAGAGTATATAAGAGAGTCCTTAATGCCCACCCTGTCGGAAACAACTATAGCAGAAATGGAACTCCCTATTCCAGTGGAAGAGTTGAGCAGAGCAATAACAGCATTGCCGACAGGGAAAAGTCCTGGCCCAGATGGATTGACAAATACTTATTATAATTTTTTTTTATCTGAGCTGATAAAACCACTATGTAATTATTTTAATACAATTAATACAACTAATCCACTGCCTCCAGAAGCCCTGCTGGCATATATTACTGTACTCCCAAAAGAAGGGAAAGACCTCCAGAACTGTGCCAATTATAGGCCTATTTCACTGCTCAACTCAGACACTAAACTGCTGGCCAAAATCCTAGCCCTACGACTACAAGAACATATTGGGGCGTTAGTTCACCCAGATCAGACAGGCTTTATGAAAGGACACGAGGCAAGGGACAACACCATACGGGCACCTCACCTTCTTCATTGGATGCAATATGAGCCAGAGAAAACCCCAAAGATCGTATTATTGATGGATGCTGAAAAAGCCTTCGATAGGGTGAATTGGGGTTTTATGAGTGAAGTTCTGAGGGGGGTGGGCCTGGGGGACCGCATGATGGGATGGGTAATGGCCCTATATGCAGGCCCAAGAGCAAGAGTTAAAGTAAATGGCACAATATCGGATTACTTTAATATACAAAATGAAACGAGACAGAGCTGCCCACTTTCACCATTAATATTTGCTTTAATATTGGAACCATTTCTTTGTAGGATTAGAAGTAACAGGGAAATAGTAGGGACATGTATTGGGGAGGTGGATCATAAAGTATCGGCTTATGCTGATGACTTTCTATTCTATCTCTCAACACCACAGACATCCTTAACAGCTCTAATGCAGGAAGTGGACAGATATGGGTATTTATTCAATTTTAAAATCAACTTCGAAAAATCAATACTTTTGCCCAGAATCACCTGCCTGCCAGTAAATTAGGAAGTGCAGATCTAGCTAAACTATACAGTGTATAAATATATATACAACACCTGGGATGCATATATATCCTCTACACACTGTAACTTTAACTGACTAGCCTGCCTGTCTGCCTGCTCTATCTACCTACTAAAAATGACACTCTCTCTCTCTCTGTCTTCTCTCTTTTAACCACCGCAACACACTACACAAGGCTGACCTGCAGGCAGCCTTTTATAGTGTGGGGCGTGTACTAAACCCCCTGAGCCATAATTAGTCAAAGCCACCCTGGCTTTGGCCAATTATGGCTCTCCGTTTTTTGCAAGCTGTGATTGGCCAAGCATGCGGGTCATAGTGCACGCTTGGCCAATCATCAGCCAGCAATGCAGTGCGGTGCCTCAGTGAATTATGGGCCGTGAAACGCAACTCGAATTTGGCGCGAACGGCCCAAAACGTTCGTAATTCGACAAACGATCGAACATACGATGTTCGAGTTGAACATGAGTTCGGCTCGAATACGAAGCTCATCCCTACTCCTGTGTATTATTACAGAGCTGGCTGGCTTGGTCTGTGTTCGGGGGTGACGCTGTAACACGGTCCTGCCCCACTAGACCGGCTCATGTGATAGTAGATAGAATCTAGATAGAAGCCGGTCTAGGGGGGCGTGACCGTGTTACAGCGTCACCTCCGAACACAGACCCAGGCAGGCCAGCCTGGCCCCCCCATGTTCTGAATTCCTGGGGTCCCTCTTGATGATTGACCACTTTTACCACTTATAACTCCTTATAATGTATAACTCCTCAAAAGGGGTCAGTTGTCCTTGCTGTGCAGTAACTAGTGGGGTTTAAAAATTGGTCCAAACCCATATGTGTGAGTTACCCAAAGCAAAGGAGGACAAAGGTGTACAAGAGGCCTTTGTCTTTATCGCATACTACCTTGCCATTTTTGTATCTGGTATGTCGTAGGCCTTTTCTCAGACCCTGGAGTAACTTTTTCCTAGTGTGGCTCCTTTCCCCTAGGCATACAAACTGCAGCATTGCATGGTAGCGCTTTGCCTGGGAAATTGTGTAAGGTTTAGGGCACTTCAGAGGGCCTGCTGTTCATGATGTTGAAGAGGACTGTAAGGATGGTGACAAAAAGAAGGAGGTGCTAGAACTCTGAAAAGCCCCCAACAGTTCCCATCAAACATGGTGCAGCTGAACCAAAAAGTTGAGTTGTACAGACAATGCTGTAGCTGTTCCATTCCCAGGCATCACCTAATGCATAATGATTGATCTATAATGTTGCTGTCTATAATAATTGGATTAGGCATCTTTGGTCATGTCTACCCTGCCACAGCACAGTCCAGCAACAGAAACACATTTTCTCCCATGTGAAGGTATTGAGCAGGGATGGTCTTCTTGGAAAAATAATGGCAGCTGGGTGACTGCACCAGGCAATGAACTGGAGATAGGGAGCTTTTTTACCAGCTTGTATAGGAGCATCTGTAATACCAGCTAAACTAGCATTGAGATGTTGAATGTATTTGTAGCTCTACCACCGCAGAAGCACTTTAGGTATACACTTTAGGTATACATGTCAATACACAAAGGCCCAGATTCACAGAGAGCAGGCACACATTACGCCGTCATAGCGCAAATAATATACGCTACGCCAATGCAGCGCAGAGAGGAAAGCATGGAATTCACAAAGTCAGTGCTCCAAAACTGCGTTGGGTTTTTGAAGGCGTACGGCGGCGTAGGTGGAAGTGGGCCTGAGCCATGCAAATGAGGCGTGACCCCATGCAAATGATGGTCCGAGCGCCAGACAGATACGTATCATGAACTGCGCATGCACCGGGACGTGGACGCATCCCTCTGCGCATGCTCACAACCACGTCAAAACAACTGCCTAAACTACGCCGGATCAATGCCTACGGCGTGAACGTAACCTACGCCCAGCCACACACACGTCCAACTTAAAATACGCCAGCTTGTATTCCCTGGTGCACACCTTTGCATGTCTGCTGCTGGGTTACACCTCCTTTATGGAGCTTAACTTTACGCCGGACGTACAACTTACGCGCACATCGCATCAATGGGAGCGCCACATGCGTCCTGGCTTAATGTGCGCCCACGCTACACCGACGTAGGCAAGTTAAGTCGGCTGGATGAAGCCTATTTTTAGGCGCATCTTAGTTTGTGGATTCGGCGCACATTTGCACTTACGTGGCGTATCTTGAGATACGTTGGCGTAAGTGCTTTGTGAATCCGGGCCAAAGACTGTTAATTTTAGTTAGTACCTTAGGCTCACCCTGAAATTATACTCAAAACTTTATCCAGCCAGCTGTTGGAGCTCTTGAAGACACGCTAGAGGGAATAGTTTCTGCAACAGGGAAACAGGTTGAAGAACACTAATTTTCTAAAAGCACTAAAGTGTCCATAAAGTGAACAACACAGTATGGTCGTGTGAAACGCATCAATCATGTTCCTGTTTTATCTTCTGGCATTGTGACAATAAAGATTCTCTACAAGCATCTACTTCACTTCAGTGTGCAGCCAATTCTTCTTCTTATACATGCTGCGGACAGTGGTGAGCCAGGGCGAGCATCTGAGGTGATTCACTACACCTTGAACTGCTTGAGCAGTGTATGTTTTTGTTCTGTCCAGTCAGTGCATAATAGGTGATGCTTTTTAGAGAGGGAGAGTGCGATATGGCTTTCAGGCTAGAAAAGAGAAACAAGTGCGGGACTTTAAATGAAGCATGTGCGGGAAACTGTTTACAATAAATGGGGGGAATGAATCAAAGATAATAAATCTGGAATAGGTTTAAATATTTTATTACTTTCACATAATGCACCGTCCATGACTATATTGCACTATTGAAGAAATAGATAAACATATATGTTTCACAGATTAGTTGGGGGACAAGGTACGTGGGCAGTGACCCAAATATATAAATGCAATGAGTACAGCGAGCTGTACTATATTATTGAGACATAAAATAGATATCACATATTAAAATGGAAATTACATCGCATGACACTGCAGTGATAATACATTAATGCATGAGGTATAGAGCTCTACGCGTTTCGCGACTGTTGGTCGCTCATCAGGAGCAGGCATGCATTACATTGGTTATCTGGAATGACATAAGCACATAGCTGGTTAAACGGGGCATCCAACATTTGTGGGGGCTGAGGACTCATCAAAAAGCCCCAGATGGTACTCACCAGGTTGCCGATTGCCGCTGGCACTAGAGTGAAGCTCCGGATGGACCCCAGGATTGGGGTGGTCACTGCCGGGGACTAGGGCTGGAGAATGAGGGGTGCAGGGCCCGTCAGGAGAGCGCACCCAGGTGGCACAGGCATGAGGCATGGTGTATTGAATGCACTGTGGTCGGTAAGGAATGATGGCTGTATTGGAAATAAATGAAGAATGTATTATGTTTGAATGGGATATGGAGATATGATGAAAAGGATATCCCATTCAAACATAATACATTCTTCATTTATTTCCAATACAGCCATCATTCCTTACCGACCACAGTGCATTCAATACACCATGCCTCATCCCTGTGCCACCTGGGTGCGCTCTCCTGACGGGCCCTGCACCCCTCATTCTCCAGCCCTAGTCCCCGGCAGTGACCACCCCAATCCTGGGGTCCATCCGGAGCTTCACTCTAGTGCCAGCGGCAATCGGCAACCTGGTGAGTACCATCTGGGGCTTTTTGATGAGTCCTCAGCCCCCACAAATGTTGGATGCCCCGTTTAACCAGCTATGTGCTTATGTCGTTCCAGATAACCAATGTAATGCATGCCTGCTCCTGATGAGCGACCAACAGTCGCGAAACGCGTAGAGCTCTATACCTCATGCATTAATGTATTATCACTGCAGTGTCATGCGATGTAATTTCCATTTTAATATGTGATATCTATTTTATGTCTCAATAATATAGTACAGCTCGCTGTACTCATTGCATTTATATATTTGGGTCACTGCCCACGTACCTTGTCCCCCAACTAATCTGTGAAACATATATGTTTATCTATTTCTTCAATAGTGCAATATAGTCATGGATGGTGCATTATGTGAAAGTAATAAAATATTTAAACCTATTCCAGATTTATTATCTTTGATTCATTCCCCCCATTTATTGTAAACAGTTTCCCGCACATGCTTCATTTAAAGTCCCGCACTTGTTTCTCTTTTCTATACCTAATTAGGGATGGAGGTAATTGACCCATTTAAAGTCCCAACCAACCCTCCCCCCGCCCGGCTTTCAGGCTAGGTTCACACTGCTGCGAATTCAAAATCGCGGCAAAATCACGATTTTACCGCGATTTCGCGGCTTGCGATTTTGCCGCGATTTAAGAGACATCTGTGCAGTGTTCAATGTAAATCGCGGCCCGAAAACGCAAAAAGTAGTACAGTACAGTAGTTTTAATATTTATTTGACAAACAATATTTCATGATGATTAAATTACTGCTACAGGCTGTCCCACTAAGGAGTTGTTCCTTTTTGGATCTCCAGTACTAAGCCTCAGGATGATCCTTCGGCTCTAGCAGACAGCGGCACAGACGTGACATGCCAAATTGCGGTAGCTTACGGAGTTCTCCAGAACTGACAGATGCAGTCTCTTATGTAATGCACAGTTATTTCCTTATATCTTCCTCCCTGTCTCTCTCCCTGACTGGACCTTCTCTTTTGTACACACCAGTGTCTCTTTTCCCAGACTGCCCCCTGGTTTCCCAGGCTTTCTAATTTATATGACCCCTCCTGCATTAAAACACACTGAATTTGGTAGTTTCTTGGGTCTGGATAGTAATGGAGTTTCTTCTGGCTGGGACCACAACAGAAGGTAAATCAGAGACCACAAAGCTCCATCGTTTTGGCATAGAAAGGGAACTTCTTGCAAGAAAGGTTAACTATGATAATGCATTTATAAGTCTGCACATTTCAGTTACTATGAGCCTTGTTACATGTTTCTTTGACTTTTTCTTATCAGCAACAGGAGCAGTGGAAGGAAAATCTGATGAGTTTGCCTTGCCCTGGTTAGGTGCCACTCCCACTGATCTCTGTGTTGTTGAGTAATGTGCATATGCAATCCTCCCAACCGTCCCGGATTTTGCGGGACTGTCCCGCGATTCACGGTAAATCCCGTGATCAGTGCTAGAGTCCCGCGAATCCGCGGCACCTCCGCCCCCCATGATTACCGCGATTCACGGTAAATCCCGCGGTCCCGCGATCCGCGATTAGCTTGGCGATAAACCCCCCTCAACAACTCCTATCCACGGAATCCCCCCCCCGCTCAACAACTTTGATCCGATGTAGCAATATACAGTTTACAACATTTGATTTAAATGCATTCGGGGGTAAATGAGGTCAGATGTGTACATACTTTATACAGTAATTCATTCCTCATCCCTACTATAAAAAATATCACACATGTGTGCTTGGAATTTCTGCCAATAATGAGAGAAATGATGAGCTGAGAATGGTCTCTAGTTTCCAAAAACTATCCATGGTATGTCAAGGGCTATTCAAATTGGTCTGATGCATCGGACATCTATAGGATATTTCCACTTGTAATATGGCACCTGAAAAATTTGCGTGAACTGCTCAGCGGTATTTGCAAGACCTTGTTGATTTAGGTGTTAAAACAAGTAACACAAGACTTTAATTGCCCAAAGATAAAAACACACTAATGCCCCTTTCACACTGACACGTTTTTCAGGCGGTTCAGCGCTAAAAATAGCACTGCTATACTGCCTGAAAAAATCGTGCCCTGCAGGCTTCAATGTGAAAGCCGAAGGCTTTCACACTGAAGCGGTGCGCTAGCAGGACTGCTCCAAAAGTCCTGCTAGCCGCATCTTTGGAGCGGTATAGGAGCGGGGTGTTTACCGCTCCTATACGGCTCCTTCCCATTGAAATCAATGAGAAACCGCGGTGCATTGCCGGCGGTATTAACCCTTTTTCGGCCGCTAGCGGGGGTTAAAAGCGCACCGCAACGGCCGAATATTGTAGTAAATACGACGGTACAGCGGCGCTCAAAATCGCGCTGATATACCGTCACCGCACCTCCACTGCCCCATATGAAAGGGGCCTTAGACCCATTTCACACTGAGGGCTTATTGCAGGCACTATAGCATTAAAAATATCGCCCGAGGGCTTTCACATTGGAGCGTTGCGCTAGCACGACGGTAAAAAAATTCTTGCTAGCCGCATCTTTGGAGCGGTGAAGGAGCAGTGTGTATAATTTTTTTTTTACTAGTAATGGCGACGATCAGCAATTTTTATTGTGACTGCGACTTTATGGCGGACACATCAGACACTTTTGACACATTTTTGGGACCATTGTCATTTTTACAGCGATCAGTGTTATAAATATGCACTGATTACTCTAAAAATTACACTGGCAGTGAAGGGGTTAACCATTAGGTGGCGCTGAAGGTGTTAAGTGTGCCCTAGGGAGTGATTCTTACTGTTAGGGGGTGTGGCTACATGTGACACGTCACTGATTGCTGTTCCTAAACACAGGGAACAGACAATCAGTGACAGTGTCACTAAGCAGAACAGGAGATGCATGTTTACACTTGCCTCTTCCCGTTCTGCAGCTCTGTGACCCAATCGCGGGACACCGGCGGACATTGAGTCCGCAGGTTCCGCCAGCACGTGATGGAGCTCACGGCGGGGTGCATGCGCACCCGCACGGCGGGAATTTCACACATCACTTTGGCCAGCCGTGCCATTCTGCCGACGTATATCTACAGGTCGTGAACCGGTTAAGGGGGTTTGGCAGGATGTGTGTCCTTTACCTACATACATTTTCTAGTAGGTGTCCCTCATTCCCATCTCAAAATGTTGGGAGGTATGGCATATGCATTACAATAGTACTCAAGTGGGTGTCAGGCTTTCTGCACTTCTGGCAGAGGTTACAGATCACAACACTGGCCCAGATTCAAGAAGCAATTGCGCCTGTGTAACCATAGGTTACACAGCGCAATTGCTTACTTGCTCCGGCGTAGCGAATGCTCCTGATTCAGGAACATTGGTACGCCGACTGCAGCCTAAAATCTGCGTGGCATAAGGCTCTTATGCCACGCAGATTTTAGGCTGCATTCTAGCGATGACCGCTAGGGGGCGCTCCCATTGTGATCTGTGTATAGTATGCAAATTGCATACTAACACCGATTCACAACGTTGCGCGAGCCCTGCGTACGCAAATTACGTAGTTTGCGTACGTCGGGTTTCGCGTAACGTTACACATCCTAATAGCAGGCGCAGCCAATGCTATAGGATACCCACGTTCCCGCGCCGCGAGATTTAAAATCTACGTCGTTTGCGTAAGTGATTCGTGAATGGCGCTGGACGCCATTCACGTTCACTCTGAAGCAAATGACGTCCTTGCGACGTCATTTGCCGCAATGCACGTCGGGAAAGTTTCCCGACGGAGCATGCGCTCTACGCTCGGCGCGGGAGCGCGCCTAATTTAAATGATTCCCGCCCCCGGCCGGATCATTTACATTGCGCGCGCTTACGCCGGGCAATTTTGCCGGCACGCCCTCGCAATTTACGGAGCTACTGCTCCGTGAATCGAGGGCAGCGCAAAATATTTGCGTGGGCGCAGGGCAAAATCGTTGCCCTGTGCCTCCGCAAATAAAGCGCAAATGTACCTGAATCTGGGCCACTGTTGTCAGCAACAGACACAGTAAAAAGTGGCACACTGCACAGAAAGCTGATCTAGCTTTAAGGGTAACAGCAACCTTTGCCTTTGTGTCAGTGTCTCGAAAATAATTTAGCTGCTGCCTGCTGTTCTCTGCTTGACAACTTTCTCCCTCACTGATCTTCAGAAGTGTTTCTGCTTATGTTCAGGAAAAATTGAAATTCTCCCCAAGCATCACATATTTGATTTGGGAACTCTCAAACCCCCAACTGTTATGTTTGAAAATGTAATGGGCCCTGGACTTTCACAGGCACCAGTCAGCAGCTGCCACCAGGTAATCTAGTTATATCAGTGATGTGATTTTGGATGGAAAGCTTATTTTCTTGCAGTGTGAAACATATTTTACAACACATGCAGGATATGAGAACATTAGTATAGATAGGGACTCGGCAAGGCCTAGTATTGTATATATGTTGTATAAGCCACTCATTGCTTTGTTATGTGGGTTTTCTTCTACTGCTTTTATAATTACTGTATTTATTGGCGTATAACACGCACCCCGATTTTAAGGAAAAAATATTTTCACAGCCCCCCATCCAGTAAACAGCCCCCCATCCAATATACAGCCCCCATCTAATATACAGCCCCCCATCCAGTATATAGCCCCCCCATCCAATATACAGCCCCAATCCAATATACAGCTCCCATCCAATATACAGCCCCCCCCTTCCAGTATACAGCCCCCATCCAGTATACAGCCCCCCATCCAATATACAGCCCCCATCCAATATAGAGCCCCCCATCCAGTATACAGCCCCCCATCCAATATACAGCCCCATCCAATATACAGCCCCCCCCATCCAGTATACAGCCCCCATCCACTATACAACCCCCATCCAGCATTCTCTACAGTAAGGAAAAAATCACTGAATGAATGAATGAATGAATGAATGAATGACTTGTATAGCGCAACGCATGTGAACTGAATCGCCTCTGGGCGCCACTGCCAACCCCTTCCACATCGCTTCTTCTTTGTCACTCTTATTGTAAAATGAAGCTTCCATATACCTCAATAGCTCAATTTTCACTGACCTGGTCACATGACTACGGGCCAGAACATCCGGGCTATTTCGTCACAAAGCGCTTTGGCACCACCGACCGGTGGTATATGCACACTTCACAAACAAATAGTAATAATAATAATAATAATAATAATAATAATGACTGCTCTCCTCTGACGTTACATAGATGATCATTTAACTGCTCCCTTCCTCCAATCTAAAGCTACACTCGGAGTTGGAGGAGCAGGAGGAGGAGAGCAGCCAGAAAAAAATGGAGCTATTGAGATATTTACAAGCTTCATTTTTACAATGACACTGATGCAGGAGGAGCGGTATAGGAGAACGGGCTGGCAAGTGATTTTTTTTATCAACTTTAGACTATGCAGGCAGCGCTGTCCCAGGGCCAGAAGAGGCGGGACAGCTGGCCTGACTCCCCCCAATGGGTGGCTCCCGGGGCGAACCGCCTGATACTCACTCCCTGTTGGTAAAATATAGTATCGGCATATAACACGCAGGCACTGTTTAGCCTCTGTGTTTCTTTTTTTTCTTTTTCTTCTTTTAAATACTCCTGCATGTTAGCCTATGTGTCCATCCATGCATAGGCATTTAGAGGATTTTAGAGGCAGAAAAAAAACCCACTGCAGATGTATCCAGGCATCTTGGCAGAAGCAAGGCTTGACATCTGTAAACGTGTATAAAGTACGTTAACACTAGTTGTGTTAAGCACTTGAGCATTAACTCATTTTTATGGCCATAATAAATTAATATCCTGGCCAATTAAATGAATTAATGCCCAAGGGCTTGATGCAAAGGAAAAACAGGTGTATAGGTACTACAACCATCCCACATAACAGCTCAGACCTCGAGGCTGCTGACACCTTCAACGTACCAGAATAAGGAAAGAGATGGTCAGCACTCAGAATGACATCCAAAAAATAGTATACCTTTATTGAAAGGAAATATGCAATGCTGTAAAAGTTGCCTACACATTTTGGACATTAGTCCTTAGTCATGGCTGGTAAAAAAAAATAACTGAATAAGTAACACATAAATAGTACAAAAAAAGGTCACATGGTTAAAGGGGTTGTAAAGGTTAGTTTTTTATTTTCTAAATAGGTTCCTTTAAGTTAGTGCATTGTTGGTTCACTTAGCTTTTTCGTAGATTTCCCTTCTAAATGTTTATTTTCTTTGTCTGAATTCCTCACTTCCTGTTTCTCCTCAGTAAACTTCACACCATCATCCGAGCAGTGTTTAGTCAGCCAGAACAGCTTAATGAACAGCTTACTGAGGAGGAACAGAAAGTGAGAAATTCAGACAAAGAAAACCCAAAACATTTTTTTAGAAGGGAAATCGAAGGAAAAGGTAAGTGAACCAACAATGCGCTAGCTTAACCACTTCCTGACGGCCGTACGACTATATACAGCTGCAGTGTGGTTCTAAATCTCTGGGACGCCGTCTTTTTACGGCTTCCGCTCCTCCGGGCCACTGGGGGGCGTGCAAGCGCCGGTGGCGGCGCACGCGCGCCCGCCGCATCACTGAGATGCCGATGCGCGTGCCTGGCAGCCGCGATGTCCGCCATGCACCCGCGATCGGCGGTTAGAGAGACAAGGACGTGAATCTGTGTGTGTAAACACACAGATCCATGTCCCGTCAGGGAGAGAGGAGACCGATGCTGTGTCCCTTGTACATAGGAACACAGATCGGTCACCTCCTTCAGTCAGTCCCCTTCCCCCACAGTTAGAAACACTATGCAGGGTACACATTTAACCCCTCCCTCACCCCCTAGTGTTAACCCCTTCAATGCCAGTCACATTTATACTAATTAGTGCATATTTATAGTACTGATCGCAGTATAAATGTGAATGTTGTCAAAAATGTGTCAAAAGTGGCCGATGTGTCCGCCATAATGTCGCAGTTCCAATAAAAATCGCAGATCGCCGCCATTACTAGTAAAAAAATAAAATAATAACAAATAATAATTCTGTCCCCTATTTTGTAGGCGCTATAACTTTTGCGCAAACCAGTCGCTTATTGCGATTTTTAAATTTATTTTTTACCAAAAATATGTAGAAAAATACGTATCGGCCTAGACTGAGAAAAACATTTTTTTAAAAAAATTGGGCTGTTTATTAGCAACAAGTAAAAAATATTACATTTTTTTTTTAAATTGTCGCTCTTTTTTTGTTTATAGCGCAAAAAATAAAAACCGCAGAGGTGATCAAATACCACCAAAAGAAAGCTCTATTTGTGGGAAAAAAAGGACGTAAATTTTGTTTGGGAGCCACGTCGCAATTGTCAGTTAAAGCGACGCAGTGCCGGAAGCTGAAATTTCACCTGGGCAGGAGGGGGGTATATGTGCCCAGTAAGCAAGTGGTTAAAGGAACCTCTTTAGAAAATAAAAAACAAACCCTTACAACCCCTTTAATCAGTACAGGTGAATTAAAAATGCAAAAGGGAAAACCTGACATACAGTAACTCCATGCAATGGAACACATCACAGACAATATAAGCATATGAATAACCAGGCATATAAAAATTAACCCACAATAGCATGCACAGTTTATATTATTTTAAAACACAACATAATTACATAAGAAACGTCAGTAGAGCAGTTTATTTTGCAATGATAAGCTAAAGGGATAGCATTTATCGTATGTGTAGGGTAGAAACTACTAGCTATAAGGGTGGCATTACCCGCACTTTTTAAAAGTTGTTAGGACTTTAGAAGTTTCATGCGGCGTACACACGGTCATTTTTCAGCATGAAAAAAATGTCATTTTTCAGCATGTCCAAAAAACTAAGTTTTTCCAACTTCATCATTAAAAACGATGTTGCCCACACACCATCTTTAAAAAAAATGATGAACAAAGTGCGGTGACGTACAACACGTATGACGCCACTCTGAAGGGGAAGTTCTATTCACCTTTGGGCTACTTTTAGCTGATTCCAGTTGAAGTCCCTCTAGGACGAAACGCGTAGGACTTGGTTTTTACCATTTCTCATATTGCCACTTTTTATATATTTTGTGATCACTTTTAATGTATACCTTGGTTTTATTCAAATAAAACCTATATTTTTTGACCTGCACCATTGGGGCTGCGTTTTCTTTCTCTCCCCCACATGTTGTTTGGAGTCTTCCATTTCCACCCCATCTCACCATCTTCATCATTATCCCTCCACATCTATCTTTGAGAGCGGACATCTCGGGATAATCAGGATATCATTCCGGGACACCGTGCACCCATGGCCCTCTACTGAAGATCCATTCCATCTTCGATCCAGTCCGAAGATGCCGAGCAGAGTATGCCCGTGAGTGTTCTTGCCTTATTGATCTGCTGTCGCTGACAGGCAGATCCACGCTTTCTGGTAAGCGCATTTCTATCTTCATTTAGAAAGTGATATTCTGTCTTTGAGGATCCACGTGGTCATTCTACCATCTATTCATCTCACCAGTTTTGGATGGACTTTCTAGTGTTATATCATTTTTTGGTTGTGTTTATTACAGCACTGGTTTATTCACTTATTTCACCATTATTTGTTTGTTTTTGGTATTTTATCACTGTTTCAGTATAGTGACTATTGATTTAGTACTCACCACGAGAAATCACTGTCTCTATGGTATCACAGCACTACATTTTTTTCTCACATGATTCTTAGGTAGGTGATGGAACACCGGAGAAACAGGATCGTTCACTTCCAAAAATTCTGCAGTTTTGTCTCTCAAAACAACTATCTACCTATCCTTTGCAATATGTTCTATTAGGGCTGACTTAAACAAATGTGTAGGGTTTTGTCTTAATGGGCGATATACATCAGTGTTGGCTAATTGCCTCAAAGCTTCCTGACTATCCTGTGGGGTATTAAATATGACTAGCACACTCCCATATATCAGCTTCCTGTATAACTTGAGTTTGATTCTTTTTTAGATTCACAAAATGCCTGTTTTATCATGTGGCTATATTTTCTCGAATGTGTTCCATTGCACGGAGCCATGTCAGGTTTTCCCTTTTGCATTTTTAATTCACCTGCGCTGGTTAATTATGTGACCTGATTTTATTTTTTATTTTTTTTGTAAAGTTAGCATGTGAAATAGTGCATGTTTCCAGTACTTAGAACTGTCCCTGCACAAAGTGTCATTTCTGTAAGAAAAAAAATCATTTAAAACCGGACTTGCGGCTATAATGAATTGTCGGCTCCCGGCAATTCAGAGAGGATTCATTCATAAAAAAATTTAAAAAAAGCGTGGGGGTCCCCCCAAATTCAATTACCAGGCCCTTCAGGTCTGGTATGGAAATTAAGGGGAACCCTGCCGTCAATTTAAAAAAAAATTACGTGGGGTTCCCCCCAAATATCCATTCCAGACCCTTCAGGTCTGGTGTGGATTTTAAGGGGAACTTCACCCCAATTTTTTTTTAAAAATGGCGTGGAGTTCCCCCAAAAATCCACACCAGACCCCTTATCCGATGAACGTTAACCTGGCCGGCCGCAGAAAAGAGGGGGGGACAGAGTGCGGCCCCCCCTCTCTTGAACCGTACCAGGCCACATGCCCTCAACGTGGGGATTGGGGACAAGGGCCTCATCCCCACAACCCTTGCCCGGTGGTTGTGGGGGTCTGCGGGCAAGGGGCTTATCAGAATCTGGAAGACCCCTTTAACAAAGGGGACCCCCAGATCCTGCCCCCGGCCATTTTTAAAACTTTTTTTGCATTGATACATGTCCCCTGGGGCAGGACCCAGATCCCCAAACACTTTTTAGGACAATAACTTGCATATTAGCCTTTAAAATTTGTACTTTAGATTTCTCCCATGGACTTTAACAGGGTGTTCCGCGGCTTTTCGAATTTGCCGCGAACACCTCAAATTGTTCGTTGTTCGCCGAACAGGCAAGCAGGCAATGTTTTAGTCGAACATGAGTTCGACTCGAACTTGAAGCTCATCCCTAGTGATTACTGTGTGAAAGTTTGGCGGTATTTCATCAATTTGAAGGTTTAATATTGCTAAGGCGGGTTGGGTTTTTGAAGAATATAAATAATGTCCGATAATACTGTAATTTAAAAATCTCTCTCCAGAAATATTTCCATGAGATATTTTTACATGTCCAAAACATGTGATGCAAGATACCTATCTGCCTACATTCTCTGCAACACAGAGCAGAGTTTTGTGTGGAATAAATGTAGATAACTGATAGGGAGTGCAGTACCATCTAGTGATTAATTTTTGAATAATTTTCTAATGATTGAAACAATGGGATGATGTGTAAATATTCTTAAAGGCCGCAAGCCATTGGGGAGGTGTGAAAGATTGTTCAAGATCTGTTTCCTATTTAAGAATTGGACTTGTCCTGGTAGAAATCTGTTTTTGTTGGAGAAAATTGTAAAACAAAGAAATTCCCCTGGTATTCAAGTGAATCAAGGAAATATATGAATATACAGTATCTATGGAAACCTTGGATGGGGGATGTTTGGTTAAGAATTTATTTACACAAAGAAGTGTGAAATTATCATTATTGGTGAGTCCATAGTCCCATTTTATGGACATTATGTCTTTTAGAGAGGTATCAGTGAATAGATTGTCTATCCATTGATCAAGTTTCAAATAGGGAATAAGGTGTTTCAGAGTTTTAATGGGTATACATAGATGGTGTTTTTGTGTAGTTGGAGATGTTTGTTGAGAAAGCATTCTCCAAGCCATCAAAGATGTCCGAATTGTTAGGGCGAATGTACTGTATTTATCGGAGTATAACACGCACCCTAACTTTAAGAGGAAGTTTCAAGAAAACAAAATTTCACAGCCCCCTGCGTATAACTCGCATGCACAGTTTACCCTCTATTTTCAGGGTGAAAAAGTGAGTGTTATATGCCAATAAATACAGTATTTAGGTCAAGTGGTTTCCACATGTCTGATAGAATTAGTAAGGTCAAATCAGATGCACCTCCCAGGTGTTTCTCGATGTCCACCCACAAGGCTTTTGATTGTGTGTTGAACCAGTGTTTTGATTGGGTTAGAATAGTTTCCGTATAATAATCCCTGTTATCAACCAGGCTCATACCCCCAATAGTCCTATGCTTGACTAGGTGAATATGGGAGCATCTTGCTCTTTTGCGTTGCCAGCCAAACCTTTTAACCACTTAAGCCCCAGACCATTTGGATGGCCAAAGACCAGTCTACTTTTTGCGATTCGGCACTGCGTATTTTAACTGACAATTGCGCAATCATGCGACGTGGCTCCAAAACAAAATTGAAGTCTTTTTTTTCCCACAAATATAGCTTTCTTTTGGTGGTATTTCATCACCTCTGTGGTTTTTATTTATTGCGCTATAAACAAAAATAGAGCGTCAATTTTGAAAACAAAAACAATATTTTGTACTTTTTGCTATAATAAATATCCCCCCCCCCTTTTTTTTTAAAGCAATTTTTTTCTCAGTTTAGGCCGATATGTATTCTTCTTCATATTTTTGGTAAAAAAAACTGCAGTAAGCGTATATTGATTGGTTTGCGCAAAAGTTATAGCGTCTACAAAATAGGGAATAGTTTTATGGCATTTTTATTAAATTTTTTAATTAGTGTATGGCGGCAATCTGCGATTTTTATCATGACTGCGACTTTATGGCAGACACATCGGACACTTTTGATACATTTTTGGGACCATCTTGATTACTAGAGTTGAGCGGACACCTGGATGTTCGGGTTCGGACCCGAACCCGGACTTTAAAAAAAAAGTTCGGGTTCGGGACCGAACCCAAACCCGGACTTTGACCCGAACCCGAACCCCATTGAAGTCAATGGGGACCCGGACTTTTGACTACAAAAATGTCTCTAAAAAACTAAGGGAAAGGGCTGGAGGGCTGCAAATGGCAGCAAAATGTGGGGAAGAGCATGGCAAGTACTCTGGAAATAAATGTGGATAGGGAAATAACTTAAAATAACATAAAAAAATTAAAATAAAAAATATAATGATTTTTGACCTTTGAGGACGAGGTCCATACAGTTTTGTTCAAAATTATTGAACCCCCCAATGCTGTAAAGGGTTTTAGGGAATTTAGTGTACATTTGTAATTGTATTCAGAATGAAATCCTACAAGGACTTCATAAAGAACCATATGCAACTAATATGACATCAATTGGTTTTGTAATACAGTAGTAAATGCAAAATTCAAGGCAATGGGCACTGTTGAAACGCTACCTGGTCGTGGCAGACAGAAGATGCTGATTTCGACTGCTGTGCGCTACCTGAAGCGTAGAGTGGAGAAAAGTCCCCGTGTGACTGCTGAGGAACTGAGAAAATATTTGTCAGATGTGGGTACTGAAGTTTCTGCTCAGACAATACGGCGCACACTGCGTAATGAAGGCCTCCATGCCAGAACTCCCAGGCGCACCCCCTTGCTGTCTCCAAAGAATAAGAGTCGACTGCAGTATGCCGAAAGTCATGTGGGCAAACCACACACATTTTGGGATTGTGTTCTGTGGACTGATGAAACAAAATCACAACTGTTTGGGCCCATGGATCAACGCTATGTTTGGAGGAGGAAGAACAAGGCCTATGATGAAAAGAACACCTTGCCTACTGTGAAGCATGGCGGGGGTCAATCATGCTTTGGGGCTGTTTTGCTTCTGCAGGTACAGGGAAGCTTCAGCGTGTGCAAGGTACCATGAATTCTCTTCAGTACCAGGAGATATTTGATGACAATGTGATGCAGTCCGTCACAAACCTGAGGCTTGGGAGACGTTGGACCTTTCAACAGGACAATGATCCCAAGCATACCTCCAACTCCACTAGAGCATGGTTGCAGATTAAAGGCTGTAACATTTTGGAGTGGCCATCGCAGTCACCAGACTTAAATCCGATTGAGAACCTCTGGTGGGACTTAAAGAAAGCAGTTGCAGTGCGCAAGCCTATGAATGTGACTGAAGGTGGAAGCGGTGGAGGAGGAGGAGGTAGCCAACACAGCAGGTTTTGGTTTTTAATTGATTTATTTTTTAAATTAGGGTAAACCCCAAAATAGTGAGACAGATCTAGGGTTGCTACCTCATCCCTTTAAACCTGAACACAGAGTTCTGGGGCTAATTTGATGTCGATAAGGCACCAAGTGAGTTTAATTAACAGCACCTTAATCAGCCAGAGAACCTGTGTAATTAATATGTTTTTGCTTTGAAAGGGATGAGATGGCAACCCTAGAAAGCTCAGAAAAAAACAATGGCTGGGTAAGGCCGGCCCGGTGTCTATTCTGCACAAGGTACGGACAACTCCTCTGGGATCCATGCCTGGTTCATTTTAATGAACGTGAGCTTGTCCACATTGGATCTGGACAGGCGGCTGCGCTTGTCTGTGATAACGCCCCCTGCCATGCTAAATACACGTTCAGACAATACACTGGCCGCAGGGCAGGCCAGCACCTCCAAGGCGTAAAGGGCAAGCTCAGGCCATGTGCCCAATTTGGAGACCCAGAAGTTTAAGGGGGCATAGCCGTCATTCAGTACGTGTAGGGGTGTGCTCACATGTTGCTGAAATGCTGCCTCCTGCTAAAACGTTCCATATCAGCTGGTGGTGCTGTTTGTTGTGGCGTGCTGACAAAGCTTTTCCACATTTCGGCCATGCTAACCCTGCCTTCTGAGGTGCTGGCGGTGCCCCTGCTGCGTTGGCGACCTCTTCCTCCTCCTCTGCCTTCGCCTTCTGCTTCCACTGTGGCCCTGCTGCCAGGTGGGAATTGCACCAGCAGCGCGTCTAACAGCGTGCGCTTGTACTCGCGCATCTTGCGTTCATGCTCCAGTGAGGGGATTAAGGACGGTACATTGTCCTTGTAACGGGGGTCCAGCAGCGTGGCCACCCAGTAATCAGCACCTGTCATAATGTGTGAAACACGCCGGTCATTGCGGAGACACTGCAGCATGTAATTGCTCATGTGTGCCAGGCTGCCCAGAGGCAACAAAAAGCTGTCCTCTGTGGGAGGTGTATCATCTGTGTCCTCTGTATCCCCCCAGCCATGCACCAGTAATGGCCATGAGCTGGTCTGGATGCCATCCTGCTGTGAACATGGTTCCTCCTCCTCCTCCATGTCTTCCTCCTCCTCATCCTCCACCGCGTCATCCTCCAGAACTGTGCCCTTGCTAGACAATTGTGTACCTGGCCTTTGTTGGCGCACGAACCCACCCTCGGAGCCACTTGTGAATGACTGCCCTGAAAGCCTTGCAAATGATCCCGATTCCTCCTCCTCTTCCTGTGCCACATCCTCTTCCATCATCGCCCGTAGCGTTTTTTCAAGGAGGCATAGAAGTGGGATAGTCACGCTGAGAGCGGCGTCATTGGCACTGGCCATGTTGGTGGAGTACTCAAAACAGCGCAACAAGGCACACAGGTCTCGCATGGAGGCGACTCACGCGTGCGTGCTGCAGCTGGAACTCCACTATCGCCTGCTGCTGCTCGCACAGTCTGGCCAGCATGTGCAAGGTGGAGTTCCACCTTGTGGGCACATCACATATGAGGCGGTGAGCGGGAAGGCCGAAGTTACGCTGCAGCGCTGCCAGGCGAGCAGCAGCAGGGTGAGAACGCAGAAAGTACGCACAGACGGCCCGCACTTTCTGCAGCAGCTGTGGCATATTGGGGTAAGTTCTCAGGAAACTCTGCACCACCAAATTCAACACATGCGCCAGGCAAGGAATGTGCGTCAAACTGGCTAGGCCCAGAGCTGCTACGAGATTTCGCCCGTTATCGCACACCACCAGGCCCGGCTTGAGGCTCACTGACGCCAACCACTCATCGGTCTGTTGTTCCATGTCCCTCCACAACTCCTGCGCGGTGTGTGGTTTTTCCCCCAAACAGGAAAGTTTTAAAACTGCCTGCTGGCGTTTACCCATGGTGGGCTGAAGTTGGTGGTGAATTTGTTACGCTGACTGGATGAGGAGGCGGTAGAGGATGAGGAAGCGGAGTAGAAGGAGTTAGGAACAGGAGGCAAACTGAAGCGCCCTGCAATCCTCGGTGGTGGAAGGACATGCGCCAAACTGCTATCCGCCTCAGGCCCAGCCACCACTGCATTTACCCAGTGCGCTGTTAGGGAGATATAACGTCCCTGACCGTGCTTTCTGGTCCACGTATCCGTAGTTAGGTGGACCTTGGCACAGATGGCGTTGCGCAGTGCACACCTGATTTTGTCCCCCACTTGGTTGTGCAGGGAAGGGATGGCTCGCCTGGAAAAGTAGTGGCGGCTGGGCACGACGTACTGTGGGACAGCCAATGCCATCAGGCTTTTAAAACTCTGCGTCTCCACCAGACGGAATGACAGCATTTCAAAGGCCAGTAATTTTGAAATGCTGGCATTCAGGGCCAGGGATCGCGGGTGGGTAGAGGGGTACTTCCTCTTACTCTCCAGTGTTTGGGAGATGGAGAGCTGAATGCTTCCATGGGACATTGTGGAGATGTTTGGTGACCCAGGTGGTAGTGTTGCTTGCCGGTCCTCTAATTGAGGGGTGGCAGGTGGCACTGTCACTACGGAGGTGGATGACAGAGGCAGAGAGGCCCGAGACTGATGCAGAAGAGGAAGCAGGAGGAGCCAGAGACCTTTCTTGGTTTTTGAGGTGTCTAATCCACTGCAGCTCGTGCTTTGCACTTAGATGCCTGGTCATGCAGGTTGTGCTCAGGTTGAGAACGTTTATGCCTCGCTTCAGGCTCTTATTGCACAACGTGCAAACCACGCATGTCTTGTCATCAGCACATTGTGTGAAGAACTGCCACGCTAGGGAACTCCTTGGACCTGGCTTTGGTGTGCTCGGTCCCTTGCTGCGTTGGGCAGTAGCAGGCGTACTGTCTAGTGGACGACGCTCTGCTTTGGCACCCTGCTCCCTCTTCTGCTGTGCTGGTGGCTCTGTGCGACCACCGCCTCTTCCTCCGAACTACATGATTCCATGTCGGGTCGAGGACCTCATCGTCCTCCACATCATCTTCCACCCAGTCTTCACCACTGCCCTCCTTGTCGGTCTGCACAATTGCAAAAGCACCAGCTTTGTTTCATCATCATCATGCAAGACGTGCTGTGATGGTCCCCCCATGAACTCATCCTGAAATATAAGTGGTTGGGCATCGGTGCACTCAATCTCTTCCCCTTCTGGGGCTGGGCTAGGTGGATGGCCCTGGGAACACATGCTAACAGACTCATCAAAAAGAAGAAGAGACTGCTGCATGCTTTGGGGCTCAGACTGCTTGGCTGATTTGCAAGGGGGTGAGGTGAAAGACTGATGGTGGACATCGGCTGCAGGCACCAACTCTGAGCTTTCAGCACAAGACTGGTTGGAAAACAATGTGAAGGAACTGGAGGCACTGTCAGCAACCCAATCTACTACCGCCTGTTCTGCTCCTGGCCTCAACATTCGTAGAGCTGGAATAGGCCCGACCAAATACCGCTGCAGGCTCTGTCGGCTACTTGCACCTGAAAAAGGTATTCACTTGTGCTTGTAGCTGGCACAAATCGACCACATCCTCTCCCTGTAACAGGAGCTCCACCAGCAGCACCACGACCGTGGCCACGTCCCTTATTTGACGTTTTCCTCATATTTTTCAAATTTAGGGTCTTGCCCTAATTTTGAGAAATTTTAAATACAAAAATAGTGTAAGCTGGTTAAATAGGCAGAGATTCACCTATATATTTCTCTACCTATAGCAATAAGCAGGAAGCCAGCACTAAACAATGTACTGCACAGACAGTATATCACAGGGGACAGGTGGAGTGCTGGTGAAATGGGCAGAGATTCACCTATATATATAAAATATTAAAATATTAAAATATTTAAGGAAACTCTCCCTGACTATGTACTTGACAGAAACACAGTATATCACAGTATATCACATGTGCACAGGTGGTGTGGCAGGTGTACTGCTGTTGAAATACTCAGTCACCTATAGAGTGCTGACTGCCCCTATAGGAAAAATATTTCAGGAAACTCTCCCTGACTATGTACTTGACAGAAACACAGTATATCACAGGTGCACAGGTGGTGTGGCAGGTGTAGTGCTGTTAAAATACTCAGTCACCTATAGAGTGCTGACTGCCCCTATAAGAAAAATTATTCAGGAAACTCTCCCTGACTATGTACTTGACAGAAACACAGTATATCACAGGTGCACAGGTGGTGTGGCAGGTGTAGTGCTGTTGAAATACTCAGTCACCTATAGAGTGCTGACTGCCCCTATAGGAAAAATATTTAAGGAAACTCTCCCTGACTATGTACTTGACAGAAACACAGTATATCACAGGTGCACAGGTGGTGTGGCAGGTGTAGTGCTGTTGAAATACTCAGTCACCTATAGAGTTCTGACTGCTCCTATAGGAAAAATATTTTAGGAAACTCTCCCTGACTATGTACTTGACAGAAACACAGTATATCACATGTGCACAGGTG
Source organism: Rana temporaria (assembly GCF_905171775.1). NCBI lineage: Eukaryota > Metazoa > Chordata > Amphibia > Anura > Ranidae > Rana > Rana temporaria. The sequence goes on along the minus strand of NC_053490.1, from coordinate 334,934,859 downwards.
GTGTGGCAGGTGTACTGCTGTTGAAATACTCAGTCACCTATAGAGTGCTGACTGCCCCTATAGGAAAAATATTTCAGGAAACTCTCCCTGACTATGTACTTGACAGAAACACAGTATATCACAGGTGCACAGGTGGTGTGGCAGGTGTAGTGCTGTTGAAATACTCAGTCACCTATAGAGTGCTGACTGCCCCTATAGGAAAAATATTTCAGGAAACTATCCCTGACTATGTACCTGACAGAAACACAGTATATCACAGGTGCACAGGTGGTGTGGCAGGTGTATTGCTGTTGAAATACTCAGTCACCTATAGAGTGCTGACTGCCCCTATAAGAAAAATATTTCAGGAAACTCTCCCTGACTATGTACTTGACAGAAACACAGTATATCACAGGTGCACAGGTGGTGTGGCAGGTGTAGTGCTGTTGAAATACTCAGTCACCTATAGAGTGCTGACTGCCCCTATAGGAAAAATATTTCAGGAAACTCTCCCTGACTATGTACTTGCCAGAAACACAGTATATCACAGGTGCACAGGTGGTGTGGCAGGTGTACTGCTGTTGAAATACTCAGTCACCTATAGAGTGCTGACTGCCCCTATAGGAAAAATATTTCAGGAAACTCTCCCTGACTATGTACTTGACAGAAACACAGTATATCACAGGTGCACAGGTGGTGTGGCAGGTGTAGTGCTGTTGAAATATTCAGTCACCTATAGAGTGCTGACTGCCCCTATAGGAAAAATATTTCAGGAAACTCTCCCTGACTATGTACTTGACAGAAACACAGTATATCACAGGTGCACAGGTGGTGTGGCAGGTCTATTGCTGTTGAAATACTCAGTCACCTATAGAGTGCTGACTGCCCCTATAGGAAAAATATTTCAGGAAACTCTCCCTGACTATGTACTTGCCAGAAACACAGTATATCACAGGTGCACAGGTGGTGTGGCAGGTGTACTGCTGTTGAAATACTCAGTCACCTATAGAGTGCTGACTGCCCCTATAGGAAAAATATTTCAGGAAACTCTCCCTGACTATGTACTTGACAGAAACACAGTATATCACAGGTGCACAGGTGGTGTGGCAGGTGTACTGCTGTTGAAATATTCAGAGTCACCTATAGATTGCAAACTGCCCCTATAGCTGAACAAAATTCCTAAACTATATGAAGCACAGCAGATGTCACAGGAATAGAGTGCTTGTTGATATTTCTGGAGCAACATACAACTAAAACTGTCCCTAAGCAGATTCAGCAGCATTTCCCTCACATAAGTGAAGCAGTGACAACGAGCCAGATGCCATAAGATGATGCAGATATCAAAGAAATAAAGTGTGCCTCTTGATATTTCTGGAGCAGCATAGCAGCATACACCTAAAACTGTCCCTAAGCAGATTCAGCAGCCTTTCCCTCACATAAGTGAAGCAGTGACAACGAGCCAGATGCCATAAGATGATGCAGATATCAAAGAAATAAAGTGTGCTTCTTGATATGTCTGGAGCAGCATAGCAGGATAGAACTAACACTGTCTATGATCAGATTCAGCAGCCTTTCCCTGACATAAGTGAAGCACAGTGAAAACGAGCCAGATACAACTAACACTTTCCCTAACCAGCAGATTCAGCAGCCTTTCCCTATCATGAGTGAAGCAGAGTGACGATCTGTGCTGTGTGCCTCTATCTAATATAGAGACTGGTCACATGATGGGTCACATGCTGCACTGGCCAATCACAGCCATGCCATAAGTAGGCATGGCTGTGATCAGTTCCCAGTCACAGTAGTAACACGAATGGCGATTGGCTGCCGTGCAGCGCGCCAAAACATACCCGAACTCCGAAACCGAACCCAGACTTTTTCCAATTATTCGGGTTCGGGTCCGGGTTCGGGGAAAACCCTAAAGTCCCTGACTATGTACTTGACAGAAACACAGTATATCACAGGTGCACAGGTGGTGTGGCAGGTGTAGTGCTGTTGAAATATTCAGTCACCTATAGAGTGCTGACTGCCCCTATAGGAAAAATATTTCAGGAAACTCTCCCTGACTATGTACTTGACAGAAACACAGTATATCACAGGTGCACAGGTGGTGTGGCAGGTCTATTGCTGTTGAAATACTCAGTCACCTATAGAGTGCTGACTGCCCCTATAGGAAAAATATTTCAGGAAACTCTCCCTGACTATGTACTTGCCAGAAACACAGTATATCACAGGTGCACAGGTGGTGTGGCAGGTGTACTGCTGTTGAAATACTCAGTCACCTATAGAGTGCTGACTGCCCCTATAGGAAAAATATTTCAGGAAACTCTCCCTGACTATGTACTTGACAGAAACACAGTATATCACAGGTGCACAGGTGGTGTGGCAGGTGTACTGCTGTTGAAATATTCAGAGTCACCTATAGATTGCAAACTGCCCCTATAGCTGAACAAAATTCCTAAACTATATGAAGCACAGCAGATGTCACAGGAATAGAGTGCTTGTTGATATTTCTGGAGCAACATACAACTAAAACTGTCCCTAAGCAGATTCAGCAGCATTTCCCTCACATAAGTGAAGCAGTGACAACGAGCCAGATGCCATAAGATGATGCAGATATCAAAGAAATAAAGTGTGCCTCTTGATATTTCTGGAGCAGCATAGCAGCATACACCTAAAACTGTCCCTAAGCAGATTCAGCAGCCTTTCCCTCACATAAGTGAAGCAGTGACAACGAGCCAGATGCCATAAGATGATGCAGATATCAAAGAAATAAAGTGTGCTTCTTGATATGTCTGGAGCAGCATAGCAGGATAGAACTAACACTGTCTATGATCAGATTCAGCAGCCTTTCCCTGACATAAGTGAAGCACAGTGAAAACGAGCCAGATACAACTAACACTTTCCCTAACCAGCAGATTCAGCAGCCTTTCCCTATCATGAGTGAAGCAGAGTGACGATCTGTGCTGTGTGCCTCTATCTAATATAGAGACTGGTCACATGATGGGTCACATGCTGCACTGGCCAATCACAGCCATGCCATAAGTAGGCATGGCTGTGATCAGTTCCCAGTCACAGTAGTAACACGAATGGCGATTGGCTGCCGTGCAGCGCGCCATAACATACCCGAACTCCGAAACCGAACCCAGACTTTTTCCAATTATTCTGGTTCGGGTCCGGGTTCGGGGAAAACCCTAAAGTCCGTACCGAACTTTACAGTTCGGGTTCGCTCAACCCTACTGATTACTGTGAAAATGACACTGGCAGTGAAGGGTTTAACCGCTAGGTGGTGATGAAGGGGTTAAGTGTGTCCTAGGGGGTGATTCTAACTGTTAGGGGGAGGAGCTACATCGTGTTTCCAGGACCCGCAAGAACACTCACAAGTAGGGATGAGCTTTGAGTTCGAGTCGAACTCATGTGTGAATTTTTGGGGGAACTCCACGCCATTTTTTTTTTAAATTTGGGGTGGAGTTCCCCTTAAAATCCACACCAGACCTGAAGGGTCTGGAATGGATATTTGGGGGGAACCCCACATCATTTTTTTTTAATTGACGGCGGGGTTCCCCTTAATATCCATTCCAGACCTGAAGGGCCTGGTAATGGAATTTGGGGGGACCCCCACGCTATTTTTTTTTTTTTATGAATAAATCCTCTCTGAATTGCCAGAGCCGACAATTCATTATAGCCGCAAGTCCGGTTTTAAAAGACTTTTTTTCCTTTCAGAAATGACACTTTGTGGAGGGACAGTTCTATGTACTGGAAACATGCGCTATTTCACATGCTAACTTTACACCCCCCCTAGGTACGAAATTTAAAGTAATATTTCACTTTTATTGTTTCACTTTTAGCATTATTAAATTCACTGCTCCCGAAAAAACGACCGTTTTTAAAACTTTTTTTTGCATTGATACATGTCCCCTGGGACAGGACCCAGGTCCCCAAACACTTTTTAGGACAATAACTTGCATATTAGCCTTTAAAATTAGCACTTTAGATTTCAAATGTTCGAGTCTCATAGACTTTAACGGGGTTCTAAAGTTCACACGAACATTTGGTGTGTTCGCAAGTTCTGGTGCGAACCGAACAGGGGGGTGTTCGGCTCATCCCTACTCACAAGGCACGCGACGGGCTATGTGGTTAAGCAATACTCAGAGGAAACGCAAAAGACCAGGCTTAAGGGGGATCGGTAGAGTACAAAACACATAGTATAACCATTTTATATGTCTACCTGACAAAGATAGTTTGAAACCTTCTAGAATCATGTGACCTTTTTATATACTATTTAAGTGTTACGTATTCAGTTTTTTATCAGCCATGACTAAAGACTAACATCCAAAATACGTTGTATAAGTCTTTTTAATAAAGGAATACCATTTTTGGGTGTCACCCTGAGTGCTGACCATCCCTTTCCCATCCCTTTCCTTATTAAAGGGCTTATCGTGCCTAAATGTATCTAAAGGCATAAAGGCATTACACGTGTTTACAAGTTTCATTCATTCTATCTAACGAAACACTGCTGCCAGGAGGAGAGGAGAGATGAAAAAACATCCTGTGTGCAAGGGGCCTAGCCATAAACTACATTTTACTGCTCATCATCATTAGAATTTTCATCATTAGAACTTTGTGCTGGTGTGCTTATTCTACTACATTTGCAATTGCAATATATTGCAATATATTAAACCATGAGCTGAGCATCAGTGCTGCTTGTATGCATAGTATGGTGTAAACTACCTTGAGGCACTAATGTAAGGGGGATCTCCCTGGGTCTTGTAGTTCTCTTCCCGAGTGTCAGTGTATACAGTGGAGAGGAGAGGGGAGGGGCCTCAAACCTGGCATGTATCAGTTTCACTTTTCAGTGTACAAGTGAGTCTCCCTGCTTGTACACTCCTGCATGTATCAGTTTCACTTTTCAGTGTACAAGTGAGTCTCCCTGCTTGTACACTCCTGCTGATACATGCCTGGGTCAGAGGCCCCTCTCCACTGTATAGACTCAGGAAGAGAACTACAACCCAGGGAGATTTCCCCGCCCGTGGACATCATAGAGCTTCCAATCGCCACCTCCCACCTCCCCTCACAGACAGCTGAGACCAGCCAGGTATAGGGGGAACCTCTGGAGGGGGGGTAGCTGTCTGGGGACCCTGATGTAAAAGGGGCTCTCTGGGGACACTAATGTAAGAGGGGGGCCCTTTGGGGACACTAATGTAAGGGGGGCCCTCTGGGGACACTAATGTAAGGAGGGCTCTCTGGGGACACTGATGTAAGAGGGGGGCCCTCTGGGGACACTAATGTAAGGGGGGCTTTCTGGGGGCACTAATGTAAGAGGGGGGGCTCTGGGGACACTAATGTAAGGGGGGCTCTCTGGGGACACTTATATACGAGGGGGGCCCTCTGGGCACACTAATGTAAGAGGGGGGCCCTCTGGCGACACTAATGTAAGGGGGGCCCTCTGGGCACACTAATGTGAGGGGGGCCTCTCTGGGGACCCTGATGTAATAGGGGGCCCTCTGGGGACACTAATGTAAGGGGGGCTCTCTAAGGACACTAATGTAAGGGGGCCCTCTGGGGACACCAATGCAAGGGGGAGTTCTTTGGGGACACTAATGCAAGGGGGGCCTCTGTTGGGACACTGATGTAAGAGGGGGGCCCTCTGGGGACACTAATGTAAGGAGGGCTCTCTGGGGACACTGATGTAAGAGGGGGCCCTCTGGGGACACTAATGTAAGGGGGGCTTTCTGGGGACACTAATGTAAGAGGGGGGCCTCTGGGGACACTAATGTAAGGGGGGCACTCTGTGTATGCCTGCCCAAATGTATGACTTTCTTTACTTTACTGCTATGGATTATAGCCTGAGATCTTTTGTAGACCCAGCAACTCCCCTGGTGGGGGCCCTTCATTGTTTCTTGCACCGGGGCCCTGAAGATTCTAGTTACGCCTCTGGTATCATATCAGACTAGCCATTACAAATTTTTAAGCACTAGTGCTGCACAGTATAGCTCTGTTGTATACTATTATAACTGTAACGAAACGTCCCACACTCCGCTTGAGTGCTTTCGTCATATACCACTTCCTCCCAGTCTGAATATAGATATCAGATATTTCAACCGCTAACAAGCACAAAACAAGAAAATATTTGTTTGGTTGCTGAACATGGACTGTTTACTGAACACACAGGTAATACTCTGAACAACCCCCCACCTTTGCATTCTGGGTGGGGTCGACTGTCCAATCAGCAGTAAGAGCTATTGGAGGAATTCGCCCCCACCAATCTCACAGCTAATCTACATACACATCCCATAACAGACACAATGAAACATTGTAATACAGCCACCTACCTGCCCAAAGTCACTCCATCACAATAACTATGTATTGCTGTGTGTTCTGGGACCTAAACTAGCTTTACATTTTTTCATTGATGTTTATTGATTTATGGGACTTAATCTACTTAATTTGCAATTGCAGCACATTAGACCAGACATAGATCATCAGTACTGCATAGCATGGAAATAAATGACATTTTGCAGGTAACCATTGCTTTTGCAACATATTACACCAGTTATTGAGCCAGCACAGTATAGTCATGCTGTATACTATTGTAGGTGTTTGCTGTCATATGCTCTGGGACCTATCTTACAGAATGTATACCAAATTGGAACAGGCAGGCAGTCGGATTGAAATGAGCTGAACGTACATTGGTTTGGTTCACAGAAGATTTTACTTACCGTTCTGACAAATCTTACTGAAGTCAATTGGAGCCAAATCTTTAAAACCATTCCCTGTAATTTTCAAAACTAATAGAAAAGGATGTGTCAAACAAGTAGCATAATTAGCTGTGCACTGTCCTAAAGGACATGTCCAAATGCAAAAGTTTTTTTATTTATTTTCATTTGGTGGGGATTGATGACTTTAATAATGCTTAAAGTGGTAAGTGTAAAGGCTGGAGTGCATTATATGCATGAAGGTAAAAAACCTTCAGTGTGCAGCTCCCCCTTCAGCCCCCTAATTCTTACCTAAGCCCACAAGACCATAGGCTCTCCCAGGTCTCCCCCTCCTGATTGGCTGAGATGCAGGGGCCATTGGCTCCCGCTGCTGTCAATCACAGCCAGTGAGGCGGGAGTGGGGGGCGGGGCTGAGCCATGCTCTCTGTGTCTTATGGAAGCACCAAATATGTAGCAGGGAGCCAGGCTCGGATCCGCATCTCCAACACAGAGGGGAGGTTGAAGAAGAACATTTGTGAAAAATTATGGGGGTTCTGTACCACTCCAAGAAAGGCTTATATCCCCTTTCCTGAACAGTAACATTCACTGCCCCCTTCTGTATGTGAGTGAGGATTCTATCCCAGTTTTCCTCTGTAATGTTGTGGTCAAGTTGTGTTTTCCATGTCTGACAAATTTTATTGGTGTTCAGGGTGTACTTAGAAAACAAAAGGGCGTACAAATTTTCCACATTTTGTCATGTTACAACACAAAACGAAAATAGATTTTTTGGGGATTTTATGTGATAGACCAACACAAAGTGACACATAATTGTGACGTGGAAGGAAAATGCCACTAACATTTTCTACAAATAAATATCTGAAAAATGTGGTGTGCATTTGTATTTACTCTGATAGCCCTAACTAAATTCTAGTGGAACCAATTGCCTTCAGAAGTCCCCTAATTAGTAAATAGTGTGCAATTTAATCTCAGTATTAATACAGATGTTCTGTGAAGTGAACAAAAGCATCACGAAGGCCAAGGAACACACCAGACAGGTCAGGGAGAAAGTTGTTAAGAAGTTTAAAGCAGGGTTAGGCTATAAGAAAATATATAAGAATATATAAGAAAATATCCCAAGCTTTGAACATCTCATGGAGCACTGTTAACTCCATCATCTTAAAAAAGGAAAAAGTATGGCACAACTGCAAACCTACCAGCACATGGCCGTCCAACTAAACTGACAGGCTGGGCAAGGAGAGCATTAATCAGAGAAGCAGCCAAAAAACACATGGTAACTCTGGAGGAGCTACAGAGATCCACAGCTCAGGTGGGAGAATCTGTCCACAGGACAACTATTAGTAGTGCACTCTACAAATCTGGCCTTTATGAAAGAGTGGCAAGAAGAAAACCATTGTTGAAAGAAAGCCATACGAAGTCCCATATGCAGTTTGCGAGAAGCCATGTGGGGGACACAGCAAACATGTGGAAGAAGGTGCTCTGGTCAGATGAAACCAACATTTTAACATTTTGGCCTAAACCCAAAATGCTATGTGTGGTGGAAAACTAATACTGCAAATCACCCTGAACACATCATCCCCACTGTGAAACATGGTGGGGGCAGCATCATGTTGTGGGGATGCTTTCTTCAGCAGGGACAGGGAAACTGGTCAGTGTTGATAGGAAGATGAGTGAAGCCAAATACAAGGCAAACTTAGAAGAAAACCTGTTAGGCCTGGTACACACGATAGGATTGATCCACGGATACGTTTTTTAATCCGATGGAGTGTACACACCATCGGATCGAAATCCGCGCCGAATTCCCATTGCGGTGACGTGTCGCGCCGTCGCCGCGATGATGACGCGGCGACGTGCGCGACGCTGTCATATAAGGATATCCACGCATGCGTCGGACGGATCGATCCGGTGAGTCTGTACAGACCACCGGATCGATCCGCTGGTGCCGATTCCAGCTGATAGATTTGTAAGCATGTCTACAAATTTTTATCTGCTGGAAATCGGAAATATCCGCTGGAACGTACACACCAGGGGATCTATCCGCTGAAACCGATCCGCTGAGATTTTTCAGCGGATGGATCCTCTCATGTGTACGGGGCCTTAGAGTCTGCAAAAGATTTGAGACAGGGGCGGAGGTTTACCTTCCAGAAGGACAACAACCCTAAACATACAGCCAAAACTATAATACAATGGTTTAGATCAAAGCATATTCATGTGTTGGAATAGCCCAGTAAAGTCCAGACCTAAGTCCAATTGAGAATCTGTGGCAAGGCTTGAATATTGCTGTTTGCAGATGCTCTCCATCCAAACTGACATAGTTTGAGCTATTTTGCAAAGAAGTATGGGCAAAAATGTTAGGCCCCATACACACGATAGAATTTATCCGCGAATACGGTCCAGCGGACTGTTTCCGCGGATAAATCCTCTCGAGGATTTCAGCAGATTTTAATGCGATGGAGTGTACTCACCATCGCATTGAAATCCGCGCCAAAATCCTCTGGCGATGACGTGTCGCGCCGTCGCCGCGATTATGACGCGGCGACATGCGTGACGCTGTCATATAAGGAATTCCACGCATGCGTCGAATCATTACGACGCATGGGGGGGATCCCTTCGGACGGATGGATCCGGTGAGTCTGTACAGACCAGCGGATCCATCCGTTGGGATGGACTCCAGCAGATGGATATGTTCTGCATGTCAGCAAATATTCGATCTGCTGGAATCCATCCCAGGGGAGATATATCCGCGGAAACAGATCCGCTGGCGTGTACACACCATAGGATATATCCGCTGAAACCCATTTGCTGGGATTTATCTGCGGATGGATTCTATGGTGTGTACGGAGCCTCACTCTCTAGATGTGCAAAGCTGGTAGAGACATCCCCAAAAAGACTTGCAGCTGCAATTGCAACAGAAGGTGGTTCTACAAAGTATTGAGAGGTGCTGAATACAAATGCATGCCACATTTTTCACATATTTATTTGTAAAAAGAAATGGGAAACCATTTATCATTTTCCTTCTACTTAACAATTATGTGCCACTTTGTGTTGGTCTATCTCATAAAATCCCAATAAAATACATTTACATTTTTGGTTGTAACATGATAAAATGTGGAACATTTCAAGGGGTATGAATACTTTTTCAAGGCACTGTATCATGTGTAGTATTAGAATGTGACCAATCAGGGCAAGGTCTTGGGTGGCTAAACAAAATCTTAATTTAATGTATGTCCAAAAGGGGAAAGTAGAGTTTTTCATCTTGGCCTGTAGCTCTTCATACGATAGAAGGTTACACCTGTGGAAAAAGTGTTCAGCATATACTTGTTCGTAGAGTCATACGTCTTTTAGGAACTGGTAAGACAAAAATAGAGAAAAGACTGGGATGTATTTGAAGAAGGGTGAGTGAACCTAGCTGAGACGAGAGAATGTAAGGTTTATAGGCAGCTTGAAAACAGTGTAGAGATGGGCCCACCAATGGATGCATGTTATATTCTATAGGTGTGTGTTGTTTGGGTAGCAAAGGAATCAATCATAGGGGTATCACAGAAATTGCTAGTTCTAAGGAAGACCTATGCCTCCTGTTAGTTTGGGTAATGTAATCATGGTGTAGTTAAGTCTAGGGTGCTTATGTCCCCAAATGAAAAGAGTGCAAGCTGTGCAGTGTGGTGCATCAAGAAAGCCTTGGGTAACTGAACAGGTACTATTCGGGCAGTACATTCATTTTTTTTATGGCTGCCCATCCAAACCATGAGAATAGCCCCTTGTGCCAAGTCTGTAAGTCACATTGGATGTCTCTTAGTAAGGGCAGGTAGTTTTGTGTGTAAAGGTCAGATAAGGATGTTGGGAGCTGGATCCCAAGGTAGGTTATCGACCGCTTTTGCCACACAAAGGGGAAGCTGCATTTGTTTACTTTGTGTGCTGGTAGCGTCACATTAAGGGTGGAGGATTCAGAGAAGTTAATTTGCATATTAGAGGGTAGGGATGAGCTGAACACCAAACCCCCCCCCCCGGGTTCGGTTTGCAGCAGAACATGCGAACAGGCAAAAAATGTGTGCGAACATGCGAAAACAGTTAAAGTCTATAGGATGCAAACGTGAAAAATCAAAAGTGCTCATTTTACAGGCTTAAATGCAAGTTATTGCCATAAAAAGTTTTTGGGGACCTGGGTCCTGCCCAGGGGATATGTATCAATGCAAAAAAAGTTTTTAAAAAAAAACTGTTTTTTTTGGGAACAGTGGGCCAGGAAAAATAAAAGATTTAAAAAAAATTCAAAAGTGACGCGGGAAAGACAGGCATACTTTAACATAGTGGAGTACTTTTACACCATGTTAAAGGTGCCCTATCTTTGCGACGGAAATCTAACACTCGCGACGACGTAACGACGGGAAAAATCTTCGTAGATCGGCGTAACTCCTTATTTGCATACCCAACGCTGGTTTACGACGCAAAGTCCCCCCAGCGGCGGCCGCGGTACTGCATCCTAAGATCCGACAGTGTAAGTCCATTACACCTGTCGGATCTTCTGCCTATCTATGCGTAACTGATTCTATGAATCAGTCGCATAGCTAGAAACAGAGATACGACGGCGTATCAGGAGATATGCCGTCGTATCTCTTTTGTGAATCTGGCCCAGTGATTTTAACAAAACTTAATGTGAAACAATAAAAATTAAATATTCCTTTAAATATCTTGTCTGGGGTGGGGGTCTCCTTAGTCTGCCTGTAAAGTAGCACATCTTCCCCATGTTTATAACATTACATTTCTAAAGGAAAACATTTCATTTGAAACTGTTTGTGGCTGTAATGTATTGTCGAATCCTGGCAATATAGATAAAAATCATTGAAAAAAATGGCGTAGGTCCCGCCCCCCCATTCCATTACCAGGCCCTTTGGGTCTAGTATGAATATTAAGGGAAACCCTGTGCCAAAAATACCAAATTAAAAAGGCATGGATGTCCCCTCCAAAATCTATTAGGAGTAAAATAAATATAATGGCGTGGGGGGTCCCCCAGGCACTATGGCCCAGATTGACATAGAACTGCGGCGGCGTAACGTATCGTAGTTACACCGCCGCAAGTTTTCATCGCAAGTGCCTGATTCACCAAGCACTTGCATGAAAACTTACGCCGGCGGCCTCCGGCGTAAGCCCGCGTAATTCAAAGGGGCGTGTGCCATTTAAATTAGGCGCGCTCCCACGCCGGACCTACTGCGCATGCTCCGTTTTGAAATTCCTGCCGTGCTTTGCGCGAAGTGACGTCATTTCTTCGAACAGCGACGTGCGTAGCGTACTTTCGTATTCCCGGACGTCTTACGCAAGAACCAAATTTTTTTACATTTTGACGCGGGAACGACGGCCATACTTTATACAGCACATACGTGGGCTGTGTAAAGTTAGGGCAGCTAAAACAACGACTAACTTTGCGACGGGAAACTAGACTAGCAGCGACGTATCGAACGTGAAAAACCGTCGTGGATCGCCGTAACTACTAATTTGCATACCCGACGCTGGTTTACGACGCGAACTCCCCCCAGCGGCGGCCGAGGTATTGCATCCTAAGATCCGACAGTGTAATTCAATTACACCTGTCGGATCTTAGGGCTAACTATGCGTAACTGATTCTATGAATCAGTCGCATAGTTAGGAAGACCCTAAAACAGAGATACGACGGCGTATCAGGAGATACGCCATCGTATCTCTTTTGTGAATCTGGGCCCCTATACTCTGAACAGCAGAATATACTCTACGGCCTGCCCTATATACTCTGCAGAAAAATTGGGTCTTAGGTGTTGGTGGCGCCAGAACACTGTAACCTCTCACAGTAATACCGTGTACATATGATCGGACAATCCGACAACAAAACCGTGGATACATTTCCGACAGATGTTGGCTCAAACTTGTCTTGCATACACACGGTCATACAAATGTTGTCGGAAATTCCAAACGTCAATGACGCGGTGACGTACAACATGTACGACGGCACTAGAAAAGGGAAGTTCAATACCAGTTATGTTAGTAGAAGTTTGGTGAGAGACGATTTGCACTTTTCAGCCTCATGCTTTTCAGTCCATTACAGCGTGACGAATGTGCGTGACAAATCTCCATTACGAACGCTAGTTTTACCAGACTGAGTGCTTGATTCAGATCATGCATGGAATTTTGTGCATCAGATTTGTCCACACATGATCAGAATTTACGAGAATGGATTTTGTTGTCGGAAAATTTGAGAATCCAGCTCTCAAATTTTTGTTGTCGGAAATTCCGACAACAAATGTCCGATGGGGCCCACACACGGTCGGAAAAAAAAGCCCAAAAGCTCCCATCGAACATTTGTTGTCGGAAATTCCGAGCGTGTGTTGGGCCCTGCTGTGAAATATTATATCAAAAATTTAAATTACATTAACCCCTCACTGTTACTCATGTTGGGCACAGAAACTGTCCCTGCGTTGAAATATTATAGCAAAAATTGTAATTACATGCCCCTGTTACACAGGGTTAGAAAAATTGGGCCTTTGGTTTTGTGGGTGCCAAAACACTATAAGCCCTCACAGATACTCTTGCTGGGTGCAGGAACGTGCCCTGCTGTGAAATATTAGATAAAAAAAATTGAAATTGGCCCTGTTAACCACTTCAAAACCGCACGCCGTCGTATGACGTCCAAAAAGGGGATCTCTTATCCCGGGTGGACGTCCTATGACGTCCTGTACTTTGTGCGGTGATATCTGAATGATGCCTGCACCTAGAGGCATCATTCAGATATCATTTTGTTCTGGTGGCGATCCTATGCACCATAAGAATGATCATAGTGGTGGTTCCACCGCTTGATCGTTCTTATAGGCGGCGGGAGGGGACACCCCCCCTCCCGCCGCCATTCGGTGCTTCTCCGGCTCTCCCGTGCCATCGGGGGCCCGGAGAGATGATCGCTGTGTGCCAGATGGGAGGCATAGGGATGACTGGTGACCAGATGGTCACCAGTCATCTCTATGACCGTCGGAGGCCCGGGCGTGATGTGATGACGTCGCGCCCGGGTACCCGTAAGTAAACAAACCGCAATTGCGGCTAGTAAGAATGAGATCTGTGAATTTTGTTTTCACGATCTCATTCTTTCCAGCCTGGAGGAGAGATGTGGGGTCTTATTGATCCCGCATCTCTCCTTAAAGAGGACCTGTCACACACTATTCCTATTACAAGGGATGTTTACATTCCTTGTAATAGGAATAAAAGCGATCAAAAAAGAAAATGTAAAAAAAGTGTAAAAAATAAATAAATAAGTAAAAAAAAAAAAAAAAAAAATTAAAAAGCCCCTGTCCCCGGTAGCTCGCGCTCATAAGCGAAAGCACACGTAAGTCCCACACATGTGAGGTGTCGCCACGTGCATTAGAGCGTGTGCAACAATTCTAGCACTAGACCTCCTCTGTAACTCTAAACTGGTAACCTGTACAATTTTTAAAGTGTCGCCTATGGAGATTTTTAAGTAACGAAGTTTGGCGCCATTCCATGAGTATGCACAATTTTAAAGCATGACATGTTAGGTATCTATTTGCTCAGCGTAACATCATCTTTCATATTTTACAAAAAAATTGGGCTAACTTCACTGTTTTGTTATTTTTTAATTCATGAAACCATTTTTTTTTTACAAAAAAAAGGCATTTAAAAAATGATTGCCAAATACCGTGCAAGATAAAAAGTTGCAATGACCGCCATTTTATTCCCTAGGGTGTCTGCTAAAAAAAACATATATCATGTTTGGGGGTTCTGAGTAATTTTCTAGCAAAAGAATGATAATTTGTACATGTAGGAGAGAAGTGCCAGAATAGGCCCGGTATGGAGGTGGGTTTTACTTTCAAAGATTTTATTAATTTCAAAACAGAAACATACAAACAAGAATATCAAGAGTGAAACAAAAAACAGACTCGATGCCAGCTGATATAGGCTGACCAGTGGAAAAAAACGTCACAATTGAAACCAAAAAAATTAAAAAATGCATCTTGATATCAAAAATAGACAGGGAGCTGCTATAAACAGACCTAGGACTCCAAGAATCAACACCGGCACCCCAATCGGGACCTATACTGTACCGAAGTTGAACCCGAAGACCTCTTAAAACAACATCACATCAATAGCTCAACCCAGAACTAAAACTATTTAACCGAAAGATTCGTAAAAAGGCTAAGACATCATAAAACATCTCAGGACAGAAGCAATACAGAGGTTAAATTGCGACCTTAACAAAAGACAGATAAAACATTATCCAATTAGAGAGCATCAAAAATAAAATGAAAAAGAAGGGAAGAGGGGTTGCAAGAACAAAATAGAGAGAGAGGAGGAAAAATGAGGAAAAGAAAGGATAGAGAGGAAAGGAGCTAATCTACGAGACCACAAACCTACACACACCGGAATTGCGATATCTTCAAGCAGAGACCCCTGGGTATAGAGAAATGCCTACAAAATGGGCCAAAGGTTCCCAGATGGTTTCAAATTGCTCTGTAGTGTCAAGTAAAACACTAGATAATTTATCTTGGGACATAATCCAGGAGATTTTGCGTTTCACTGCCATGAAAGGTACTTTAGGTTTTTTCCAAACCTTTGCTACCGTTGCTTTAGCACCTAACAGGATAAAGTGAATCAAGGTTCGCTTAGACTTATGGATTTTGGGAATGTAAGCGTTGAGGAGGGCAACCTCAGGGGTTCTGGGGACCTGTAGCTCAGTAACCTGAAAAATTTAATTAAAAACCCTCTTCCAATATTGTCGAATTCTGGGGCATTCCCACCAAACGTGGGCCATAGAACCAATCATATTAAGACCTGAGGCCGTAGAGAAGTCTTTTCAAACTTTGCAGAGATTGGGAAGGGATGTGACAGGAGATGTAATAAACAGCAACATATCGTCTGCAAAAAGGCCACATTTATGGGTCTGGGATATAGCAATAGCCAATGTTTCGATGGCAATAGCAAAAATTAAGGGGGAGAGGGGGCATCCCTGCCTAGTCCCCCTAAAGATACTGAAAGGGGGAGAGTAATGCCCTTGGAGGCGAATCTAGGCATAGAGTATAAAGAATGGAGCACACCTAAGAACCTGTGACCAAATCCCCAACTTTCCAGAAGATAAAACAAGTAGGGCCACTCAGGAGGTGGGTTTTAAAGACATGTATTGAAGTGGTTAAACAAGATTAGAAAAATTGGGCCTTTGGTTTTGGTGGTGTCAGAACACTGTAAGTCCTCACAGTTACTCTTGCTGGGCGCAGGAACTGGCCCTGCTCTGAAATATTGTATCAAAAATTGTAATTACATGCCCTTGTTAAACAGGGACAGAAAAAATGAGCCTTGGGCGGGTGGTGCCCTAAACCAAAAATATTGTTGGAAGCTAGCATCATCAAGATTGAGGAAGAATAGTATAGTCAGCATAGGCAGTCTTCAAGGGATCCCAGATCCATCGCACATTCAATCAGTTACATCAGCCTCAGGTGCTTGATAGCTGCTGATTCAAGACTGATTCATTTTTATGAATGTGAGTCTATCAACGGAGTCTGTGGACAGGCGCACTCTTTGATCCATTACAAACCCTCCAGCAGCACTCAATGTGCATTCAGAAAGCACGCTGGATGCAGGACAGGCCAGTTGCTCAATTGCATATTAAGCACATTCTGGCTAGTGGTCCATCCTCAAGTCCCAGTAACCCAGTGGATGCTCTGTTAAAAAGGTCTTCAAGTCTGCTCTTGCCCCTAGATATTCTTGCACCATATAATGCAGATGCTTGTGATAGTTGCTTGAACTAACCAGACCTTGGCACTTCCTTCCAAGCGTCACACAAGCTTTCAGGAGATTCAAGTGAAAAGGAGGGGGAGGGCGGCTTTCCTGTTACCTGTTACAACTGAGGAATTTAGAAGGGAGGGGTGGTTGAAGTCCACTTTAGAATGCAGTAGAAAGGAGGGGCTGGAGAATCAGGAGTGAGTGGGGGGGGGGGGATGGAGCTGCTTTCAATAATAGTCCTTTTGTATCTCCATTTTAAATGGTAACTTTACAACATAATATCTGTTAATATCTGTTTCTTCATATTTTCATTGCTGGGTTCATAACTTTAAAACAATATCTGATATACAATCCCCAAGGAAAATAAGCAGTATTGTGATATACCCATACATACATATGCATAATGCGTATAAAAACAAATAAACAGTATAAGGAATATAGGAAAGAGAAACATTTTAGTGATTCTAATAATAAAAAGAATTAGCCTAATTTGAAAATAGTGATTTTAGAATAATCTATCACAATCCCCCCTTAAAATGACTATTTTATCAGTACTGTCCATACATTCTAAATGCACCCCCTTGTTCACTAATATCATGTATAAGGCCATATGATCTACAAAGTCATTTGTGAAGTGGCCTCTAGGTGTTCCGTTAAACCTTGGAGTATATCTCTGTTTATCATTAACAAACCTCTGTTGACCATAGCAAACATAATTAATCCAATCTACATTCCCATTACTAAGTTAAATTTCATAAAAGCATCCGTTTCACCTAATTACTATATTCTCCCTTATTGGGCTTTCAATCATAAACGTTTTAATTTTACAGAGAAACATTAATTTTATATTGGGCTGTTTCCTAAATATTTTATTTCCTAAAGAAAGTTATCTTTAATTTTCACTATTTTAACTGACCTTTTCTTTTTAAAATCCAATTGTTACTAGGCAAAGCTTAAACAAAGCTGAGTATACTAACACCTTCCATTCTTTTTGAACTAACACTCTTAAAGTAAGATGTTATCCGAAACAAATGGTGCAAAAACCCACATTTTTAGTAAAATACCAGAGAGAGAGAGAGAGAGAGAGAGAGAGAGAAAGTCACATGGTTTCTGGTTTCAAGCCAGCATTCAGCATGTCAGGCCGTGTAACCTGATCTCTAGCAGCTAAGATCACATTCTCTCAGTGCTTCTCTAAAGGAAACATCTGCCCCCCCCCCCTTTGCTCAGATTGTGCAAGATCTATACGATACACCATACAATGTGACTACAATCAAATTGTATAGTTTTTCTCATTTTTAACCTTTTTTTTAAAAAATTTAAACATATTTGGTTTGTACATCTACGGTACCAAAAATCATGTACATTACATTATAATATGACATTTCTTGACTACAGCAGCGACAAAAGATCGTTTAGAAGACAAGCTCGTGAAATCCACAGATCAGTTCCTGCGCATCAACCGACCAGCGTTTTCCTCCGAGAAAATTACTCCAACCAACCAGAATCCCCACTCTGTCGGAAACGTCACATTACAAAAACTTTTAACACTTGTTTGTTTTTATTTTTATTTTTTTTAGATTGAACTTAACTTTCATATTTTAATATTTTCCCTGGGGAACCTTATACAATTTAGAACAATCTACTACCCCAATTTAACAACCAAACCCAAGTTTAGAATCTGTTGTAAACATTGCTCAATCCTCAACTTATTATTAATTCTTACAACCAGATCTGTAGGATTTCCTGTTAAATACTAAATACTATGGGGGCGTGGCCTGGACATGGATGCGTGAAGCAGCGTTTCTTTAGAGCTCCTGGCCTGATCCCCCAATTCTTGGCAAAAACCGAGCTTTACACCGGCATGTACTCAGCCAAAAAGTACAAAACCAGGGCGACTACGCGGGGGACCCCAGCTGGCAAGTTTGCGGGCGAAATTCAAAAGTATTTCAAGCTCGTTCAGGAGCTTTCCCCCGCGGGAGACCTGCCGACGCCACGAGGCCCTGCACGTGGGCCTGGAGAGGAGACCCAAGCACCGGACACAGAGCAGCCTGCAGCCCCTCGAGGCAAGACTCAGTCCCCGGACACCTCGCGGGTGTTGATGCCTTCCCCACAAGTCCCGGAGATGGGTGACCTAGATCAAGACATCAGGTCGATTTTACAAGCCCTACCCACCAGGAATGACATTGAGGCCTTAATCCTACGCCTCGAAGAGACCCACAGGCGAGACATCCAAGAGGTGAGAGGGGAAGTATCCGGTCTCGCAGACCGAGTGTCAGCAGGGGAGGAATCGGTGTCCTCGCTGGAGGCACGGGTCGCGGCTCTCGAGCACTCCCGGGACCAGCATCGGGAGACGGCTGTCTCCCTACAGCTTCATTTAGAAGATGTCGAGGACCGGAGCCGCCGCAACAATTTGCGGCTCCGGGGGGTGCCAGAAACTGCGGACCGGGAGGATGTCGGGGCACGCACTACGGAGATATTCAGAGCGGTGCTGGGGGACCCAGAGGCGACCATAGAACTGGACAGAGCACATAGAGCGCTCGGCCCCAAGTCAACGGACCCTGACAGACCACGGGATATAATATGCCGAGTGCACCGCTACGTGACAAGGGAGGCTATCCTGCGGAGCGCATGGGACCAGGAGGAGCTGGAGGTAGAGGGTTCGCGAGTCAGAATCATGCCAGACATTTCTAGGGCCACACTACGGCGTAGAGCGCTGCTCCGGCCTCTTCTGGAGCTCGCCCGCCAGACAGGGCACACCTACAGATGGGGCTATCCCCTGTCCGTCACATTCCGGAAGTCCAGAGCCTTCGCTCTCCAAACGACGGCGGACCTCCCAGCCCTGTTCCAATTCATGGACGCGGAACCCATTCGAATTCCAGACTGGCTTCAACTCCTACCCCGCCAAACCGGACGCTCCGGTGCAGCAGCCTTTAGAGAACCCCTGCAGCCCCGCCAGCAAAGAGGCAGAAGAAGGCGCCAATCGGCCAGAGGTGAAGCGCCACGTGAGTAGGCCCTGGGCCCTACGTCCCTGACTCCCCGCCTTGCCAGCCCCAGTCCTCTTTCATGCCCGTTCTCCCGTATTGGGAGGCCCCTCACCTCCATACCCACGTTACCCTATAGACCTCGGAACTGACCCACAGATGTTTCCCACCGCCGTTGCGGATACCTCCCCCCCTCATAACAATGCTTGGTACCATGCTTGCTCTCCGTCCCCCACCATAGAGCTGATCATGGGGAGGATTTCCCTCAGAACTGCAGGCCCAGACCCCGTCCCCCGGAGACACTTAGCCAGGATGCTACCGGCACTTTGGACAGGCCGCTGCGGCCTAAATGCGCATCCCCGGAGCCCCGGCGCTACTAATGGCACCATCTGAATATACGGTAGGTCCACGGCAGTGGATCCGCTCTCTGGGGTCGAGCCCGGCTTCTTCGCCGAATAGGGGAATACCCTGGGGGATGGATATGAGGGTTCCGGATGAGGAAAGTGGGGGGGGGGGTTCCCCGAGACCTGGTTGGGGGATTACCTGTTTATGATGGGGAGATCCATTACAACTGGGGAACAGTCCCCGGACGGACACTGAATCCCGAGAACTAATCACTGCTGGGGTGGCGGGTATCGGATGTGGGGGACTACTGTTGTTGTTATTTTTGGGGGACCCCTGGCGGGCGGGAGGAGGGGGATTGTGGCTTACATCCGGTTTTTCCGGGAGGCTACCCTTGTTGAAGTGACCCCTGTCACACAGTGTTGCTGTTGCCTCATCAGAATGCACTCGTCTGAATACACTTACTGTATGACACCTTACTATTTAATCGCTTGCATATGTTATTTCACCATTTTGCCTGACTTCCAAATGTTTGAATTGTTCCCAGATGTATATTGAGTACTGCTGTGTTAATTGCACTTTGATGTTACACTAGTGATGTTTGCCGGGATTGGGTGGAGAGGGTCGGGAGCTCGCTTCCTGACCCTGTCTAGTCCCTACCCCAAATAGGACTGCGCTCGATTTCCGGGATTCCCCGGTGAGCGTTCTAGCCGTTTTTTATTTGGCTACCTTTTAGGTCCCCTCTGGCTGCACACTCTAGTGCACGCCCTTTGATACTACCCCTATCTCCACTACCCTCCTACACCTATCTACCCTCCCCACCCCCTCCTCCCACCCACCTTTCTCTACCTCCTAGTCTTTTCCTGTCTACACCTTTCCCCTCCCCTCCCCTGACTGCGCAGGCATGGAGGCACTCAGGGTAATATCCCTGAACTCCAAGGGCCTCAACACGCCCGAAAAGAGACGCATGCTACAACAAGATATGCGTCGCATGAAAGCAGACATAGTGCTACTGCAGGAGACTCATTTCAGGGCCAGCAATCTGCCCCTCCTGAAAAATAGATATTTCCCCACTACCTACCATTCACAGTACACAGAAGCGAAAGCCAGGGGAGTTTCCATCCTCATCTCTGCCAGAGTCCCGTGGAAGCTACTTGACATCCGGATGGATGATAATGGCCGCTTTCTATTTATAAAGGGTTTGATAGGAGACAGGAAAGTGTCCCTCGCTAACTTATACACTCCCAACGTTCACCAGGATGTCTTCCTTAAGAAACAGCTGGAGAAATTCCACAGATTTGCAGAAGGACACCTAATAATAGGCGGTGACCTCAATGTTCCCTTGATCCCGCATGAGGATACATCCTCCGGGAAATCATCCACGACCCGCGACATGCGCAAACGAATAGGCGAGACCCTCCACTCTCTGCAATTGGTAGACGCTTGGCGTTTGATGCACACAGGGGAAAGGGACTACACATTCTTTTCCAAACCGCACCAATCCTACTCACGGATTGATTACTTCTTACTACCCCACAGACAGCTCCATGCGATCCAAAACATCTCAATCGGGTCAATCACTTGGTCCGATCATGCCCCGATTACATTGACCTATACCATGTCTGACTCAGTAGGAGATCGGAGATCGGTATGGAGGCTTAACGAAGGCCTCCTGCAGGACTCCGAGGTCATGGGTGAAGTTGTTAGGGAACTGGGCCACTACTTCACGGCTAACTCCACTCCAGAGAGCTCTGTTGGAGTTGTCTGGGAAGCTCACAAAGCGGTGGTTCGAGGGATACTTATCAGACATGGAGCACGTCTGAAGCGTGAAAGATTGGCACAACTGACCACACTTCTTAATAAACTACATGACTTGGAGACCGCCCATAAACAGACTCCTACCAGACAACTGAGTGCCGACCTAGAAACCGTGCGCTCACAAGTGACAGACAACCTACGCTTCAAAGCCAAATCGGCGCTACAAATCTGTAGACAGAAGGCATACATGTCAGGCGACAAGTGTGGCAGGATGCTGGCCAACTCACTGAAATCGCAAAGACTCGCGTCCTATATACCCTGTATAACATCACAGGACGGAAAGAAAAGATCCATGCCCCACTTGATTACACAGGAATTCAGGAGCTTTTATAGCTCCTTGTATAACCTAGACAAAACCCCGATTGAACCCGACGCAGCCGCAGAATACATCTCGGCGTCCCTGATGCCTTCCCTGACAGAGGAGGCAAGGGAGAACCTGGAGGTCCCTATTACCTTGCCAGAACTTCAGCAGGCCTTGAAGAGCGCCAAGCCAGGCAAAGCTCCTGGCCCAGATGGCATAACCATCGCTTACTACCGGACCCTGTTGCCCTCTCTAGGCCATCACATGGTGAAATTGTTTAATGAAATAGGATCCGGAGGGTCGTTCCATGCCACCACACTTCAGGCCCAAATCTCGGTGATTCCCAAGGAGGGCAAGGACCCGACCCATTGTGGAAGCTACCGCCTGATCTCTCTCCTGAACATAGACCTTAAACTGTTCACTAAGATCCTGGCAAATAGGTTGCAGCAACACCTCCCACACCTGATCCATTTAGATCAAGTCGGGTTCGTGCCGTCCAGGGAAGCCCGAGACAACACCACGAAAGTTCTCAATTTACTGCATGTGGCGAATGAGAGTGGAGTGCCCTCTCTCTTTTTAGGGACTGATGCCGAGAAGGCATTCGACCGTGTCGACTGGCAGTTCATGCGATCGACGCTGTCCCATATAGGGCAGGGGATAGGATACAGAACTGGGTCTCGGCCATTTACAGGAACCCAACGGTGAAGGTGAGAGCCAATGGGGTGACCTTCCAATCTTTCCACATAACCAATGGGACAAGACAGGGATGCCCCCTATCCCCCCTGCTATTTGCACTCACCTTAGAACCCTTTCTATGCCACGTGCGTTTGAACCCGGATATTACCGGCATACAAATCAAAGACGCCCAGTACAAAGTCTCCGCCTACGCGGACGATTTATTGTTCACCCTCACCTATCCTGACATCTCCCTGACAAACCTAATGAGAGAATTCGAAATCTTTGGTCAGCTATCCAACTTAAAGATTAATTTCACCAAGTCTGAAGCCATGGGGGTGGGAATCCCACAGGGACTACTGTCTCACCTCAAAGACAACTTTCACTTTAGCTGGACAGAAGTTGCGCTGAAATATCTGGGGACGTTTATACCCACCTCCCTCTCCCGGGTGTATAGGCTAAACTTCCCCCCCCTTCTGAGAGAAGTCCAAACACTACTTCAACAATGGTCGGGGGGCCTCCACTCCTCGGTGGGGCGCTGCAATGTTCTCAAAATGACAGTACTGCCCAAATTCCTATACCTGATACAGGCCCTCCCAATTTTAATCCCGGGGAGCTACTTTAAACAATTACACTCGGCATTCACTTGCTACCTGTGGGCGGGAAAAAGGCCACATATACAGAGGAAAATACTCTCCCTACCGAAAATACATGGTGGGCTGGCGCTCCCAGACGTCCGGACGTATTACCAAGCAGCACGGTTGGTACGGCTCCTAGACTGGTGTCGCCACGGTAGCTCCAAACTATGGGTTCAGGTGGAGCAGGAGCAGTGTGGGGTTCCACTCCGCAGGGCCCCCTGGTGCATGGCAGACCTGCCCCCGCAAATCACCAAACACCCGTTGATAGGACACACGGCTGGTACATGCGCACGACTGTTCGCGCAATTTTCCCTATCCAGTCAAAACTCCCCCCTCCGCCCGGTGGTCGGACACCCCAAATTTGACCCGGGACTCCGAGACCGGGTATTTTTGGACCTTGACAGGGCTGGGCTCTTCCAGGCATCACACTTTAGCGCTCAGGGGAAATGGAAATCGGTGGTGGAGCTCGCAGACCCCGTCGGGATGTATAGACTTGACTTCCTAAGAGCGAACCAACTGAGCCACTTTCTAAGTGGCCTCCCACCCCCCGGTGCGGAAACGCAGGCCACTCAAACGACCTTAGAGGACCTTTGCACTGAATCTGGCCCGCTCCCACATGCACTATCCTTGCTGTATTCCTTGCTAAACACCCCCCCTGACGGACACCAGATCCCAGCCCTCGCTAGGTGGGAGAGGGATTTAAACGTTCAATTCTCTCCCTCCAAAACGCAAAACATACTTAGATTTACCCACAAATCCTCCATTTGCTCCAAAACGCAGGAGACGAATTATAAGATCCTGACGCGATGGTATAAGACCCCGGATCTCCTTAACAAAATCTTCCCCACCTCCGACCCCAGTTGTTGGAGATGCAAACAAGATAGAGGTACAATCCTGCATGTTTTCTGGTCCTGCCCCCGGATCAGGGGGTTCTGGGAAGGGGTGTGCCGCATTGTCCAGAAATTTACAGAGAGTACAGTACCGGATGACCCAGCGTACTTCTTGCTCCATGCGACAGAAATGCCAGCAGGAGCATATAAAAAATCGTTAATCCGCCATCTCTTGGACGCGGCAAAGGCATGCGTACCCCTTCACTGGAAATCCCCCCATCCGCCAACAACAGCGCTCTGGCTTAGGAAGGTGGACGAGATCAGCTTCATGGAGGATCTAGTCCTCTCTGGCCAACAAAGGCAGGAAGCATATACCAAAACCTGGCAGATCTGGAATGTGTTTAAATATTCGGAAGAGGGACAGTCCCTGAGAGAGCAGGACTGACCTCAGCCTTGAGACATAAGAAACATTAATAATTTACCGACCCTCAGAAACCCACTATGTAACTAACGCCCGTGGAGGGCGCTTTGGGACACCCCTGCCTGCGCAGCACCCCCCCCCCTCCCTCTCTTCTCCCTTCTCTTCCCTCTACTTCTCCCTATCTCTCCCCCTTCACCCCCACTAAGCTTACACCCCATTCCCTTACAGAAAACTCAGAAAATGGAGGAGGAGGCTGGTTCTCCCGGGCCCTTAATCTTGATCCACGTCCACATATAGACGGGTACGCCCACTAAAAAGGGGGAAAAAAAAAAAAAAAACAGAGATCACCTGTCGGGACTACCCAGAGTAGACTACGGGGGAATAGATATGGTTCCCAGGCTTTTAGGCTCCTGTTGCCATCCTCGGAAGGCAGGGACCATACAGAGACCAGTTACTGATAAGAGCCGAATGAGACGCCCTACCGTTACGTTGTCTTACTGTCTCCCTATGTTCATGTATTGATATTGATGACTCTGTTGGACTGTATGTATATGCTGTGGTCCGGTCCGGACCGGCCCCTCCACTTCTTTACAAATAAAAAAATTTGAAAAAAAAAAAATACTAAATACTATGTTGTTTACCATTATCTGAATTTTATACAGTTCTTCACACAATCTCAATCAACAATTTTTCTCTTAAACCTTTGGCCTGATCCCATGTTTGTGCTTTGACATATCATAATACATTTTCAGTTGTTGAGGACAACATATTCATAAACATTTACAGACAGTATTAAACTTAATGGGCCAAATCCTCAAAAGGGATACGCAGGCGGAACTGCTGTTCAGCCTGCGTATCCCTGTGCCTATCTTTGGAACTGATCCTCAGAATCAGTTTTCCAAAGATAGGCAGAAGATCCGACATCTGTAAGAGACTTACACTGTCGGATCTTAGGATGCAGTACCGCATCCGCCGCTGGGGGCATTTCGAGTCGAAATGCCGTTTTGCGTATGCAAATGAGGACTTACGGAGATCCACAAAGCTTTTCAGCTTTGTGTTTTCTGCGTAAGTTTACGTTTGCATACGTAAAATTAGTTCTGCTTTTACAAAGTGTAAACTAGTAACACCTTGTAAAAACAGATCTTTTTTTCGATCGCCGCGTTTTTTTTTTAATTTTTAATTTTTTTTCCCGGCGCGTAACTTTTTTTTTACCCGACGCAACTTTATTGTCCCGTCGCAATCCACAAAGCCCGACGTAACGTAATTTTGCGCACTGCCCGTCGGGAAAATGACGTCACGAGCATGCGCAGTACGGCCGGCGCGGGAGCGCGCCTCATTTAAATTGTCATCGCCCCCTGCAGAAGAGGACCGCCTTGCGCCGGAGACATTTAAGTTACACGGCCTGAAATTTCTAGGTAAGTGCTTTGTGGATCGGGCACTTAGGTAGAAATTTTAAGTCAGTGTAACTTAAATGGGAAAAGTTAAGTTAGGCAGGAAATTTGAGGATTTGGCCCA
The DNA here is from genome assembly GCF_905171775.1 of Rana temporaria. Lineage (NCBI taxonomy): Eukaryota > Metazoa > Chordata > Amphibia > Anura > Ranidae > Rana > Rana temporaria. Next base: position 334,908,905 of record NC_053490.1, on the reverse strand, counting down.
ATGTTCTCATTAAAGAACTTCTTTACACTCTGACATTAATCAACCAATTACCCTATGTAATATATCACAGTGATTATGGGACTCAAAACCTGTAGTTACTTTAAACTTATCCGGGACCCCCCTTTGGGATCTATATATCAACCATATTCCAACCCACAAATCCCAGTGGACCCAATCCCATGTATTTGAAAAAAGATATATAGTTTCATTCAGATGTGGGTGGCACAGTACATCATATTTCATCTCCAGAGAATTTTTTCGAAGGAACCTCTTAATCATCACCCAGGGGATATCGGTAATTATCAGTACCTACATCAGAAATGCGAGAAAAACTCGTACACGGATATTAGTCAACTATTTTCCAAGAGTGGTCAAATAATTTCTCAAAGTATCAGACTGTAATTGCAACTGTCATAGCTTATAACAACCTAATCTAGAGACTGTCTTAAACAAGATTTCAAAAGGGGATAATGAATGCTCCCCCCTTGGGGCCACTTTCCCACTAACCCTGAGGGTGGCATGGCATGGTATGTGGAATAAAACCGTTTAAATGTGATATGTAAAACGTTCTAATGTGGTACCCAGAATCCTCATCCTTCATTTGTGACTGTGAACGCAAGGACTGTAGCAATGAACGCAAGGACTGTAGCAATGAACACAAGGATTTACTCACTCTCTACCACCTCAGCTACCCCATGGAGCCATCAACATACAAGGTGAATCAAGGCATTGGGGTCAGGGCATCCAGGGTAGGAACAGGTAGGTCTGCATCTCTGCATCACTCTCTTCCTTTCGTGTTTGTCCAGTGAAGTGGCATGTTACCTACCCCCCCTGGACAAACCAAAGAAGAGAAGAAGGGCCGGTGGGCTGCAGAGCACAGAATCCAGTATGGGCAGCGGGCAGCAGGCAGGAGAGGACACCTTCTGCGTTCACAGTGCAATACTGAGCACATGGGGTAGGGGCAGGATAGGGAAAGAGACACCATCTGCGTTCACAGTGCAATACTGAGCACATGGGGTAGGGGCAGGATGGGGCAAGTTGGAGCAAGGTCTCCAGCAGAGAACAGCATCTGGGCGGGGCCCATGCTTCCAGGATAGCAGGGGCGGTGTTCAGCATACATTTGGGCAGAACATGAGGGAAATGAAGGGACAATAATCATAGTAACATGCCCTGGGTACCACATTACAACAGCTAAACAGGCAACAAGCCCTTTATGTATCAGGTCATGAATCGCATTACCACCGTCAGGATATGTAGGCAAGGCTGTCTCAGCTAAGGTGGCAGGGAACCCAGTGAGAAATATAGACAGGTCCCAAGCTCAGCGGATGGAAATAAGCTACAAAGGTAAGTTACCAAGAATCCTTCTCATACATAAACATAACCAGGCACTCATGCTAGGAATACAGCAGTCTGTCTTTAAAAAAAAACTTTCTCCTACGCTTTTTTTTTTCTCAGCAGGAGAGGGGGGGGGAGATGAGAAAGAAAGAGAGGGAATTAATTACTTTCCAGCACAGAAAGAGTTAACTAAGGAAGGGGGAGGGGGTGAAGGGGGGGAGGTGGTGAATGAGCCCAGGGCGGTCAGGGTGTGGGAGTCCGGACCTCCCACATTCCTCAGACACCCAGTTTGTGCCACCATCATAGGAAGGGGCAGGATTTTATCTTACCTTTCCCAACAGGAACACTAGCTATGCAAAGGGAGTTAGCTTGTGCCAATCAGGAGGCCAGCTGCGGACTATTTTAAAATAGCCTGGGCTGTCCCAAAACCTTACATTTCTGTCAATTAACGAGATAGATAGACTGCTGAGATTTTAAACAAATAAATTCTGACAAATATATCTCCACATAGATCTACATATACACATATATATATGGAACAGCATTAAGCCGTGTCTCAACAAAAGTAATTACTTGACCTAGTGTTCCTTTCAGACTGGCATCAGGGAAAAGATAAAAACACAAACAACAAAAGAAAGGGGGGGTTTGAGCAGGTGGGAAAGTTAAGTATGCTATAAAAGGGAGGGTAGAGAAAGAGTGAGAGAGAGAATTAATCACTTTCGAACTCAGAAAGAGTTAAGTGTGCTGTAATGAAGGGGTTAAGTATGCTTAGAGAGAAAGAGAGGGAGTTTTGTAGTTATTAAGCCAGGCGACAGAAGAAGGAGAGGGAGCGGGGGAGATTGTTACAAAAAAGCAGGCCGTATCGTGTGCTGCTTGCATCTTCAAGAACTTTCCCATCTTTGATTGGGTGAGGCACAGCACAACCGAGAGAATGAAGGGCGCCTGCACGGAAGTGGATTGCGGCAAGAAGCACAAAAGAAACGCTTCCCACCGCATCCATGAAGGTGATCAGCCTCAATCCGCACAGACGCACCCCACCGGCATCTCAGGGTGCTGTATCTCCCCAATAGAGCAAATAACACACGTTGAGCACCAAAATTGTAATAGACTAATTAATTTCCTGACACAATTTCAGGATTAACCCCATGTCTGCCGCTTGATTCAAATTATATGGTGAAATGTGCAATCCAGACAAAAAGATTTACATCTCACCTTTCCAGCTTCTCAACCCAACAGGAAGTTCCTGGGCTTGCCCAGTTAATTTTATTATTGGTAAAATGACATCACAGAACATTATGCATGCTGATTGGTTCACATTATACATTTTACTCCCAGTTACCCTCCCAATCACCCACTGACCCACCCCTCACCCTCCTCTTTACACGCCTCCCTGTGTGGTTTGTCCTTGGCATGAAGCTCTCATAGGTCAGTTCATATAGGGATGGTTTCTTCTTGGAAATCCATTCTTGGGCATGCACACACACCCTTGTGAATCCACGTGTCATAAAGAGTCCTTTGTCAGCTCTGCAAGTTTCCTTCCAAGCGTCACACAAGCTTTCAGGAGATCCGAGTGAAAAGGAGGGGGAGGGTGGCTTTCCTGTTACAACTGAGGAATTTAGAAGGGAGGGGTGGTTGAAGTCCACTTTAGAATGCAGTAAAAAGGAGGGGCTGGAGAATCAGGAGTGAGTGGGGGGGGATGGAGCTGCTTTCAATAATAGTCCTTTTGTATCTCCATTTTAAATGGTAACTTTACAACATAATATCTGTTTCTTCCTATTTTCAATGCTGGGTTCATAACTTTAAAACAATATCTGATATAAAATCCTCAAGGAAAATAAGCAGTATTGTGACATACTCATACATACATATGCATAATGCGTATAAAAACAAATAAACAGTATAAGGAATATAGGAAAGAGAAACATTTCAGTGATTCTAATAATAAAAAGAATTAGCCTAATTTGAAAATAGGGATTTTAGAAATATCTATCACAAGGTGGAAGACTGATGGACATCGGCTGCAGGTGCCAACTCTGATCTTTCAGCACAAGACTGGTTGGGAGACAATGTGAAGGAACTGGAGGCACTGTCAGTAACCCAATCTACTATCGCCTGTACTGCTCCTGGCCTCAACATTCGTAGAGCCGGATTAGGCCCGACCAAATACCGCTGCAGGCTCTGTCGCCTACTCGCACCTGAGAAAGGTGTTTCACTTGTGCGTGTAGTTGGCACAGATCGACCAAGTCCTCTCCCTGCAACAGGAGCTCCACCAGCAGCACCACGACCGGGGCCACGTCCCTTATTTGACATTCTCATATTTCTCAAATGTAGGATCTTGCCCTAAATGGGTGTTTTTTGAATAGCACAATAGAAGAACAGTATCTAAAGGGTGTATCTCACACGTACAGATATGCAGGAAACGCACCAAAAAAAAATTATTTGCCCTAAATATATATTTTTTAATAGCACAATAGAAGAACAGTATCTAAAGTGTGTATCTCACGCGTACAGATATGCAGGAAACGCACTAAAAAAATTATTTGCCCTAAATGGGTGTTTTTTGAATAGCACAATAGAAGAACAGTATCTAAAGGGCCAGATTCACAAAGCACTTACGCCGGCATATCTAGAGATGCACGGCGTACTTGTAAAAATGCACCAAGCGTATCTCTGCGCCGTATCCTCAAAACGAGATACGCCTGAAAAACATTTTTTTCCGACCGACGTAAAACAATTACACCGGCGCATCTTGGGGCGCAAAATACGCTAGACACACCATTGTTTTGCTATTCAAATATGCAAATGAGGGAATTACGGCGATCCACAAAAGTACGTTTGTGCGGCGCAGGCTACGCCCTGTGCGCATCAGCTGAATGTCCGGTCTAAAGTTACACCTTATAAAAGCAGGCTTAACTTTGCACCAGACGTGTGCAGGTCAGCTAAAGCAACACCATTAGGGACGAGCTGAGCACACACACTTGCAGGACAACAATCTGTATGCCAACATGCCAGGAGCATCCATGCTCATTGCTATACTAGTGACTTTAGAGGCGCGCAGAAGGAGGAGGGAACAGAGGAGGGAACAGAGGAGGAGAAGGAGGGCACAGGAGAGGATATACCGCACACGCCTAGATGTCTTTGGCATGCCTGCTTCTGAGGTGTATCACACCTTCAGATTCAGCCCTGAAGCCATCATGGAATTAACCACAACCATGCAGGATGACATTACCAGCCCAACACACCACTCACATGCACTGGAGCCACTGGTCAAGGTCATGGCAACACTCCATTTTCTTGCCACTGGCTCTTTTCAGCGCACAAGTGGAGTGGTGGCTGGGATGGCACAATCCTCCATTAGCAGATGTGTGCACCAGGTTGTCCCTGCAATCTTGAGATGCATGGCCAACCAAATCATCAAACCCACCCAGGAGGACCTTCGGATGAAGGCAATGACAGATTTCTACAGAATTGCCAGATTCCCACGCACCGTGGGGGCCATTGATCACACACATGTGGCACTACAGCCCCCCCCGTGAGACAGAAAACATATACCGCAATCGGAAGCATTGGAATTCCATCAACGCACAGGTGATAGCCGATGCCCAATACCTCATATGGCACGTCCGTGCCAAACACCCAGGATCCAGCCATGACAGCTACATATACCGTCAAAGCAACATCCCAAGAGAATTTGAACAGAACGTGTATGGGGACAGCTGGCTGGTTGGTGAGTGACATGGGTGTCAGGCATGACTGTCCCCCCCCATGATGCAGACATCACGAGGGGCACATGCATGACTAACATCCTCCTGTCTTTTCCCTTCCAGGTGACTCTGCATATGCACTTGGACCCCATCTCATGATTCCATTCCGGAACCCTCAAACCCCAGGAGAGGAAAAATACAATGAAGCACACATACGTACCCGTGGAGTGGTGGAACACACCTTTTGCCTCCTAAAGTCCCGTTTCCGAGGCCTGGATAAGTCTGGGGGTACCCTGTTGTATTCCCCAAACTTTGTGTGCCAGATCATCGGTGCATGTTGCATTCTGCACAACTTCGCCATTAGAAGGGGCCTGGAGATTGACCTACGTGATGACCTGACCCCCGAACCAGACATTCCCCCCCTAACCGAGGGTACCCCGTCTTCTGAGGGAAGAGCAGCCAGGAGACGCCTCGCAGAAGGCATCTTTGCACAATAAACCCACACATTAATCATGGCACAATGAGAATGCATGCATCCACACCACTGTGGTCCCTAGCACACACACCCCACATCCACATCGAATTGGATTAGACCAAAGTACACCGCAAGTACTAGGGAGCAGCAATGCCCCGCCAAGGCTCCAATTATGTCACTGTACATTCATACACCATTCACATGGACCTGGGATCACTTCTCCCTGGTCCTGGGGAACCCTACTCCACCACAAATGAGGGTGACACCCCTTTTTCAGCAGGAATGTCACCCCCACATTCATACATCATTCACAAACATAAAACAAATCATAAACACAGTAAAAACAAAAACAAAAAAAGGACTGAAAACAAAAATACACCAAAAATGAACGTCAGCGTGACCCACGCCTGGGCCGGCCACGGCCCCAGCCCCTCGGGGGAGACTCATGGGGGGGAATCAGGGGAAGGAGGAGCCTCCCCTGGTCTCTGCCCACCTGCTGGCCTGCCCTCCAAGGCCACGTCTATCCTGTTCAGGCCCACAGTGAGGGCTGCCGTATTGGCCTGGACAGCCTGGGTATTGTCCTGGACAGCCTGGGTCAGGGCATGCACCTCTTGACCCACGCCTGCTGTTGCAGTCTGCAGTTCATTAAAACAGTTTATGAACGCCAAGGAGTTGCAGCTCACTTCAGTCACTGAGTCCTTAATGGAGGACAGGCTGTCCTCCATCTGTGCCAAAGTCTGGGTGACCTCACCCACATGGCGGGTCTGAAGGGCCTGGTCCCTCCGCAGATTGGCCGGCAGAAAGTCTGCCACCCCCTGGTCTTCTGGGTGGCCTTCCTGCCTCCAGATGAGGCTTGTAGCCTGGGAGGAGGGGAGCCCCCTGGGGGGGAGCCCTGTTGGGGGAGGAGTGGGAGGGGCTACCCCTGATGGTGGCCTGACTGCCTTCAGATGAGGCTTGTGGCCTGGGAGGAGTGGAGCCTGACTGCCTCCAGCCTCAGGGGGAGACTCCTCCAAAAGGAGAAGTATCTCACTGGCTATGTCAACCTGATCCTCCTCAACCTCCTCCCCCTCATCCTCCTCATGAGGTGACTTGTGGCCACTCTCCTCCCCTGAGGACTCCAGCCTTGCCTGGGGAACTTCAGCAGCCTGATGTCCGGGGGTTGGTGCAGACTGGCCTGCTGGCCCAGCACCCTCCTGGCCATCTGTGGATGACACAAAACATACACAGGTTGGAGGATCCACACACTTGGCACATATTCCCCCCCCCCACATGCTACTCGCCAGATGGAAAAAAAAACGTACCTGTCCTCACAGCCTCCTCGGAGTCAAAGCCAGGCAGGCCCACCACTTGCTGCCTGTTGAAGCACCGGGCCACTGCCCACTCCTCCTCAGTCAGCCTGATGGTGCAAGGTGGTCCCCCTCCAGTGCCCCTGGAATGGGCTGTAAGCTTGGCTAGCTTATCATGGATCAGGCGGCGGAGGTCATTGATCTTTTTGGAGATCCCACTGACGGTCCTCGTCTCACCCCCCCACCGCATTGATCTCATCAGTAATGTTCTGCAGGATCTGCTTCTTTCTGGCCGGGGTGATGTCCCGGCTCTCAGGGCCATGCAAATATCGCCCTAGCAAGGATTTGCTACTCCCGAACAGAGAAGTTTAACTTCCTCTTCTTTGGTGCCATTTCACCAGCAAACAGTCAGCACCAAACAGACACAAAAACAAACAGCACACACAGACACAAAAACACACAGCACACACAGACACAAAAACACAGCAAACAACAAGTGTAAGGCTGACTGCAGGTCCGCCTGTATTTGTAGGAGGAGTCGGGAGGTATTTAAACCCACCCTCCTTCCTCCAGAGTCTTCCCTCTTCCTGGGCTTCCCCAGTGACGTAGCAGAGGGTACGTCAGAGGGTGCGGGGTCACGTGACAGGTGGCCCTGCCTCCCCTATATAAGTAATGTCACAGCTTCAGCGCGTCATTCGCTGGGCTGTGTCCAGCGATGAGAGGAGGTCGGCGATGCTGCTCTCTGGATGGATATATCTTCTCATCGCTGGACCGGAGATCACCCATCGCTGGATCTTCTCATCGCTGGAGATCACCCGCACCCGTCGCTGGATCAGGGCAACGTTGGAGTAGGAAGCTGGGAACGAGTGGATTATCACCGCTGGAGTTTTTTTATTTTTTTTATTAATAAAGGACTTTATTCTACGCTGTGTCTGTTTTTTTTTACAAGAATTTACACTTCCTTCGTGAAATTGTAGGGGTACAGTACCCCATTACCATTTCACACGGAGGGGGGGGGGGTCAGGATCTGGGGGTCCCCTTTGTTAAAGGGGTCTTCCAGATTCTGATAAGCCTCCCGCCCGCATACCCCCACAACCACCGGGCAAGGGTTGTGGGGATGAGACCCTTGTCCCCATCAACATGGGGACATCCTCCCCATGTTGAGGGCATGTGGCCTGGTGAGGTTCAGGAGAGGGGGGGCCGCACTCTGTCCCCCCATGTTAAATTGTGAACCCAACATCCATGCTGTGTGACTGCTTGTAAGAAATTCAGCACTAGGTCAACCACTTAGGTAATATTTTGTTCTTAGCAAATGTATATTTTTATTAGCAGTGCCATAGGCTTGTTAAGGTAAAACTTTAAAATGTTGTTATTAAATGTCTAAGCAGAAATTTATCACCTTGAGATATTTTACATTTTTCTATAGGTGTGCCAGATAAGGTGCCATCAAAATAAATAACTACATGAATGAAATGCTCAATACTATAACCATAGAAATATAAGAGTACCAACATATACGATTCAGGAACATGATCTTGTAAATTTGTTAACATATATTTTATTTAAGTGTTTTAGAATGCTGACATAGTACACTCCAGTATCAGAAGAGAACAAATATTTAACATAGTCCCACTGAGATCTACTGTATGCTGTGTCACATCTAATGCACTCAGATTATATTTTTTTTACACAGTTGCTTATTTCTTGGATGATTGTTGTTTAATTAATCTCTTGGGATGTGACCTCTGGGAAAATTTAACTATAAATTTAAGTTCCATAACAAGACATCTCAATAGCAATTCTGGATTCTGTTCAAAGAGGTATGTACAATTTCATAAACACCAGTCAATGACAGAGCACTTTTCAGGTTGGAATTTCTGGGCGTTTGATTAGGTTCAAGTCTGCTGTGCTAATAACAACATAAATTGTTTTGCATATACACTATTATTTATTTTAAAAGTAGAAAATATAACTGAAATGATATCCAATAAATATTTCCAGCTCACAGGGAAACTTCAATCTGAACTATTCTCAAAATCAAAGCTATTGTCATAAATTTTTACTGCAGCCTGAATACTTTGCGTTTATAGCAAAAAATCCATCACAAAAATCGATCTGGTCTCCCTCTGATGGCTGATCTTGTCCAAGGGGAACAGTACAGTTTAATAGAGACACTAACAGGTTGGCTTTTCTAAAAAATCAGTCTGACAGTCATCTTCAGTACAGAGGATTTAACCAATGTTTGGTCCCATGAATAGCTGCCAGAAAGTACCCAAGGCAACTTTCTTGCCAATAAATAGGAAATATTTCACAGTTGCAGAAAAAAACTGTATATATATATATATATATATATATATATATATATATATATATATATATATATATATATATATATATATATATATATATATATATATAACTTATGACTAGGTCTTTAACACTCCAGTGTCACACATTTACAAGTGAGTTTTATTCAAAAAAATCAGAAGTAAAATTTAATGACCAGAGATATGAGAAAAGGACAGGCAGCTTATGTCAACAAACATGTATTCATTTTTTTCCCAAAACCTCTAAAAATTTACCTAACTTTTCCTTCAAACACTGTCAACCAACGGCATGTCCTTCATCTACTATTTAGTATGTTTTCTGACAGTGAATACTATAAAACAAATATATTCCTTTAGCATTTGGTCCCAGTGTCAACAGTTTCAGGGACAGAAAGTGAATCTCCCAAACAGGGACATCAACAACAATAAACTTGTGCAATTTTTTTTACAATTTCTTGCTTCAAGCACACTTCATCTAGCATAAGTGTTAGGTTTGCACAGAGATACGACTGTAGAACTATTAAAGTCTATCAAGGCGAAAAAATTTAAGGACTGTGTGGTGTCATCCTCACCTCTTTCTCAAACCTTCCCTTTATCCTATTCTTCATAACACTTAGTCTGGGTTCACACCTAATTCCAATGCGGCTCCCAGCAGGGGTCCTGCGCGTCCCTGTTTATCATTTCAGGTCTGATTTCAACCCAAAATTTTTAAGACTCAGGAGGGTAACTGTATGAAAGACACAGGGCAGCTCTACACAGATGACACAATAAACAGGCATTTTTTGCACTTGGTCATGTAATTGGTAAATTTTACAGACCAAAGGGAAAAAATAAGACAATCACTGTTGGAAATCACATACACTTTAAGTTATTTGTGGTGGATGCTTTTCTTTAGTAATAAATCCAGTGAGCTAGTGGGTCTACACCTCACATCAATCATAACTCAGTGTGAATAAAATATGTTCTTATTTAAGTAAAAAGCTGATATTCTCTTACTTGATTTAAAAATGTAAGTCCTTTTTTGTCTTTTATAAGAAACCTTTTTAAATCAACTTTCAGTGACATTGAATACCCATTAGGCCTAATACAAAATGTATGTTATCTGTAACAAATCTATTTAAGCTGTTTACAAATATATATTTAGATGTTCTGCAACATTGCTGACCATAGACATGTAGATATGTCCCTAAAAACAATAGGCATGGGAACATCCATTGATCTTCAAACTCACAAGAGTCTATTAAACTGTAGCTTATTGCTTAGCTAATGATTCTAAATTGCACACATAGGTTAAAAGTTTGACATATTTTTCTATTTGAAAATAAAAACATTGATATAGGTTGTGTACAAAATGAGTTTGCAATAAAAAGGTCAGTCAGTAGTTCAGCAGAGGTGCCAGAGGTGGAATAGGATGTTCAAAAATAAGAGTCATCAAAAAATGTAATCAGGGGGAAAACATTTTCCGAGGGATTGAATTACTAATGGGCTTTTTTATTATAAACTCTTTTTGCACACAACTTACTCTTTGCACCTGTCTGAGAATCCCAGAGAGAACCCGGGAGGGGAACACCCATTTTTGAATTATGATTTTTTTTGGAATGAAACAACATTTATTAAGAGAATTAATACATTGTAAGGTCTCTCCCCGTATTCCTCCCCTTATTTCCAGTGGACACCCCTGAGCCACACCTGAGATCTCTAGTCAGCTCCTTTGGTACCACATGTTTTTGATCACCACACTACAACATTTAAAGCATTGAGATAATCATCAGATTCTTCCAACAAGCAGTTATCATTGCTGATTGAGAGAAGCAATACCAAGTTTAATGCACATCTAATAATCAGATCAGGTTGCTTAGGGGTAAATGCATGCCCTCTGATTTATTGTTTTATGAAAGGCCTGCGATACTAACCCTTGTCAAATCATTGCAGTGGGATATTAATGTTATGTTAATGCATGGTCTTCCTTAGGCTATTTGCTATTGTATTTACATTAGAAGCTGTCTATTGCTAATAAAGACTAAATGAATCTTAGCAGAGACTGAATGCTTTATGATTCAATGGGATTACCAATCACGAGGTTGGTTGTGTTTGGTAAACAGTTTAAATCCATTTTTCTGGAAATTGTGCGCTCCATCTGGATGAATTTATCGCTCTGTGTACTTCAAGAGGTATGCTATTTTGCATGTTTTTCCACTATGCTTAGTTTACTACCCTAAGAGAAATGGATGTCCAGTTCCTTTTTATGTTAATTCCCTTTGTAATTTCATATACTATATTTTTAAACAACATATTTTCTTAGTGATACATCAGCATTCTTTTTTTTTTTTCAGATACTACATAATATCTTTGGGTCTGATGGACACTTACCTTCTTCTCAAGGCTATAGGTTTTTTCCTTCTTGTAATAGTTGGGATACCAGGAAACATCTTTATTATTCTGCAATTCACCTACATCAAGAGCATAGAGAAGACAATTCTTCCAACAAACAAAATACTGTCAGTATTGGCTTTGGCAAATGTACTTGTCATCTTTTCTCGCATCATTCCACAGTCTCTAAATGCAATAGGGGTAGAGGACTTGCTTGATGACACAGAGTGCAAATTTGTCATATACACGTACAGAGTAAGCAGAGCCATGTCTATTTGTGTAACTAGCTTTCTTAGCTGCCACCAGTGTATTCTTATTGCTCCAACAACTAGAGTTTGGCTTTATCTAAAGCGAAGGGTGACACAAAATGTTATTGGCGTTATCATAATTTTGTCAATTATCAATTTCTCCATGTACCCTTATAGTTATTTAAGAACTCATGTGAAGAAAAATATAACAACTTCGCCATATACCCTTCATTTGATTTATTGTGATGTTGACTTTCTAACTTATACAGCATACATTATCAATGGAACATTTCATGCAATACGTGATTTTATATTTGTAGGACTGATGACATTAGCAAGCAGTTACATGGTGTTCATCCTTCTTCGTCATGAAAAGAATGTGAAAGCAATTAGGAGCTCTAACAAAGAGCAAAAGTGGTCAGCGGAGTATAAAGCATCAAGATCTGTAATACTATTAGTCATTCTTTATGTGCTACTGTTTGGGTTGGATAACTCCATGTGGGTCTATACGCTGACTTTATCTAATGTATCTTCTGATATGAGTGATATTCGAGTATTTCTAGCATCCTCATATGCAGCTCTGAGTCCCATTCTCATCATATTAACCAACCCTAAACTTCATCGCCTTTGGATGCTCTCTAACAAGAACAAGCCTTTCCAAAAACATATGGGAAGCAGTGTAACTGTGTATAATGTAAGTGTATAAAAATGAAATAGTATTTGTAGTATAGCATCCATCAGGAGTGGAAACCATCTCATCTGAAATAAACACAATAAATAACAGCACACATATACAAATTTAGGTCTTGTTTATTAAACAAGTATAGCTTGCCTTGCTTCTCCTTTGTATATACCAGTGTTGTAATGCTCATGAGATGCACTGGAGGCCAATTAATGGAAATGTACCCATCTGGGTCCCACCAGATTTGTTAAAGAGTAACTCCACTTTGATGAGAAAAAACACTCCCCTCTGGGTCATTTATGTACATTGCAGGGAGTTTAACAAACTTTGTTGCACATTCTTACCTGTTGGTGTTCTGAAGAAATCCCTGTGTGTGTGTGTCAATGTGGAAAATGTATCTAAAGGCAGTGGTTTCATAATTATCAATCAGCTGCTGCACTTGCAGGGCTCTAATGAGGACAATTGCAGGGTCTGCATCCCTTTAGACATGATTTTATATTGGAAGTATCTCACCAAAAATTTTCTTGCAGGGGATGCCTGAAATCTGACTTGTATCTTATCGCCGATTTCTGAGAAAGTCAGTAAACCAATCACACAAGCAGGAAAAGGTTTTTCTGGGGGGTGTTCTGTACACATTCTGTGTACAGAACACCTCCAGGTAGCCATTTTGTATTGCATTTTACAGAAGATTACAGAGCTGCAGTTGAAAAATAAAGGCAATTTTTAACAACATTCAATTACAATATGTCTTGTGTCGCAATTGCATACTCTATTTTGTTTTTGTTTTTATTTGCTATTTTGTTCCCTACAAAAAGTAGACTTACCCTTGGTCAAACATAAAAAGGCCTTTATTAAACACTTATTACAGTTGTATAAATAGATATATTAACTGTTCTGTATCAATGGTCATATATTATTTAGAATGCCTCTGTGCTGAGCTTCATATGGGAAAAATAATAAGACAGAGGCGATTCAGTTCACATGTGTTGCGCTATATAAGTTTCTCGCTCACTCACTCGCTCACAATTAGGCCAAAAATAGCGATGAGTCATCGGGTGTTCATTTGTTCTAAAACAGACCGAACATATGGGGCATTCGCGGGGTAGTCAAGTGCCGTGAAATGCCCCATAATGCACTGCATTTCTGTATGATGATTGGCTAGAGCATGCACCTGACCCGCATGCCTTGGCGAATCACAGCGCACTCTGCTGAGAGTGCCATAGTTGGCCAAAGGTAGGGTGCATTTAGCCAATCATGGCTCAGGGGGCTAAGTTCACACCCCACACTATATAAGGCTGCTGCTTACATGGAGGTCGTATAGTGTAATGAATGAATAGATATTAAGCAGCTTAGTTAGTGGCGTGCAGCAGTGTATTTGCTATATATATACAGTCTAGAATATACTCTGCTTTTAGTTTAGATTAGATATTCAGTGTAGAATCAATATTCAGGCAGTGTAGTATATATAATATAGTGAACTGAAGTGGTTAAGGCCTGAGCCAAAATAAAAACAAATGGCGTGGGGGTCCCCCTCAAAATCCATACCAGACCTTTAATGCATTTTTTGCTGTGAAAATGACAATGGTCCCAAAAAGGTGTCAAAATTGTCCAATGTGTCCACCATAATGTCGCAGTCATGAAAAAAATCGCTGATTGCCACCATTAGTAGTAAAAAAAATAAATAAATAAAATGCAATAAAACTATCCCCTATTTTGTAAACGCTATAAATTTTGCGCAAACCAATTGATAAACGATTAATGCGATTTTTTTGACCAAAAATAGGTAGAAGAATACGTATCGGCCTAAACTGAGGAAAAAAAATTTTTTATATATATTTTTTGGGGATATTTATTATAGCAAAAAGAAAAAAATATTGATTTTTGTCAAAATTGTCGCTCTATTTTTGTTTATAGCGCAAAAAATAAAAACCGCAGAGGTGATCAAATACCACCAAAAGAAAGCTCTATTTGTGGGAAAAAAAGGACGCCAATTTTGTTTGGGAGCCACTTTGCACGACCGCACAATTGTCAGTTAAATCGACGCAGTGCCGCAAAAACTGGCCAGGTCCTGGTCTTTTTTTTTTTTTTTTTATGTTTACAAACTTGTATTGAAAAAAAAAAAGATAGTGGTACAAATCCATATACAGTGATACCTCGGTTCACGAACTTAATTCGTGAACTGACTCTGGTCGCGAACCGAATTGGTCGCGAACCGAGGCACATTTTCCCATAGGGTTCAATGTAAATCCGGTTAATCCGTGCTGACCTTTTTTTGGGGGGTTTTTGAAGCACAAAAATATGAAACAAATTACAATACACATTAGTACAGTATAGTAATGTATATTTTCTTCACAACCTTGCTGTCACCTTTACTACTGCTCTGCACTTTCTTTTTGCCACCATGCTTGTGCTGCACATTCTTGTCACCTGCATTTCCACTTTGCACATTATCACTTGCATTTCCACTTTGCACATTGTCACCTGCATTGCTGTTCTTGTCACCTTCATTGCTGCTCCGCACTTTCTTCTTTCCACTATGCTTCTTGGGAGCCATATTGGGTGTCCAGTGAACTGTACAATACAGCAAGGACAGTACTGTAGTACAGTACAGTACTGTATGTGCTAAAAAGCACACCAAAAATCCAAAAATCACTTAAAATGTTTGCAGAGTACTCACAGTACTTCTTTCTGTGTGTCTTCTTCTCTCCACGGTCTTCCTACAGGAAGTCACGACCATGTGACAGCCTGGAAATAGCATTAAAATGGCTGCGGCTCCTGTTCGTGAACCGAGGCGGAGTTCGTGAACCGGAGCATATTTTTATGAACTTTTCTGTTCGTGAACCGAGTTGTTCGTGAACAGAAGCATTCGTGAACCGAGGTATCACTGTATATAAAAAAGACAGTGTCATTCTTAAGTGGTTAAAGTGAAAAAAAAATGAAAAATTATTTTAAATATCGTACCTGCTGGGTGTCTATAGTATGCCTGTGAAGTGGCACGTGTTTAGAACTGTCCCTGCACAAAATGAGATTACTATAAGAAAAAAGTAATTTAAAACTGTTTGCGGCTTTAATGTAATGTCTGGTCCCTGCAATTTAGGTGCTTTAGGTGCACACTGCAGAGGATACAGACAGTACACACCACGTAGCTTTAGGTGCACACTGCAGAGGACACGGGCAGTACACACACCACATAGCTTTAGGTGTACACTGCAGAGGACACAGGCAGTACACACCATGTAGCTTTAGGTGCACACTGCAGAGGACACAGGCAGTACACCACGTGAGAATACTGCAGCTAGCACAATCACCTGCCTGCCAGTAAATTAGGAAGTGCAGATCTAGCTAAACTATACAGTGTAAAAATGAAAAATACCTTCAAATATCATACCTGCTGGGTGTCTATAGTATGCCTGTGAAGTGGCACGTGTTTAGAACTGTCCCTAAAAAGCGTGTACAGCATGAACGTGAAGCGGCGATCGCGGGTGATGTTGACACGTAACTCCTCCCCCTCGTACGTTACGTCCCGTAGGCGGGACTTCCTCAGCGTAGGGCAAGGAGATAGCCAGGCTACACATTCACTTATGGACTTTTGATCTTATATTTATACTTTTATATTTGTATTTTGTATTTTGTTTGTGCTGCACTGTTTCACTATACATGTTCATTTGGGGAGTTTATTTGAATTTATCCTAAGTGCAGGCTAGCATTCTCTCTTTTTTTTTCTATTTTTTATTATTGTACTATTTTTCCAGCGCTGAATACTTTATTTTATTAGTACACACCACATAGCTTTAGGTGCACACTGCAGAGGACACAGGCAGTACACCACGTGAGAATACTGCAGCTAGCACAATCACCTGCCTGCCAGTAAATTAGGAAGTGCAGATCTAGCTAAACTATACAGTGTATAAATATATATACAACACCTGGGATGCATATATATCCTCTACACACTGTAACTTTAACTGACTAGCCTGCCTGTCTGCCTGCTCTATCTACCTACTGAAAATGACACTATCTCTCTCTCTCTCTCTCTGTCTTCTCTCTTTTAACCACTGCAACACACTACACAAGGCCGACCTGCAGGCAGCCTTTTATAGTGTGGGGCATGTACTAAACCCCCTGAGCCATAATTGGCCAAAGCCACCCTGGCTTTGGCCAATTATGGCTCTCCTTTTTTGCAAGCTGTGATTGGCCAAGCATGCCAGCAATGCACTGCAATGCCGCAGTAAATTATGGGCCGTGAAACGCAAATCAAATTTGGCCCGAACGACCCAAAACATTTGTAATTCGGCGAACGATCGAACATACGATGTTCGAGTCGAACATGAGTTTGACTTGAATACGAAGCTCATCCCTACTCCTGTGTATTATTACAGAGCTGGCTGGCTTGGTCTGTGTTCGGAGGTGACGCTGTAACACGGTCCCACCCCCATAGACCGGCTCATGTGATAGTAGATAGAATCAGTGTTCAGCCTATCACACGAGCCGGTCTAGGGGGGTGGGACCGTGTTACAGCGTCACCTCCGAACACAGACCCAGGCAGGCCAGCCAGCTCAGTCAGTGATGATACACGCTAGATGCCCGTACAGCCCGCCCTATGTGCCTAATAGGAGGATCGCATTCGGCAGGGTGGCTGCATATAGAAGAAATGAGCTGCCTATATTCCTCCATACAGCCGCTGATCGCTTGCAGGTAGACATGTGCACTGCCAAAAAATTTGTTTTTTTCGTTTCGGAAATTCGGGAATTCGGGAAATGAAAAAATTTTTTTTCGTTTTTGTTTCATTCGTTTTTTTTTATTTTTTCGGAAAATCGGAAATTCGGGAAAATCTAAAAATATTTTTTTTCCGTTTTATTCGTTTTTTTGCTTTTTTGCTTTTTTCGTAAATTCGTAAATTCGGGAAATTCGAAAATTCGGAAATTCGAAAAAATTCCGAAAAAAACGGATGAAACGAAAATGAAAAAAAAAATCTAAAACTACGAAAAATGTAAATTCTAAAATTCGGGATTTCGGAATTTCTAAAAATTCGAAAATTAAAATTTTTTGCCTTTTCGAATTTTGAATTTTCGAATTTTTCATTTTCGAATTTTTGGAATTTAGAATTTTTAATTAGAAATTCTGAAAATTCGAAAATTCGAAAATGGAAAATTCGAAAATTCAAAAATGAAAAATGCGAAAATGAAAAATTTGAAATTTCGAAATTGAAAAATTCGAAAATGAAATTTTCGAAAAATAAAAAAATTGAAAATTAAAAATTCAAAAATTCGAAAATGAAAGATTCGAAATTTCGAAAATTCGAAAATTCGAAATTTTGAAAATTCGAAAATTCGAAATTTTGAAAATTCGAAAATTCGAAATTTTGAAAATTCGAAAATTCGAAATTTTGAAAATGAAAAATTTGAAATTTCGAAAATGAAAAATTTGAAATTTCGAAAATTGAAAAATTCGAAATTCGAAATTTCGAAAATTAAAAATTCGAAAATTCGAAAATTTGAAATTGCGAAAATTCGAAAATTTGAAATTGCGAAAATTCGAAAATTTGAAATTTCGAAAATTCGAAAATTTGAAATTTCGAAAATGAAAAATTTGAAAATTCGAAAATGAAAAATTCGAAAATTCGAAGGTTGAAAAATTCGAAATTTGAAAATTCGAAAATGAACTATTCGAAAATTCGAAATTTCGAAAATGAAAAATTCGAAAATGAAAAATTCGAAATTGAAAAATTCGAAATTGAACAATTCGAAAATTCGAAAAATAAAATAATCAAAAATTCGAAAATGAAAAATTCCAAATTTTGAAAATCGAAAATGAAAAATTCCAAATTCGAAAATTTGAATATTTGCAATTCCAATATTCGAAAATTGAAAAATGCGAAAAAAAAAAAAAATTGAAAATTCGAAATTTGAAAATTCGTATATTCGAAAATTCGAAAATTAAAAAAAAAATAGAAAAATTAGAAATTTCCAAAATTGAAAAATTCGTAAATAAAAAATGAAAAATTCGAAATTTCAAAAATTCGGAATTTCGAAAATAAAAAAAAAACGAAAAAATTTCGTATTTCCGAAAATCCGAATTTCCGAAATTCGTAAATACAAAAATTCGGAAATTAAAAAATCGGAAATACGAAAATTCGGAGATTAAAAATTCTGAATTTCGGAAATGAAAAAATTCGGAAATTCAAATTTTCGGAGATCCGAAAATTCGGAAATTCGAAATTTTCGGAAGTCCGAAAATTGGGAAATTAAAAACTCATTAATACGAAAATTCGGAATTAACGAATTTCCAAATTTTTGTTTAAAAACGAATTAGAAATTAAACGAATTGCACATGTCTACTTGCAGGAGGGAGAGGGGGAGAATCAAGCATTCCGCGGCTGTATGGAGGAATATAGAAAGCTCATTTCTTCTATATGCAGCCACCCTGCTTCTACTCCTATCCAGTTCTCCTTGAAGCCCCCCTCAGTGTTCTCCAGCCCTCCGCAGTGTTCTCCAGACCCCCCCAGTGTTCTCCAGCCCCTCCAGTGCTCTCCAGCCCCCCCAGTGTTCTCCAGCCCCTCCCACAGTTCTCTCCACTCCTGTCCCCCCCCAGTGCTCTCCACCCCTGTTCCCCCCAGTGCTCTCCACCCTTGCCCCCCCCCCAGTGCTCTCCGCCTCTGTTCCCCAGTGCTCTCCACCCATGTCCCCCCCCAGTTCCCTCCACCCCTGTCCCCCCAGTGCTCTCCACCCCTGTTCTCCCCCCGTGCTGTCCACCCCCCCATGCTGTCCACCCCTGTTCCCCCCCAGTGGTCTCCATTCCTGTTCCCCCCCAGTGCTCTCCAACCCTGTCCCCCCCGCCAGTGCTGTCCACTCCTGTGCTCCCCCCAGTGGTCTCCACCCCTGTCCCCCCCAGTGCTGACCACCCCTGTTCTTTCTGCCCCCCCCCAGTGCTCTCAAGCTCCACTCATCGCTCTACAGCCCCCCATTGCTCTCCACCCCTGTTCTTTTTGGCGCCCCCTCCAGTGATTGATTGATTTTAATATTTCTTTACAGTGCCACATACACCCTGAAGGGTGTGTCTAAGCGCTAGAAGGAGGTCCGCTGGTCTATTCTGGACCAAAAAGCAATCCAAGAAAGAAAGAAAAAAGACTTCATAGACGAACTGATAGCTCGTGTACATAAAAGAAAAGAGAAACCATGTAAAATATCAACAATAAAAACAAACAGTAGCAAGGGGGTTTGGAGTGAGGGAGACATAGGACAAGGGGAGGAGGGGCCAGGTCAGTTTAACCACTTAATCCCCGGACCAATATGCTGCCTAAAGACCCAAGGGGTTTTTACAGTTCGGGACTGCGTCGCTTTAACAGACAATTGCGCGGTCGTGCGACGTGGCTCTCAAACAAAATTGGCGTCCTTTTTTCCCCACAAATAGAGCTTTCTTTTGGTGGTATTTGATCACCTCTGCGTTTTTTATTTTTTGCGCTATAAACAAAAATAGAGCGACTATTTTGAAAAAAATGCAATATTTTTTACTTTTTGCTATAATAAATATCCCCCAAAAACATATGTAATTTTTTTTTCCCTCAGTTTAGGCCGATACGTATTCTTCTACCTATTTTTGGTAAAAAAAATCGCAATAATCGTTTATCGGTTGGTTTGCGCAAAATTTATAGCGTTTACAAAATAGGGGATAGTTTTATTGCATTTGTATTTTTTTTATTTTTTTTACTACTAATGGCGGCGATCAACGATTTTTTTTGTGACTGCGACATTATGGCGGACACTTCGGACAATTTTGACACATTTTTGGGACCATTGTCATTTTCACAGCAAAAAATGCATTTAAATTGCATTCTTTATTGTGAAAATGACAGTTGCAGTTTGGGAGTTAAACACAGGGGGCGCTGTAACATTTAGGGTTCACTTTGTGTGTGTTTACAACTGTAGGGGGGTGTGGCTGTAGGACTGACATCATCGATCGAGTCTCCCTAATAAAAGGGATCACTCGATCGATGCGCCGCCATAGTGAAGCACGGGGAAGCCGTGTTTACATACGGCTCTCCCCGTTCTTCAGCTCCGGGGAGCGATCGCGACGGGGCGGCTATAAGAGAATAGCCGTGCCATCATCCCGGATCGCTCCCTGAGGCTTACCGACCGCCGCATGTACGGGGGGGGTCCCGATCGGACCCCCGACCCACGTCAAGCAGAGGACGTACAGGTACGTGCATGTGCCTGTCCGTGCCATTCTGCTGACGTATATTTACATGAGGAGGTCGGCAAGTGGTTAATTAGGCGTGGTCATAATCAACTTGCCCCAAAGAGGAAAGTTTTCAGAGCATTTCTGAAGGTAATAAGAACAGTAGACTTCCTCAAAGGCAACGGGAGAAGGTTCCAAAGCGAGGCGGCTCTGGCTCTGAAGGATCGGCCACCGAACGAAATCAATCTTACTGGAGGGATGGCAGCAAAGTCCTGATCGGCCGATCTCAGTGCCCTGGGGGGATGGTAGTGTATGGCCAATTTATTAATGAACAATGGGCCATGTTGTTTAAAGGCCCTGAATATAACACACAAAGCCTTGAATTCGATCCTCCTTGCGCATGGGAGCCAATGAAGTAGTCTGAGAACGGGTGATATATGGTCCCATCTTGAGGTCCCCGTAATCAACCTAGCTGCCTGGTTCTTCACCAGCTGCAGCTTGGAGAGCCATTTAATAGGGAGTCCAAGGTATACCACATTGCAAAAGTCAAGGCGTGAAATGACTAAGGCCTGTACTAGTGTATTTCTATGTGTTTGGGAGAGCAGATGTTTTACCCGTCGCAGCATCCGAAGATAGTAAAGGGCATTCTTGGTACAATTCCTCACCTGTGGAATCCATGAAAGTTTGTTGTCAAATATGACGCCCAGGTTTCTTACTTGGCTGGATGGAGTGGGGCACGGGCCCATTGATACGGGCCACTCTGCAAGCAGGTTTAAGCTTTGTGTTGGACCTGTAAGAAGTACCTCAGTTTTTAGCCAGAAAGCATAGTCCTGAAATAGGGCGGTAATTGGACATAACTTTGGCATCCAGCGTGCTTTTTTTCAAGATTGGTGTGACCAGGGCATGTTTCCAGTTATCTGGAAACTCTCCAGTTGTCAAAGAGAGCTTAACCATGATCAGAATCTCTTCGATGACTGTGTTGATGTTATCCTTAAGCAACCATGCTGGGCAAGTGTCATCCGCATAATAAGAGAGTTTTAGATGTTTAATGGAGCTGAAGAGCTGAGTTTTCGTTACTGGCTGAAAGGAGCAAAAAGGGAATGATGTGATTGGTCCGGTCGATCTTAATAGTGAGGTTTGCTGAGGGGACAGGGACTGGGGGACCTAGGCCAGCTTGGATGTCACGAACTTTGTTGACAAAGCCTTAATTAGATTGTCACATAGAGCTTGAGAATGGACAATTTGTTGGGAGGTCAATGGTGGATTAAACAGCTCCTTACTGATTTTAAATAGTTCCGCTTGGCTACTGGCCGCTAATTCGATGCGGAATGCTAGGGCTATTCTCTTATGCTTCCTTACTAACTGGAAGTAAGCACGGGCCTGTATTCTATAGAGGATTTTATTAGCCTTGGTTTTGTATTTTTGCCATTTCCTTTCTAGCTTCCGGCAGTTATTTTTGAAGGTGGCTAATTTAGGGGTGTACCAACGATTGGATTTGTAAATTTTTGGCCTAAAGTTTGATTGGGAGAAGGGTGCCACTATGTCCAGCGTGGCCTTTAGTTTACCGTCAAAAGCATTGAGTTTCTCATCTAACTGCTTGATGCTTTCCTCGAAGTCGTCAGGTAAAGCCTCATAGCTGTCTTTCTCAAGAGGGTTTGTATAGGATTCGAGGTTCGAATAAGTATTGTGGAATAAATCAGGTGTGATTTTTTTCAAATTTCTGTACGGGAGGGAGGGTTGCATGAGGGCTCCTTTTGGTTTATCCGTGGTGTTTAGGGTAAGAATTTGAAATTGCACTAGGTAATGATCAGACCAGACCACTTGCTTGATTGTGGGAATGGTGGATTCTCCCACTACCGAGAATACTGCATCAAGCAGATGCCCCCTTTCATGTGTATGTTCCCTTACTATCTGTTGGAGGTCTAGGCTGTCCATGTCTGCTAAAATCTCAAGCTCTCAAGCTCCCCCCCAGAACTCTCTGCTCCCCACCCCTGTACTCTCCACTCCCCCTGCATTTTGCCCCCACCCACGTGCTCTCCAGCCCCGCCAGTGCTCTCTCCGCCCCCCCCCTGCATTTTGTACCCACCCATGTTCTCTCCAACCCCGCCAGTGCTCTCTCTGCCCCCCCCCCTGAATTTTGTACCCACCCATGTGCTCTCCAACCCTGCCAGTGCTCTCTGCCCCCCATAGTGTGCTCCAGCCCCCTGTACTTTCCACCCCTGTTTTTTCTGGCCCCCACTGGTGCTCTCAAGCTCCCCCATTGCTCTCCACTCACCAGTGCTCTCCACTCCCCCCTGCTCTTTGTACCCCCAGTGCTCTCCAGCCCCCGTGCTCTTCATCCCTGTTCTTTCTCCCCCCCAGTGCTCTCAAGATCCCCCCAGTGCTCTTTACCCCCACACTCTTAGCCCCCTAGTGCTCTCCAGCCCTCCCTCTCAGCCTCCCGTGCTCTCCACCCCTGTTCCTTTTGGCTCCCCCGGGTGGTCTCAAGCCCCCCCAGCGCTCTCCGCTCCCCACCCCTGTGATCTCCACTACCCCCTGCTCTTTGCCCCCACCCATGTGCTCTCCAACCCCGCCAGTGCTCTCCGCTCTCCCTTCTCTCCAGCTCCCACCCAGTGCTCTCACTTTCCCAGGACCAGAGGACAGGGACCACTCCATCTAACAGCAAACAGATCCTCTGGAAGGAGCACAGTCCCCATCCAAAACAAGAACAGACCCTGCCTGCTGATGGCGATCATGGATATCTTGCTGGCATGGAAGGTACTGTACCGAGCATCAACAACATACCTTCCCACAGACATGGACTGCAGACTGGGACATGGGGCATAGGAGGGGCTGCAATGATGGGCACAGTGAGGCTACATTCGTGGGCACAGTGAGACTGCATTCATGGGCACAGTGAGACTGCATTTGATGGGCACAGTGAGGCTGCAATGATGGACACAGAAAAGGGTTGCAATGATGGGCACAGCAAGGCTGCAATGGTGGGCACAGTGAGGCTGCAATGGTGGGCACAGTAAAGCTGCATTTGATGAGCACAGTGAGGCTGCATTTATGGGCACAGCAAGGCTGCATTTGATGAGCACAGTGAGGCTGCATTTGATGAGCACAGTGAGGCTGCATTAATGGGTACAGTGAGGCTGCATTTCATGGTCACTGAGGAGGCTGCATTTGATGGGCACTGATGAGGCTGCATTGAGCTCTTCTATCATGTCTGCAGCCTCTGACTATCTCCTGTATCATGTCTGCAGTCTCTGAGGGAGTCTGGAGAGGAGTCAAGAGTGGGAGCACCGGCGGGATGGGGGTCATGGGAGAAGTCAAATGTGTGTGGACTATGGAGAGGAGACTATATAGGATTAGAATAGAGCCACCGAGCTGGAGCCGACTGACTGAGCCCTGCACGGTGCACCTGAGAGGAGGTCAGGGACAGCACCGCTAGGCCAGTCTGAGGGGGGGGTCACTGATGTAAGGGGGAAGTAAATACGATATTGTAAGGGGGAACTGATATAAAGGTTTCCCCCTTATATCAGTAACCCACCCCCCTTACCTTAGTGTATTCTTTCTGCGGAAGGTGGTCCCCCCCACGTTCTGAGTTCCTGGGGTCCCTCTTGATGATTGACCACTTTTACCACTTATAACTGGAATTTTCTTTTATAAATATAAAGCCCTATGTGCTTTTATATTTGTCTTATCTATATATAATATACTCATTAGATGTTTTTTTAAAATGTATGGATTTCCCTTTCATGAACAAGAAAATAATGACGCTATGCTGTTACGCTGGTATAATAATGCTGTGGGGCTGGTATGAAATTTTTTACAGGGCTGGTTTTTATTCCCAGTCCGGCCCTGCCTATACTGTAGGTGATGTGATATGATGTATTGTGGACTGGAAGCTTACTTTGACAACAAGGTTGATAGAGTACACCTGTTGGTTTGTTGTATATTACAACCTGGCAGGACACTCGCTGCTGCCGTATTGGGAGCCTCACATGCGCTGGTATCAATTGGTGAGTATGGGGTTTTACATATCAAGGGCCCCCCTTACCTTGTGCCCTTTATATCATACTGCATACTTTATCCTTTCATTTTAGGTATACCACGAGCATCTATCCCTGAAGAGCGAGCTAAGCCTCACGAAACGTGTCGGGTATACACTTGATGCTTGTGTGTTTTTTTAATATGGACAGTTACTTGTAATATAATTTATGTATGCACTGTTTTTCACTTGAATTAAATACTGTATTTATCGGCGTATAACACGCACCCCAATTTTAAGAGCGGAGTTTAAGGAAAAAATAATTCACAGCCCTCTTTACAGTACACAGCCCACCTCCCCAGTACACAGCCCCCCCCCATTCATTATACATCCCCCCCATCCAGTACACACCCCCATCCATTATACAGCCCCCCTCCCAAGTATACAGCTACCATCCATTATACATTCCCCCATTCAGTACACATCCCCCTATCCAGTACACAGCCCCCCATCCATTATACATCCCCCCATCCATTATACAGCCCCCCTGCCCAGTATACAGCCCCCATGCATTATACATCCCCATCCATTATACATCCCCCATCAATTATACATCCCTCCCATCCAGTACACAGCCCCCCTGCACTCCCAGAAGACCCCCAGTCTCCTGGGACAGTGCTGCCAGCATTCTCTACAGTTCTTTCCCTACATCACAGCATTCTCTACATCACTTTCAGCCCCTTCCACACTGCTCCTTATGTGTCACTCCCAGTGCAAAACAAAGCTTCCATATACCTCAATAGCTCAATTTTTTTCCACTGACCTGGTCACATGACTGCTCTCCTCTGATGTTACACAGATGGTCATGTGACCACTCTCCTCCTCCAATCAAAGCTACACTCAGAGGAGGAGGAGAGCAGCAAGAAAAAACGGAGCTATAGAGATATTTACAAGCTTTGTTTTACAATGACCCTGACACAGAAGAAGCGGTGTAGAAGGGGCTGGCAAGTGACTTTTTTTTCTCAACTTTAGACTATGCAGGACCTGTTCCAGGGCCATGGGGGGCGGACCGCCCTATCCCCGCCCCCTATTCGTAAAACATGATATCGGCGTATAACACGCAGGCACTGTTTACCCTCTGTTTTCAGAGGAAAAAAGTGCGTGTTATACGCCGATAAATACGGTATATACTGTAATTACTTATTTTATTGGCTCCATAGTGCTCACCTCACTCAAAGTCCCAAGGGCGATTTTTTTTTTTTTTACGTTAAAGAGAGGTCTTTCTTAGGCCGGGTACACACGGACAAACATGTATGTGAAAGCGGTCCGTCGGACCGTTTTCACCATACATGTCTGCCAGAGGGCTTCTGTACGATGGTTGTACACACCATCGTACAGAAGTCCGCGCGTAAACAATACGCGGGGCGTGTCCGCGGTGTCGCCGCGTCGATGACGCGGTGTCGCCGCGACAATGACGCGGCGACGTGGGCGGCCCGCCTTTAAAATGCTTCCACGCATGCGTCGAAGTCATTCGACGCATGCGAGGGACGGCGGGCGCCTGGACATGTACGGTAGGTCTGTACTGACGACCGTACATGTCCGAGCGGGCAGAATTCCAGCGGACTGTTTTTAAAACAAGTCCAGGAATATTTGTCTGCTGGGAAAAGGCCCGGCGGGCAAATGTTTGCTGGAATTCGGCCCGCTCGCGCCCACACACGACCAAACATGTCTGCTGAAACTGGCCTGCGGGCCAGTTTCAGCAGACATGTTTGGTCGTGAGTATGGGGCCTTAGGATGCACCGGCCTAGTTCATTATCTTATGTGTTGGCAAGGCTTGTCCAGTGAAGCCAGCAGGGAAACATGTAGGCAACAGTCTGGGGCCCACTTCCAAGCAACTGAGATTGTGGAGTTGATTTACTAAAATTGGAGGAATTGAAAAAATAAGCGCAGCTGAGTATATAAGCCAATGAGATTCCACCCAGGTTCACACTGGTGCAATTTGACATGCGATTTGACATGTCAAATCGCTTGTCAAATCGGAGGCATTTTCCGGCAATTGCCAGCAATGGCACCGTCCTAATCGGTGCAAAGCCGTATCTGCGGCGCTGCAAAGATTTCAGAAAGTAGTTTCTGTACCACTTTTTGCGATTTCGGCCCGTGATTTACATTGACACCTGCGCAAAAACCTGCACAGATGTCTCTAAAAGTGCGCCAAAAATCGGGACTAACAAGCGGGAGTGAAATTGTGCGAGTTCAGCTGAACTCGCACTGCTTCATTCCCGCAGCCCAGTGTGAACCTGGGTTTACACTCACAATAATTTTAGTCCACAGAAACATAATACTCAAAGGGCCAAATTCTCAAAAAGTCTGCCTAACTTAAATTTCAGCAGTTAAGTTACACTGACTTAAAATTTCTACCTAAGTGCCCGATCGTCAAAGCACTTAGGTAGAAATTTCAGGCCGTGTAACTTAAGTGCCGCCGTCGTAAGGCGGTCCTCCTCTCCTGGGGGCGTTTAAAATTTAAATGAGGCGCGCTCCCGCGCCGGCCGTACTGCGCATGCATGTGACGTCATTTTCCCGACGTGCAGCGCGCGAACGTAATTAACGCCGGGCGGCTTTGAGAATTGCGACGGGACACTAAAGTTGCGACGGGTGAAAAAAAAAGACGCGCCGGGAAAACAAATAATTATAAAAAAAAATGACAGCGTCGCTCAGCATGCATTCCTGAGAGGGAGAACTCCATGCCAATTTAAAAAAAAAAAAAACGGCATGGGTTCCCCCCCAGGAGCATACCAGGCCCTTAGGTCTGGTATGGGTTGTAAGGAGACCCCCCTACGCCGAAAAATCGACGTAGGGGGTCCCCCTACAATCCATACCAGACCCGTATCCAAAGCACGCTACCCGGCCGGTCAGGAAGGGAGTGGGGACGAGCGAGCGTCTCCCCCCCTCCTGAGCCGTGCCAGGCCGCATGCCCTCAACATGGGGGGGTTGGGTGCTCTGGGGCAGGGGGGCGCACTGCGGGCCCCCCCATCCCAGAGCACCCTGTCCCCATGTTGATGAGGACAGGACCTCTTCCCGACAACCCTTGCCATTGGTTGTCGGGGTCTGCGGGCGGGGGCTTATCGGAATCTGGGAGTCCCCTTTAATAAGGGGGCCCCCAGATACCGGCCCCCCACCCTAAGTGAATGGATATGGGGTACATCGTACCCCTATCCATTCACCTGGAGGCAAAAAGTAAAAGTTAGTAAACACACAACACAAGGCTTTTTAAAATAATTTATTATTCTGCTCCGGATGCCCCCCCTGTCTTCGTTATTAGCTCAATTACCAGGGGGGGCTTCTTCTTCCACTCTCCGGGGGTCTTCTCCGCTCTCCGGGGGGGGTTTCTTCTTCCGCTCTCCGGGGGGGGGGCTTCTCCGGACTCCGGGGGGCTTCTTCCATCTTCTCCCCTCTTCCGCTGTTGACTCGGCGAACCCCCGTTCTTCTGCAGCACTCCGGTGCCTTCTTCTTCAGCGCTGGCTGCCTGCTATGTTTGTGTATTAGCTCAATTAGTAACAGGCAGCCGGCGCGGTCTTCTGTGACGTCAGGGTCTTCTGTTCTTCTCCCCTCTTCCGATGTTGACTCGTCGCCTGTTGTCGCTGTAATGATGGAAGCGCGCCTTGCATCACATTTATATAGGCATCACCGTCCCATCATGCTCCGGTAGGTACCCACGTGGTGGGTGCCTACCCACGTGCACCCACCACGTGGGTACCTGCCGGAGCATGATGGGACGGTGATGCCTATATAAATGTGATGCAAGGCGCGCTTCCATCATTACAGCGACAACAGGCGACGAGTCAACATCGGAAGAGGGGAGAAGAACAGAAGACCCTGACGTCACAGAAGACCGCGCCGGCTGCCTGTTACTAATTGAGCTAACACACAAACATAGCAGGCAGCCAGCGCTGAAGAAGAAGGCACCGGAGAGCTGCAGAAGAACCGGGGTTCGCCGAGTCAACAGCGGAAGAGGGGAGAAGATGGAAGAAGCCCCCCGGAGTCCGGAGAAGCCCCCCCCCGGAGAGCGGAAGAAGAAACCCCCCCCGGAGAGCGGAGAAGACCCCCGGAGAGTGGAAGAAGAAGCCCCCCCTGGTAATTGAGCTAATAACGAAGACAGGGGGGGCATCCGGAGCAGAATAATAAATTATTTTAAAAAGCCTTGTGTTGTGTGTTTACTAACTTTTACTTTTTGCCTCCAGGTGAATGGATAGGGGTACGATGTACCCCATATCCATTCACTTAGGGTGGGGGGCCGGTATCTGGGGGCCCCCTTATTAAAGGGGACTCCCAGATTCCGATAAGCCCCCGCCCGCAGACCAATGGCAAGGGTTGTCGGGAAGAGGTCCTGTCCTCATCGACATGGGGACAGGGTGCTCTGGGGTGGGGGGGCCCGCAGTGCGCCCCCCTGCCCCAGAGCACCCAACCCCCCCATGTTGAGGGCATGCGGCCTGGCACGGCTCAGGAGGGGGGGGGACGCTCGCTCGTCCCCACTCCATTCCTGGCCGGCCGGGTAGCGTGCTTTGGATACGGGTCTGGTATGGATTGTAGGGGGACCCCCTACGTCGAAATTTCGGCGGAGGGGGGTCTCCTTACAACCCATACCAGACCTAAGGGCCTGGTATGCTCCTGGGGGGGAACCCATGGCGGTTTTGAATTTAAAAATTGCCGTGGAGTTCTCCCTCGGGAATGCATACCAAATGCCGTCGCTGGAATGGGCCTTTACAATGTGTGACTAACTTTCCACATTATAAAACCAGCCCTAGTTTTGCGCAGGCAAAATCGGAACTTACGCAGAAATCACAGTGCTGAAATGCTTTGAAAATCTGCTTAAGTCCTCATTTGCATACGCAAAGCTGCATTTCAATGAGAAATGCCCCCAGTGGCGGATGCGGTACTGCATCCTAAAATCTGACCGTGTAAGTGTCTTACACATGTCAGATTTTCTGCCTAACTTTGGAAAAAGCCTTTTGAGAATCGTTTCCAAAGTTAGGCACAGGGATACGCAGGCTGAACAGCAGTTAAGTCTGCGTATCTCTTTTGAGAATCAGGCCCAAAGTTTTGGCAAAATATGACATTGCATTGAGTAAATAGATGACAAATATGTCAAGCCTCAAAATATAATTTGCTGGTGAAACCTGCAAAAAACTACCATAACCATAACCCTAAATGTCCACAGTCAACACTTTAAAAACATTTACAGGCTATGAGGTATGACTTAAACCCACCTGATAACTGCTTATGCCGTGTACACATAATCGGTCAAACCGATGAGAACGGTCTGATGGACCGTTTTCATCAGACCAAACCGATCGTGTGTAGGCCCCATCGGTTATTTATCCATCGGTTAAAAAAATTCAATCTTGTTTTAAATTTAACCGATGGATACCTAACCGATATTAAAAAAATGATCGTTTGTAGGCACGTCCATCGGTTAAAAATCCACGCATGCTCAGACTAAATTAGGGGACGGGAGCGCTCGTTCTGGTAAAACTAGCGCTCGTTATGGAGATGGCACATTCTACATTTTTAAAATTGGTGCCTCGTTTATTGCAGCGCATTTTTTTCTTTGTTCTATTGCTAGAATAAAGACGTTGTTTTGCTGATGGTATTTAGACAGAGTTCTCCCATACTGACTTATTTTATTGTTTGCTTGTGATCTCATGAATATTTTTTTTTTTTTTAAAAAGCCAGATCTCCAAAATAATTTGTTGTACTCCACATCTCTTTTTTTTCATTTTTTTTATCAAGTTATCACAACAACATTTTTTATTTATTTTCCCCCCCCTCAAGGAGGTTGTGTCCTTTGTTAATTACACATTGTATTTCTGAAATGTTTTATGGCTTTTCACCAGAAAAACACAATAGACAAGTATTTAACTTAAATTAAAACATGAAGGGCAACAATTGAGCAATCAGCCAAATATATGCTGACTTTGGACCCCAAAGGCACATTCCACCATGATAAACAACAACATCAATAACATGAGGAGTCCCTCTAATTGGGGTCACAATGTGGTCCCCAAATCCCAGAAATCAGAAGCAGCAGCAGATGTCATACATGACCCCAAGCTGTGGTACTACAACAACCTTGGGTTTCTGGCAGATCAGCTTGTAGCCAGAGAATCACTTTCTGGTCTTCCTTGCAGCCTTCCATCCACGGCTCCCTGCAGCATTCCTTCCACGGCTCCCTCCATGGCCCCTTGCAGGTGGTGAGAATGTGGCAGCAGGAGGAGGAGGAGGAGGAGACTGGGCCGGGTCACTGAGTTGTGTGGTCTCAGTCAGCAAGCCCCTTCTTCCCCTCTGAATCACAGATGCAAATATATCCTCTGCCAGGGCCCATTGTCGCTCATCCATTTTTTGCAGCTGGTCAGCAAGGTATGAGCTGTAACCCTCAACAGGGTTAAGGGGGGCCCTTATGATTTCAGCTGCCTCCCTAATGACCCGCAGAGACTCCTCCTCCAGTTGGGACATGCGCCTCATTCTTTTTGGGCGCATCTGGAGGGGAGGCACCTGTGATTCAGTGCTGCCACTGAGCCTGGGCACCTGCTGACTGCCACTCGGCCCAGCCTCCTCCTGTCTGCCACTCACCCCTTCCTCCTCCTGGCTGTCACATTCCAGAGTTTCCTCTTGGCTGATCTCTTCCTGTGTATAAAAAAGGGACATGGTTTTATTTTTTGCTTCATCAAGCACACGCATTTTAAAGCTCATGACTGTTGCATTTTTTTTTTTTTGGAAATTGAACAGACTCTCATTCTAACCCCTGCAGTTGGCATCCCTGTCACTATAATTTCTGCCCACGACTTTTGTTTGGGTTTTCAAGCTTTCATTTTGATTAAAAAAAATCTTATTAAACCAAAAATAATTTCAGGCCAAGAAATATGTTGTAAACTACTATACCTGACTGAAGATGTTCAGATCTGGCTCCTCAATCTCAGCCAGCTCCGCGGCACCCTCTGCAGGGGTGGGGGGAACAGTGGAAGGAACGCTGGAGGGAACGGTGGAGGGAAGGGTGGAAGGAAGACTGGAAAGTGATTCTCTGGCCTCGATCTGATTGTCCAGAACACGGAGGTGTTTATAATACCACAGCTTGGGCTCCTGTACTTCATCTGCTGCTGCTCCTGAACTCCGAGAAGCACAGACCTGTATAAAACGCTTCTTGTAAGCATTCCTCATGTTATTGATTTTCTTGCTTATCATGGTGGAAGTTACCTCTGGTATCCAGATCTGCATATAAGTGACCAATTTGTCAATTGTTGCCTTTTGAACATTGTTGTTAAAATAGTATGGATTTTTCATTTCCCAAAGGTTTTTTAAATCGCAATATTTGTCTATGAATCGCATCATATTCTCGGGCTCTAGCAGTTTTTGCATATTCAAGAAATTTCTAGAAGAGAAAACCAAAAACATATAAACACTAGGGTCAGCTTAAATTGTCATAATCTTATCACAATCTTGACCTTTAAACACACTGGGCCGGATTCAGATCTCTTGATACGCCGTCGTATCTCTGAGTTCCGACGGTCGGATCTATGCGACTGATTCATAGAATCAGTTACGCATTGATCTCCCTAAGATCCACCAGGTGCAAGTGACTTACACCGTCGGATCTTAGGCTGCAATCTCCCGCTGGCCGCTAGGTGGCGTCTCGTTTTTTACAGGCGACGAATATGCAAATGAGGATTTCCACCGATTCAGAAACGAACGTAGCTTTTTTGTTACGTCGCTTGCTTTTTCCGGCGTATAGTTACCCCTGCTATGTAAAGGGGTATCCTATGTTAAGTATGGCCGTCGTTCCCGCGCCGAGTATAGAACTTTTACGTCGTTTGCGTAAGTCGATTCAGAATAAGGCCGGACGCAAGTTACGCCGAAACCAATGACGTCCTAGCAACGTCATTTGGAGCAATGCACGCTGGGAAAAATCGCAGACGGCGCATGCGCTGTTGGATCGGCGTGAGGACGCGCCTGATTTAAATTGTAGACGCCCCCTAGCGGCGGAATTTGGATTCCGCCGGGGGATTTACGATACGCTGCCGCAAGTTTTGAGGTAAGTGCTTTCTGAATTAAGCACTTGCCTCAAAAACTTGCGCCGGCGGATCGTAAATCAGATAGGTTAGCGGATCTTTAGATCCGCGTAACCTATCTGAATCTGGCCCAGTGTCTACTGCTGCCACTAAATGCTGCCCAGCTCTGCCCCATTGTTGTGTAATGATGATTTAACTGCAGACCCTGTGTTTACATTTAAATAAATAAGTGGCATTAATATGCGAAAGTAATGAGAGCATTCATCAAGGCACCATTCATGTGTATATATCATGCCCCTCTGCATTGATGAGATGATACACTGCTTTAATTACCTCTGTCCAACAATCACAATCATTGCCTGATCTGATACAAAGTAAAATAAAGATGTTTTTGAGTCTCGCATATATATATATATATATATATATTGTAGTTGTCTCCGAGCAGGTGGAGAGCAAAATTGCATGGGGGGCCCCAAGATTAAATTGCTCAAGGGTCCAATCAACATAAACCCCCCATCCCTGCCTTGATATCATGACTCAAGTATATATAGGCCTCTGCTGGCCCCATTTTCGTAGCACACTGCAGACAGGAACTAAAGCTAACACCACGGTTGAACAGCAAAGCAGACTAGCAGTGCAGTGGTTAATATAGGCTTCCTGTGATGGCCTAGGGTGGAGCAATATAGGGAGGAAGGTGATAAAAGACAGTCAGAAGGAGGGTCAGGCCTCTAATGAACACATGGAGATCAGGTAAGCTGCCAGACTTTATTGCATATTCATGACAGATGATTTTTGGAATGATCCCAAACAGACAATTGTACCCCACTTCCAAGCAATGTTTTCTATTTCTGCCCTCCAATATCTGTGTGCTGAGTCTACCTTTTGTTTCATTTTATTAGGGGAAAGAAGAATGGGAGGACATCATTTTGAGGAGGCAAGGAAGCACATACATGCAAAACACCACCAACCTCAGAGATTATCAGCACAACAGGTCAGTGTCTGTCACCACAGCTTCAGGTTAAAAGAGATGTAGGGCTGCATATTTCTAATAAACCTTTTTTTTTTTTAGGGTATGAACATGGTGGTGTCACAGCATCTACTAGTACACCTTTCTCCAGTGCTAGTGCAAAAATCGTGATACAAGAAATAATGGAATGCAGTAGTGAAATGGACATTATGAGGAATAGGATGAATGTCATTGACCAAAAATATAAAAACATCATTGACATGATGGAGCGAATAGTAGACTGACCCCCCCCCCACCATGTTTATATTTTGTGCTCTGCGCCCACATTTGCATTGAATAATCCACAAGCCAAAATTTGAAGATGCACACAGTGTGTCAACATGTGCTATCTGCCATCACAGGATGTCTATGTCTGTGCTTTGTGGGTGCAACCTCTTCCTCGCTCCTCAAGTGGGTGAGAGGAAGGGTTTGCACCCCCAAAACACATCCATTGATCCCCCATGATGGCAGATAGCACATGTTGACATTTGGCATTGGATCAGGATAGAAATCCCCATTTTGCCGCACAAAATGTGTGCATCTTCAAATTTTGGATTGTTCCGGGGAGACATCACCCCATCACATGTGTTTCCAATAAGGTTGAACTTTGTAAGTTCCATTGTTTGTAGATATTTGCTTGTTTGAAAAAAGCCTGGTTTTAGGCCACAAAAAACAAAAATTTGTATTTTTTTACCTGAAACTTTGAAAAACGCACAAATTGTGCACAGAATAAAAAGTTACCTCTGGTATCCACATCTGCATATAAGTGACCAATTTGTCAATTGTTGCCTTTCGAACATTGTTGTTAAAATAGTATGGATTTTTTATTTCCCAAAGGTTTTTTAAATCGCAATATTTGTCAATGAATCGCATCATATTCTCGGGCTCTAGCAGTTTTTGCATATTCAAGAAATTTCTAGAAGAGAAAACCAAAAACATATAAACACTAGGGTCAGCTTAAATTGTCATAATCTTATCACAATCTTGACCTTTAAACACACTGGGCCGGATTCAGATAGAGATACGACGGCGTATCTCCTGATACGCCGTCGTATCTCCTGATACGCCTTCGTATCTCTGAGTTCCGACGGTCGGATCTATGCGACTGATTCATAGAATCAAGTGATAAGTGCTTTTGCGCTAATATAGACCCTTAATAAATAATAATCCTAAACAAAATTACAGTGCAGCAAAACTTAAAAGTGTTTACAATACACAAAATATGAGAATGAATAAAATGGGGTTCTGCGCAACATCTCACACAATCATGGTAAGTGAAAAACTGTGCAAATAAATAATTTACAACGAGAGAGCTCAATAGCTCAATAATAATGAGTGAATAAAAATACACAAATAAATCAATAAATAAGAGCTGACAAGTTTAGTTAATGTTCATCTTCTATTTTTTATTTTTTTTTGTGTTTCTAGTTATGTCACCATTTTTTTCATTTTGGTACTTGGTATATTTTTGGTTTTGGTCAAGTTATTATGTCAACTTTTTTATTTTTTTTATTTAAATTGTTTACCATGTTGGCACACCAAATGTCCCCCCCCCCCCAAGGAGTTTGTGTCCTTTGTAAATGACACATTGTATTTGTTTTTAATGCCTAATCCCCACAGTATAACAAACAATAGACAAGGTTTGAAATTAAAGCAAAAAGCCATTTATTTTGGCAAATTCACAAAATCAAAATAAACAGAATGGCAGCACTTGAACAGATAGCAAAATACATGCAGACTTGGATTTACAACATGATCAAGGATAAAATAGCAAACCTCAGGAGGCACCAAAAAAAATCAGAAGCAGCAGCACATAACCAAAGGAACCCAAGCTGTGGTAGTCCAAACAAGTTGACTTTTGTGGGGAATCAAATGGAAGGCAGGGAATCACCTTCTCGTCTTTCTTGCAACCTTCCCTCCAGGCTGCCTTACAGCGGATCTTCCACGGACCCGTCCACGGCCCCTTGCAGGTGGGGATGATGTGGCAGCAAGAGGATGATGTTCAGCAAGCCGGGCCGGGTCACATAGCCCAGTGTCTGTGGTCAGCAGGTCCCTCTCCATCCACCAAAGCACCTGATTAATAAGGCCCTTTGCCAGTCTCCTTTGGTCCCCCCCCCCTTGGTTCAGGTCATGAGCCACGGAGGCACTGTAGGCTTCTGTGGGGTTGAGGGGGGCCCTCATGAGAGCACTGGCCTCCTGTATCATGCGGAGGCTCGCGTCCTCCACCTGCCTCAACTGCCTCCTTCGGCCTGGTTGCCTCATCTGGAGGGGAGGAACCTGGCTGATTGTGCTGAGCCTGGGCCTGGGGACCTGCTGTACGCCACTGACCCCTTCCGCCTGGCTGACAGTTTCCGGAGGAGCTGCCACCTCCTGGCTGGTCTCTTCTTCCTGTGTCAAAAAAAGGGACATGTTGTAATATTTTGCACAATCAAATCACACACATTTTCATGCTCGAGACTGTTTTAATTTGTTGTTCATTTAACTTGAACAGACTCTCCTTCTGACCCCTGCAGTTGTCATCCCTGACACTTATTTGTCTGGCCACGACTTTTTTTTTGTTTTCCCAGCTTGGCTTTTCAATATCAAGTCAATAAACCAACAATAATTAGTAGCCCAGAAATATTTTGTAAACTACTATACCTCATCATCGAAGACTCGCATATCTGGGTCTCTGTCAGCCAGCCCCTCTTCTTCGGACTCTGCAGGGCTGTGTGGATCTGGGGAAGTTCCGCTGTAAGGTAGCGTGGAAGGAAGGCTGGAAGGAAGACTCGACATAGATTCCCTACCGTCCATTTGATCCCTCAAAAAAGCCATCTCTTTGTAGTACCACAGCTTGGGCTCCTTTGGTTGCCTTGCTGCTGATTTTTGATTTTCGTGAGCTTTGTAAGCTCTTCGATATGTGCTCCTGAGGTTCGCGATTTTATCCTTGACCATGTTGGAAGTGCATTCTGGAACCCATGTCTGCATGTAGGTTGCTAAGTGTTCAAGTGCTGCCACTCTGAGGTCTTTTCGGTGGTAGTTAGCCTCCCTTGAATCCCACAGGATGGGCATTTCCCTATATTTATCCAGCAAGCGCTGGATATTGTCCTGTCCCTGTAGTAGGTCCACCCTTTTCTTGTAGATTTTTTTTTTATTATTTTATTCTAGATTAACAAAAGACAAAGAAACAGAAAACACGATTTAAAAAAGGCTCAGCGTTGACATTGTTAGAATATGTGGGCCCAAATTTAGGACCTATATCTAAATACAAACACAGTGTCTCCTGTTGCTAAAATGCTGGCCAGCTCTAGCCCATTGGTTGTACCAAACATTGATTTTATACATGCAGCCCCTTTGGTTACATTGCAGTAAAAACGTGGAATCTATAACCATACACAATTATTATTAATGAGAGCATTCATCAAGGCACTATTTCATGTGTAGATATCCTGCCCCTCAGCATTGATGACATAAAAAGACACTTCCTAATGACCTCTGTCCAACCAACACAGAACAATACTTGGCCTGATCTGAATACACCAGACAAGAATTTAAATGAGGTAGAGCATTGTTCCCATCTAGATTTTGTGATGTGTCCAAAAGCATTTGGATAACAAAATACCATTGTGTTACCCAAGATACATAATAGCGTTAAAAGGGTGCAAACAACAGACCAAACCCCCATCCCATGGCTCTCCAGTTTCTAGGCCTCTGCTGATCCCATGTTGTAATTTCTTACCTTCATCTCTCTAGCTCCTCGATTAGCACGCTCGAATAATTTCCGCATAACCTATGTCATCACGTAGGTTTCCTTTTATACACTCCGCGTATGTATGAAACGCCGCCCTCGTCACCGCCCCTGACGGAACATTTCCTCTTTTCCACGCCCATAATCACTGTGGGAAGGAAAAATGGCGATGTCACACGAGCGTGCACGAAGCTCTCAGGCCGCAAGTGAAGGGACAGAGGCAGGAACATCCCGATCCAGGCCCAAACGCTACAAAGCCACTAATATGGCTTTTGATGAAATGGTTGAGTTAGTTTACATAATGCGGAGGAAGGACTATGATGGGGAATATGGGCCATACAAGACCCCTAACCACAGAAAGGCCCACATTATGGACAAGGTGGCGAGGAGAATGAAGGAGATGTTTGGTGTCACCAGGTCCAAAGAACAGCTCAGGAAACTGCGGGAGCCACATCAGTTGAAGAAGATCCTGAAAATTCTCAAGAAAAGTAAGTCCTTATTTTTGTGGGGGGGGGGGGGTCAATTGTCTTGACAAATTTGTTGACATGTATATTTCTACATCTGCCTCCTTGGCCTGGTTGTACTTTTGAACACATGTTGAAATTTTATTGTGTTTAAAGAAAATACCTACCTTTTGCAAAGATCGTTAATAATAGTAAACCATGTAACATCACATCGTTTCTCAGAAATGCGATGTTGGTCCAGGAACAACACACCTGGACATGGCTATCTGGCAAAAAACGTTGTTTGCAAACATTGTGTAAAAGCTATTTCTGACAAATCAAATTAAGAGAATGTGAAAGACAAACAGTATTCATTCTCAACAGTGAGAATAAGCAGCTGTTTTCCCATCTGGAATGCAGAGCACCTGTGTCTCCACAATAAATATTCATTTTTTTGTAGGGTCTCCAAGAAAGAAAGTTTAGGGGGGGACATCCATGTGTGTCACTTCGCTAAAAAGGGGCAGAATCAGAGCTTGGCCTAGAAGTCAGCTAAAAATGTAGGTTTGGTGGAAGAAGACAAAAAAAGATAATAAATTAAAGCCTCTTCTAAGCAATGTGTGCGATTTCTGCTATCCAATATCTGTGTGCTGATGAGTATACATTTTGTTTTGTGTTATTTATTTAGGGGAAAGAAGACAACAGCATTTGGAGGAGGCAGGGAGGGCCAGACACGCCAGAAAACGCCCATCTCAGCATGTGGAGGAGGAGGAGGATGTGGAAGGAGAGGAGGAAGGAAGAGAGGAGGAAGGAAGAGAGGAGGATGTGGAAGGAGAGGAGGAAGGAAGAGAGGAGGAAGGAAGAGAGGAGGATGTGGAAGGAGAGGAGGAAGGAAGAGAGGAGGAAGGAAGAGAGGAGGAAGGAAGAGAGGAGGAAGAAGCCATTTTGGAAGTAGGAGTGATGGAAGATGAAGGGGAAGTTGAGGAAGAAGAATTTGGAGTTTTGGAAGAAGGTGGATTGATGGATGAAGAAGAAGCAGTTATGGAAGATGAAGGAGGAGTCGTTGATGATGAGGGGGAAGAGGTTGAAGAAGGAGGAGTCGTTGAAGATGAGGGGGAAGTGGTTGAAGAAGGAGGAGTTATCGAAGACGGAGAAGTTGTGGAGGTGGAAATTAGCACACCATCAGGTCAGTGTTACTCCAGCTTTATAGGGCAAAACATAGCTAGATTGGCCTGCAAAATAGTAATTTTTGTTATTTTTTTCGTTTTTAGGGGATGAAGATGGTGTTACACATTTTTCTCGTGCAAGTGCTGCAATAATTATACAGCAGATTATGGAATGCAGCACAGAGATGGACAATATGCGTCAAAGGATGTTGGTCATTGAACAAAATTGTAAAAATATAATAGACATGATGGGCTGTGTCAAAGACTGAAACACAACCCCCCCCCCCCGGCCATCCCCCCCCCAACCATTTTTAGATTTTGTATATAAAAAAGATGCACACACAGTGTGCCAACATGTGCTATCTGCCATCACAGATTATCTATTGTCTGTGCTTTGTGGTTACAACCCCCTCCTCGGTACTAAAGTAGTTGAGAGGAAGGGTTTGCTGCCACAAAACACAGACATTGATCACCCATGATGTCAGATAGCACATGTGGCCATTTTGACATTTGGCGAATTAACACTGAATGTGTGCATCTTCAAATTTTGGCGTGTGCAAGTGTGAAAGCACACCATGACTGACTGCTGTTGTGAATAGAGAAAAGTTTGAACTTTGGAAGTTCTATTGGTTGTACATTTTTTCATTTTTACTTCCAAAAAAAGTACAGAATATCAACAACCCAAAACATTAAAAAAAACAAAAAAAATATATATAAAAAACCCCAAAAAAATTTTTTATTTGAATTATATATATAAAAAAAATACCAACAAAATGTCATTATATATATATATATCTAAAAAATATTTAAAAAATATTAATTATATATATATATATCTAAAAAAATATAAAATATATAAAAAATATATATATTTGATACCAAAAAATGTGAAAGTTTTTTTACGATCAAGGGGCCAAATCTTCAAAGGAGAACTGCTGTTCAGCCTGCGTATCCCTGTGGCTATCTTTGGAAACGATCCTCAGAAGGATTTTTCCAAAGATAGTCAGAAGATCCGACATCTGTAATAGACTTACACTGTCGGATCTTAGGATGCAGTACCGCATCCGCCGCTGGGGGCATTTCGAGTCGAAATGCAGCTTTGCGTATGCAAATGATTACTTAAGCAGATCCACAAAGCTTTTTAGCTTTGTGTTTTCTGCGTAAGTTACGTTTTGCATACGTAAAATTAGGGATGCTTTTACAAGGCCTAAACTGTTTAGACCTTGTAAAAACAAACCTTTTTTTCGATCGCCGCATTTTTTTTAAAATTTCGAATTTTTTTTCCCGGCGCGTATTTTTTTTTTTACCCGACGCAACTTTATTGTCCCGTCGCGATCCACAAAGCCCGGCGTAAAGTACGTTCGCGCGATGCACGTCGGGAAAAATGACGTCACGCGCATGCGCCGAACGTCCGGCGCGGGAGCGCGCCTCATTTGAATAGGAATCGCCCCCTCGAGCAGACGACCGCCTTGCGACGGAGGCACTTAGGTTACACGTCGTGTAATTTCTAGGTAAGTGCTTTGTGGATCGGGCACTTAGGTAGAAATTTAACGCCTGTGTAACTTAACTGCTGAAAGTTAAGTTAGGCAGGTTTTTTGAAGATTTGGCCCTATATTCTTGATAATCACTATAAAAAAAAAATGGGTAAAAAATAAATATTAGCCCCCCAAAAAAAAAAAAAAAGATTAGAACAATTCTAAAGCCATGTTTTCATGTTAAAAACCCTACTTTTGGGGGTAATGAACAAGCTGAAAATAAAAAGATTGACATCAAAATATGAAAAATGTGTGGCTTCTTATTTCTATGCTCAATACCCAGTTTGTAGATGAGTGAATAATGTGCAATTGTGGTTATTTACTAAAACAGGAGAACTAATTTTGGCACTAGAAGTGCACTAGTTAGTTGGAGAACCAAGAAGACAGATAAAATAAGAAAAAGCAATAAGGACAAACAACTGTATAAAGTCCAATGGTCAAATTATTTATTAGTTCGGCTAAAGATTCTGTGAATATTTCTTTCTTTTGGGGGCCGAATTAGAAAGAAATATGATCTGGCATAGCAATGGCCCCCGACCCATGAAGTACTCAACATATTTGTCGCGTACCTCACGAGCAGATTGGGTGGCCAAGCCAGCGCGACCAGTGTCCAGCCCAAGAAGGGTTTACTGAGGGTAGTCGTGCCTCAGCACTGATGTTGGGTAGGTACGCCTGGGAGTGCCTGCGTAGAAAGTTGTGCAAAATGCAGCAGGCAAAAACAATGGTGTTCAATTTATATTCCGCCAAGTGTATCGCTGTCTGGAACAGGCGAAACTGGTTGGCGAGTGTCCCAGGCATTCTCGAGCCCTGCCAACCTGAAATTGAACACCCTCCTCTCTGAGGTGAGGGTCCTCTGGGGAAAAGGCCGCATGAGGTGAGGTCCAAGCCCAAAATCTTTGTCCGCTAAAAAAACAAACTGAAGTCCTTCCACATTGTCTTCATCCGATGGCAGTTCCAGACCACAAGATTGTAGACGCCTGTAGAATTCAGTCCGTGCGAAAACTCCCCCATCAGACAGCCGGCCGTTCTTCCCCACGTCCACATATAAAAACTCATACTGTGCCGACACCACCGCCATCAACACGATACTATGAAAACCTTTATAGTTGAAATAGTAGGACCCCGAGTGGGGTGGCGGCACTATGCGGACGTGTTTCCCATCTATTGCTCCACCGCAGTTCGGAAAATCACAACGCTGGGCAAATTGGGAAGCCACAGTCTGCCATTCCTGTGGCGTGGAGGGAAGCTGTGGGGACAAACAAATAAATATAATTAGTACTTTGGCACATAAAACATTGCAAACATAATCCTAAAAGCTTCCTTGTGCAACTTCACAGTATTCAAATTGGGATTAAAAATTGGGCAGGTTTCGGGGCACAAATATATAGGCCCACTTAAGTAAGAGACTCCACAGCCCTATGATGGGGAAATAAACAGTTTTAGGGGGGGAATAACTACAATGGAGTAGGCCAAAAAATGTCAAGATCAAAATAGGCTAGGTGGGTTTGTCCCTAGGATAGCATGCTGGACAGGTTAATATTGGGTAAGGTACAAATATAAAATAAAATAGAAAAAGTGCAGCGCAAAACTCAAATATATAAATGATACTGGTATACTCAAACACCAATACCATAAGTGTGAATATGAATATGCAGAAAAAATGGAAAAAAAAAATATTAAAAATTAAATACAATTCAAACAAACAGTCCAAAAGTACATAAGTGTCAGAAGATGAGTGAATTAAACGAAAATAAATCTCCACCACGTGACAATCCACCAAAATTTTGAAGTGATCCCTCCACCGTTGTAGATGGCTACTCTCACCTTCATATATGGACCACTGAGTTAACAGATGGTCAATAAAGCAAATCAAATAGGCAGGTCATGAACAGGAATCAGGCTGATGTATTTGATCCTCATAAGACAACCAAACCGCAAAGGACAGGTGCATGTAAAGAGATAATCACAGACTAAGTGCTCACTGTTGCAATGTGTGGATTTATTCTTTAAAAGAAGCAAAAGTCAGGCTACTCACATTTGGCCAGACAAAAAACGGCATGAAGTAACAATCTTTAGGAATGAACAGCAGATGAGCGACGTGATGTTTCAGGCTCCTAAACCACCGGACGCGTTACGTTATATCAACTTCCTCAGCGGGGCGGGGCCTGTTGTGTCGCTTTCCTGTCTTTAAATAGCTGCTCATTGTCATAGGGACAAGCATCAGAATGGCGTGTGGGGCCTGACGTCGAAACCTGAACAGCTGATTGTTCAGGAAATGATACAAACAACGTCAGAACATCCAGCATACTGTTCAAATGTGTGCAACTTTATTGTTCACACACACATGGTATAGAACTAGAATATCGCCATCTTGTGGACAATTTAGAAAATTGCATCCGAATGTTAATTTTAAAATAATAATAAAATTAATCAAATCGCTCAAAGCTGTCCATGTACAAACATTGCTATAAAATCTATATTTTTCTATAGTAACATGATAAATCTTTACATGATACTGCATAATACACTGTGTGAGACACTGTGATAACGAAAGCCATTTTTTATATTGTTCACATGCTCGCCTACTCTCACCGCCAGTGACCTTGAGGTGCGGCCTATGTATTGTAGGCCGCAGTCGCATTCTAACATATAAACGACACCCTCAGTGTTGCATGTGATCAAATTTTTTATAGTATAGGACTTCTTAGTGGAAAAAGAAGTAAATTCTTTGCGTTTTTTTATATTGAATTTACATTGTTTGCATGATTGGCATCTTCCACAGGCATAAAAGCCTGATAAAAAATTAAAAATCCTATTCTCTTTAAAAGGGGGAGGAGGATCTATGACTCCAGGGGCGACAACGTCTCTTAAAGAGGGGGCTTTTCGATAAATAAAATGTGGGTGGGCTGGTAGGACAGTCCCCAAAACCTTGTCCTTCTTGAGGACTTCCCAGTGTTTATTTACAATCTTTTCAAACTGCCGATACTGGATGTTATAATCCAGGACAATTTTGAATTCAAAATTTCCCTCTTT
Source organism: Rana temporaria (assembly GCF_905171775.1). Classification (NCBI taxonomy): domain Eukaryota; kingdom Metazoa; phylum Chordata; class Amphibia; order Anura; family Ranidae; genus Rana; species Rana temporaria. The sequence continues at coordinate 334,865,360 of NC_053490.1, read as the reverse complement.
CGTCACCTGTTTGTTGGAGTCCTGTACTAAATCAGCCCTGTTGAGGGAACCCACTTGTGATAGTTCATTTGTAATGACATCTTTGTTATAACCCTTTTGTTGAAACCTGTTGACCAAGACTTTGGATTGTGTAAAAAAGTCAGTGTCAGAGGTGCAGTTCCTTCTGAGGCGTATGAACTGGCCTCTGGGAATGTTGCAAAGCCAGTATTTATGGTGACAGCTGTCTAAAGGGATATACCCGTTTCTGTCAGAGGGTTTAAAATGATTACGAGTGTTAAAAAACTTTTCTCCTTTAAAAATTTCCAAGTCCAGGAACACAATCTTTTCACTGCTGATATTCCATGTGAGTGAAATGTTTTGAGTATTGCTGTTTAGTTTTGACATAAACGTCTCCAAACTGGACAGATCTCCCTCCCATATCATGACTAAATCATCGATATAGCGTTTATAGCATTTGAGTTGCATGGGGGGGTCTTTGAAAATGATTTCATCCTCCCATAGTGCCATGAAGAGATTGGCGACGCTAGGGGCGAACTTCGCGCCCATAGCGACGCCTTTCGCTTGTAAATAAAAACTTCTATTGTACCAAAAATAATTCTTTGTTAAGCAAAATTCAAGGCACTGCAGGAGGAACTTTCTATGTTTAGAAGACAGATCAGACTGTGCCAAGCCCCACTTAACTGCTGCAACAGCATCAATGTGGTCAATAATAGTATATAGCGAACTTACGTCCGCTGTAATAAGCAGACTTTTAGGGGTGCATGTTATTTTCTCCAAAGTTTGGATACATTGTTTAGTATCCCTGAGAAAAGACTTAGTTCCAGAGACGATTGGTTTAAAAAAATAGTCAATGTATTGACCCAGCCTTGAAGAGACGGAGTCAATACCATTGACTATCGGCCGCCCTGGCGGTTGGGTAGCGTTTTTGTGCACTTTGGGTAAAAAGTAAATAATAGGTGTGCGACAAGCACTGGGGTCGAGGTATTCAGCCTCTTTTTTAGAAAGGACTTTTCTTTTTATTCCCTTTTTGACTAAGAGAGTGAGATCCTGTTTATACTGAAATATAGGGTCACTTTTTAGAAGTTTGTAAGTGTCAGCATCTCCTAATAGACGTTGCATCTCGTCTTTATAGAATTGCTTGGACATTATAACCAAACCTCCTCCTTTATCTGATGGACGGATGACCACTTCTTTCTTAGACTCCAACGACGCTATACCTTTTTTGATGAAGGAGGGTTCTTTAATTTTTCTTACCTTCATCTGGTCCAAATCACTTAGGACCATGTTTTTGAACACGTCAATATGCTTGGAGTCATGATTAGAAGGGTTAAAGACACTTTTATTCCTCAAAGTGGAATAAGTGCTTACTGGAATTAAAGAAGATCTTTCTGCCGGTTTGGATAAAAAATATTTCTTAATATTAAGAGTTCTCACAAATTTCGATACATTTACATACGTCTGAAATTTGTTAAAATTCCTAACAGGGGCGAATTTCAGGCCTTTGTCTAAAACCTGCAATTCTTCATCCGTCAACGTAATCCCACTGATATTGAATATACCAGTGCCTAGTGGGATTTTTGTTTTTTTGATCATTCTTCTTCCTGCCCGTTTCCCTCTCTTTCCCTTCTTTCCCCCCCCCTGTTTCCAGTCGGGGTGGTTAATGAGGGGCCCCACCACTGGGGCGGGTTCCCTAAAAAAAAACCCTCCACTTCTTCTCTGTTGGACAATGGGGCAAACCGATTATTAACAGGTATGGGGTTATCATGGTAACGATAGTCCTCTCCCCATCCGCCATCTTGGGAGTACCCTCCTCTCGATGTAGATGGATAATTAGGTTTGCCTCTGTAACTGTTATGTTGAGGATTACCATATGTAGTACCACCATATGAGGTCATGGGGTATTGGTAATTACCTCTTCCTCTCCCTCTCCTAGACCATCTGCCCCACCGCAGGACTATCAGTCCAATTATGCTCCTTATCCCCAAAGGGGACGGGGGGGTAATGGCCGAGGAGGGAGAGGAAGAGGTAATTACCAATACCCCATGACCTCATATGGGGGTACTACATATGGTAATCCTCAACATAACAGTTACAGAGGCAAACCTAATTATCCATCTACATCGAGAGGAGGGTACTCCCAAGATGGCGGATGGGGAGAGGACTATCGTTACCATGATAACCCCATACCTGTTAATAATCGATTTGCCCCATTGTCCAACAGAGAAGAAGTGGAGGGTTTTTTTTTAGGGAACCCGCCCCAGTGGTGGGGCCCCTCATTAACCACCCCGACTGGAAACAGGGGGGGGAAAAGAAGGGTAAGAGAGGGAAACGGGCAGGAAGAAGAACGATCAAAAAAACAAAAATCCCACTAGGCACTGGTATATTCAATATCAGTGGGATTACGTTGACGGATGAAGAATTGCAGGTTTTAGACAAAGGCCTGAAATTCGCCCCTGTTAGGAATTTTAACAAATTTCAGACGTATGTAAATGTATCGAAATTTGTGAGAACTCTTAATATTAAGAAATATTTTTTATCCAAACCGGCAGAAAGATCTTCTATAATTCCAGTAAGCACTTATTCCACTTTGAGGAATAAAAGTGTCTTTAACCCTTCTAATCATGACTCCAAGCATATTGACATGTTCAAAAACATGGTCCTAAGTGATTTGGACCAGATGAAGGTAAGAAAAATTAAAGAGCCCTCCTTCATCAAAAAAGGTATAGCGTCGTTGGAGTCTAAGAAAGAAGTGGTCATCCGTCCATCAGATAAAGGAGGAGGTTTGGTTATAATGTCCAAGCAATTCTATAAAGACGAGATGCAACGTCTATTAGGAGATGCTGACACTTACAAACTTCTAAAAAGTGACCCTATATTTCAGTATAAACAGGATCTCACTCTCTTAGTCAAAAAGGGAATAAAAAGAAAAGTCCTTTCTAAAAAAGAGGCTGAATACCTCGACCCCAGTGCTTGTCGCACACCTATTATTTACTTTTTACCCAAAGTGCACAAAAACGCTACCCAACCGCCAGGGCGGCCGATAGTCAATGGTATTGACTCCGTCTCTTCAAGGCTGGGTCAATACATTGACTATTTTTTTAAACCAATCGTCTCTGGAACTAAGTCTTTTCTCAGGGATACTAAACAATGTATCCAAACTTTGGAGAAAATAACATGCACCCCTGAAAGTCTGCTTATTACAGCGGACGTAAGTTCGCTATATACTATTATTGACCACATTGATGCTGTTGCAGCAGTTAAGTGGGGCTTGGCACAGTCTGATCTGTCTTCTAAACATAGAAAGTTCCTCCTGCAGTGCCTTGAATTTTGCTTAACAAAGAATTATTTTTGGTACGATAGAAGTTTTTATTTACAAGCGAAAGGCGTCGCTATGGGCGCGAAGTTCGCCCCTAGCGTCGCCAATTTCTTCATGGCACTATGGGAGGATGAAATCATTTTCAAAGACCCCCCCATGCAACTCAAATGCTATAAACGCTACTGTATATCGATGATTTAGTCATGATATGGGAGGGAGATCTGTCCAGTTTGGAGACGTTTATGTCAAAACTAAACAGCAATACTCAAAACATTTCACTCACATGGAATATCAGCAGTGAAAAGATTGTGTTCCTGGACTTGGAAATTTTTAAAGGAGAAAAGTTTTTTAACACTCGTAATCATTTTAAACCCTCTGACAGAAACGGGTATATCCCTTTAGACAGCTGTCACCATAAATACTGGCTTTGCAACATTCCCAGAGGCCAGTTCATACGCATCAGAAGGAACTGCACCTCTGACACTGACTTTTTTACACAATCCAAAGTCTTGGTCAACAGGTTTCAACAAAAGGGTTATAACAAAGATGTCATTACAAATGAACTATCACGAGTGGGTTCCCTCAACAGGGCTGATTTAGTACAGGACTCCAACAAACAGGTGACGAAAGAGGGAAATTTTGAATTCAAAATTGTCCTGGATTATAACATCCAGTATCGGCAGTTTGAAAAGATTGTAAATAAACACTGGGAAGTCCTCAAGAAGGACAAGGTTTTGGGGACTGTCCTACCAGCCCACCCACGTTTTATTTATCGAAAAGCCCCCTCTTTAAGAGACGTTGTCGCCCCTGGAGTCATAGATCCTCCTCCCCCTTTTAAAGAGAATAGGATTTTTAATTTTTTATCAGGCTTTTATGCCTGTGGAAGATGCCAATCATGCAAACAATGTAAATTCAATATAAAAAAACGCAAAGAATTTACTTCTTTTTCCACTAAGAAGTCCTATACTATAAAAAATTTGATCACATGCAACACTGAGGGTGTCGTTTATATGTTAGAATGCGACTGCGGCCTACAATACATAGGCCGCACCTCAAGGTCACTGGCGGTGAGAGTAGGCGAGCATGTGAACAATATAAAAAATGGCTTTCGTTATCACAGTGTCTCAAGACATTTTAAGCAATACCATAACAAGAATCCCAAATGTTTAAAATTTTGGGGTCTGGAGAAGGTAAATAGACACTGGAGGGGAGGTAATTACACACGCCACATCAGCCAGAGAGAATCCTTTTGGATATTTGAGGCAAAGGTTCTCACCCCTGAAGGGTTAAATGTGGACTTCGATTTGAATTGTTTCATATCAAATAAATAGCAACTTTGTTTTTAAATATTAATATTAATTTTAACTGGGGATTTTATATTGATAATTTTATATGTAATAATAAAATGGTTTATATGTTTTTTATTTGAAAAGTTTTTAGATTATTATGCAGTATCATGTAAAGATTTATCATGTTACTATAGAAAAATATAGATTTTATAGCAATGTTTGTACATGGACAGCTTTGAGCGATTTGATTAATTTTATTATTATTTTAAAATTAACATTCGGATGCAATTTTCTAAATTGTCCACAAGATGGCGATATTCTAGTTCTATACCATGTGTGTGTGAACAATAAAGTTGCACACATTTGAACAGTATGCTGGATGTTCTGACGTTGTTTGCATCATTTCCTGAACAATCAGCTGTTCAGGATTCGACGTCAGGCCCCACACGCCATTCTGATGCTTGTCCCTATGACAATGAGCAGCTATTTAAAGACAGGAAAGCGACACAACAGGCCCCGCCCCGCTGAGGAAGTTGATATAACGTAACGCGTCCAGTGGTTTAGGAGCCTGAAACATCACGTCGCTCATCTGCTGTTCATTCCTAAAGATTGTTACTTCATGCCGTTTTTTGTCTGGCCAAATGTGAGTAGCCTGACTTTTGCTTCTTTTAAAGAATAAATCCACACATTGCAACAGTGAGCACTTAGTCTGTGATTATCTCTTTACATGCACCTGTCCTTTGCGGTTTGGTTGTCTTATGAGGATCTAATACATCAGCCTGGTTCCTGTTCATGACCTGCCTATTTGATTTGCTTTATTGACCATCTGTTAACTCAGTGGTCCATATATGAAGGTGAGAGTAGCCATCTACAACGGTGGAGGGATCACTTCAAAATTTTGGTGGATTGTCACGTGGTGGAGATTTATTTTCGTTTAATTCACTCATCTTCTGACACTTATGGACTTTTGGACTGTTTGTTTGAATTGTATTTAATTTTTAATATTTTTTTTTTTCCATTTTTTCTGCATATTCATATTCACACTTATGGTATTGGTGTTTGAGTATACCAGTATCATTTATATATTTGAGTTTTGCGCTGCACTTTTTCTATTTTATTTTTTACTTTCTTAGGATTTTTGCGAATTTCCCTTAGTGTTCAGCTGACATTACCAGTGATCTGAACCCTGGGGGTCTGTATCACATAAATACACTTTTAATATCATAATTTTTTGATCTATATATTTGCGCTGATTGCACCGTTTTTTATATAAGGTACAAACACACAGCATATTACCATCATGGTTAGTCTGGGAAATCAAATAAATAGTTCTTTGCCCACATTTTTAAAGACAGATTGTGAGGTTAAAATGAGGAAACTTACCTTAATATACTCCTCCTGCAGAGCTTTGATGATGGCAGAACACATGTCCGGTATGATGACCCCAAGCGCCTGGGGGGAGATGCCTGTCGAGAACTTGAGGTCCTGCAGGCTCCTCCCAGTTGCCAGGTACCGCAACGTGGCAATAAGCCTCTGCTCGGCCGTGATGGCTTGGCGCATCACAGTGTCCTGCCTCGTGATATAGGGGGACAGAAGATCCAGCAGACGGTTGAATACGGGGTCCGTCATACGGAGAAAGTTCCTATAGTCATTAGGATTATTCTCCTGGATTTCCCTAAGCAGAGGCATATGAGAGAACTGGTCACGCTGGCGCAACCAATTCTTGGTCCAGGAACGCCTCCCCCCCCTGTTCCTGGCCAAACTACTGGATCGATGAGCATGTCCAGAAGCAATCCCATAACCAGCACCAATTCGCGAAAATTGACGCTGCTGTTCCATCATGGCTTCAAACCGGCCGGCTGGTCAGTCAAGAACGCACTCCAACAGAAAGCACCCGCAAATCCAGCACTACCTGCAAAGAACGCGTGACAAACAGATACGAGCGGACAGGACGCCACTGCAAAAGCAGAAACTTACCTGAAAGACTGTACCTGATTGCCAACTACGATCCCGCAAGCACAAGCACTGAACCCGAGAATACAACCTGTTAAAACACGGAGACCGAAAAGCGCGAATCAGCTCTAACCAAACCTTCACTAACACGAGTGAACCCGCAACTAGCAACTAGCAAAAGCAGAACAGAGGGCGGCGCCGTTGACTTTGGGCATTCCCTTTATAGTGACGTCGTACGTGGTTTACGTGCACGCGTTCTGGTCCGCCGGGAATTTGGTCCGCTGGTGTGTACAAGCCAGCGGACCAAAAGACAATTCAGCCTTGTCCGCCGGAAACTGTCCGTCGGACAGTTTCCAGCGGACATGTTCTGTTGTCTGTACGAGGCCTTATAGTTAAAATAGTATGACCCCGAACGGGGTGGCGGCACTATGCGGACGCGTTTCCCATCTATTGCCCCTCCGCAGTTCAGGAAGTCCCACCGCTGGGCAAATTGGGAAGCCACAGTCTGCTATTTCTGTGGCGTGAAAGGAAACTGTGGAGTAAAAAAAAAAAATTAGTACTTTGGCACATAAACATTGCAATCACAATACAAAATACATCCTTGTCCAACATCAGTATAACATTTATTATTTGAGTGAGTTTTTCATGCCAAATAAAAAAATAGGCCCACTTATCAGACTCCTCACCCCTCTGATGGGCCATTAAACATTTTAGGGGGGGGGCATGTAGGCCAAAATAGGATCATTCAAAGCTTACAACATGCATGGGGACAAAGGGGACATTCACAGCATATTACGATCATGGTAATTAGGGAATGATGCAAGAAATACAAGACATTAGCATACATTAAAGACATAGATTGTGATGTAAAAGGAGAAAACTTACCTTAATATAGTCCTTCTGCATCACTTGTATGATGGCAGAGCACGTCTCCGGGATGATGATCCCAAGCGCCTGGGGGGAGATGCCTGTCGAGAACTTGAGGTCCTGCTTCTCCCAGTCACCAGGTACCTCAATGTGGCAATGAGCCTTGTGTCACAGTGTCCTGCCTCGTTATATAGGGGGACAGAATATCCAAAAGACGGTGGAAAACGGGGTCCGTCATATGGAGAAAGTTCCTGAAATCATCAGGGTTATTCTCCTTGATCTCCCTAAGCAGAGGTATATGAGAGAATTGGTCTTGGTTAACTGATGGAAAATCGATCAGACCGATCGTTTGTATAGGGCATAACCGTTTTAAGCACCTCCTCAAAAGGGGTCAGTTGTCCTTGCTGTGCAGTAACTAGTGGGGTTTAAAAATTGGTCCATACTCGCAGAGGTACTGAATGATCACTTGCTGCTGTTGTAGCCATTGCTGGTTACTTAGGGTGAAATTTTAGTGCATTGCCAGATCAATTGTATGCCAGGCAGCTGGTGTTAGTGCAACATTTTTGCCAGCAGGGCAAACCCATATGTGTGAGGTTCCCAAAGCAAAGGAGGACAAAGGTGTACAAGAGGCGTTTTTCTTTATCACATACTACCTTGCCATTTTTTTATCTGGTATGTGGTAGCCCTTTTCTCAGCTTGGACCTTATAAGGTAACTTATTCCTAGTGTGGCTCCTTTCCCCTAGGCATACAAACTGCAGCATTGCATGGTAGCACTTTGCCTGGGAAATTGTGTAAGGCAATTCAGAGGGCCTGCTGTTCATGATGTTGAAGAGGACTGGAAGGATGGTGACAAAAAGAAGGAGGTGCTAGAACTCTGAAAAGCCCCCATGTCACGGAACCATGAACCAGACGTACAACAAGAGATAAGTGAAAATAAGAAGGCTTTATTGAAAATCAAGCTGTAAAGCAAAAGTCCAAACGGATGGTTAAACAGAGTCTTGCGAAGCCAGAGGTCAGGAACCAGAAGGGTAGTCGGACGAAGCCAGGATCAGGAACCAGCAGGGAAGTCAGACGAAGCCAGGATCAGGAACCAGCAGGGAAGTCAGACGAAGCCAGGATCGGAACCAGAAGCAGCAGCAGTCTTAGAAGCATGTGAACACAGGAGGACCAAGCAAGGAACTGAAGCCACAGAGCTCCTATATATGTGAGCCAGGCATCCAGCTCCTCCCAGTGGGAAGGAGGAGCCGCAGGGTGGGAGGCTACAAGAGTCCCAGAAACCAAGATGGCCGCCAGCACATGTCAAACGAAGGAGACAGGAGAGAGGTAAGACCATGACAGTACCTCCCCCTCAAGGGCCCCTCCTCCGCGGTGCAAAAAACGGTTTCTGAGGGAAACGTGCGTGGAAGGCTCGGAGCAAGGCAGGAGCATGGACATCTGCGGAGGGAACCCAGGAACGCTCCTCTGGACCGTAACCACGCCAGTGGACCAAAAACTGCACCCGACCGCGGACCAGGCGTGAGTCCAGGATATTGCTCACCTCATACTCCTCATGATTGCCCACTTGGACCGGACGAGGCCGAGAAACCGAGGAAGTGAAGCGATTGCACACCAGTGGCTTCAACAGGGAGACATGAAACACGTTGGAGATCCGCATGCCAGGAGGAAGCGCAAGGGCATAGGCTACCGGGTTTACCCTGCGAAGCACTCGGAAGGGACCAACAAAGCGAGGAGCCAGCTTGGGAGTGGGCACTCGAAGGTTGAGGTTGCGAGTGGACAACCATACACGGTCTCCGACCTGGTAGGAAGGAGCAGGCGCTCGTCTGCGATCAGCCTGGAGTTTCTGGCGCTGCGCAGAGACCTCAAGGGACTTCTGGATCTGTACCCAAGAGGCGCGTAGGACTGAAAGTTGATCCTCCACAGCCGGAATATCCTGGGGAGAGAATGCCTCCGGTAACACGGCAGGTTGGAACCCATAATTGGCCATGAAGGGAGACGTCCCAGAGGAAGAGTTCACCGCCGTGTTCCTGGCAAACTCAGCCCAAGGCAGGAGGTCAACCCAATTGTCCTGGTGATCGGAGACATAGCAACGAAGGAATTGCTCCAAGGCCTGATTGGATCGTTCTGCGGCCCCATTGGACTGAGGGTGGTAGGCCGAGGAGAAGGAGAGATGAATCCCCAACTGGGAGCAAAAGGCGCGCCAGAACCTGGACACAAACTGACTCCCCCGATCCGACACTATCTCCTTGGGCAAACCGTGCAACCGGAAGACCTCCCAGGCAAAAATCGTGGCCAATTCTTGTGCAGAGGGTAACTTCTTGAGAGGAACACAGTGGCACATTTTGGAAAACCGATCCACAATCATGAGAATGACCGTATGGCCTCGGGATGCAGGGAGATCCACAATGAAATCCATTCCCAGGTGTGACCATGGGCGCTCCCCGGTGGCTATGGGTTGCAGCAGGCCCAACGGAAGGTGCCGAGGAGACTTACTCTGGGCACAAACGGAGCATGCCGCTACATATGCGGCGATGTCGGAACGTAGGGAAGGCCACCAGAACAGACGTGAAACAGCCCAGGACAGCTGATTCTTACCAGGATGCCCCGCGGTCTTGGAGTTATGGTAGGTTCGCAACAACCGAGTGCGCAACTCCTCAGGCACAAAACATCTGCCGTTGGGTCTCCTAGAGGGAGCACCAGATTGAGCCGCCAAAATCTGCTCACCAAGGGGAGAGGTCAGGCTGGTGCGAATGGCGGCCAGGATCTGATTCGGAGGTATGACCGAAGTCGGTATAGATTCCTCCCTGGACAGCTCGGAGTACTGCCGTGATAAGGCATCCGCCCTGATGTTCTTGGAACCGGGTAGGTAGGAGACCACGTAATTAAAACGTGACAAGAACAGAGCCCATCTGGCCTGACGTGGTGTCAATCTCTTGGCCTCAGAAAGGTAGGTCAGATTCTTGTGGTCCGTCAGGATGAGAACCGGAACCACGGAGCCCTCGAGCAAGTGCCTCCACTCTTTGAGAGCCTGCACTATGGCCAATAACTCCCTGTCACCAATCTGATAGTTGCACTCTGCGGGTGACAGTTTCCGGGAGTAAAACCCACAAGGAAGCAGCAGACCCTCTGGTGTTCTACGCTGAGACAGAAGGGCGCCTACTCCCGTCTCAGATGCGTCCACCTCGAGGACAAAGGGCAACCCAGGGTTGGGATGAGACAGAATCGGGGCCGACACAAAGGCGGATTTTAGGGCCTCAAAAGCCCGGATGGCCTCGAGCGGCCAGACCTGGGAATTACTGCCCTTCCTGGTCAGATCCGTGAGAGGCTTGGCCAGCATGGAGAAGTCCCTGATGAACTTCCGATAATAATTGGCGAAGCCCAAAAAGCGCTGCAAGGAACGAAGACCACTGGGCTGAGGCCACTGTAAGACAGCCGAAACCTTCTCAGGGTCCATGGAGAACCCCTCAGCGGAAATGATGTAACCTAAGAAGGTTACCTGGGATCGGTGAAATTCGCATTTCTCAAGCTTACCGAACAGCTTGTTCTCTCGTAACCGTTGCAACACTCGCTTGACATCCAGAATGTGGGCCTCCATGGATTCAGAGTATACCAAGATGTCATCCAAATAGACCACCACACACTGCTGCAACAGGTCACGGAAAACATCGTTGATGAATTCCTGAAAGACTGCGGGCGCATTGCACAACCCAAAGGGCATAACCAAGGATTCATAATGACCGGTCCTGGTGTTAAACGCGGTCTTCCACTCATCGCCCGCCTTGATCCTTACCAGGTTATATGCCGCCCTCAAGTCGAGTTTGGTAAAGACCGTGGCCCCCTTAAGGCGATCGAACAGCTCGGAAATCAAGGGTATCGGGTAAGCGTTCTTGATCGTGATGCGATTAAGGCCCCTGTAATCGATGCAAGGCCTCAACTCACCGCCCCTCTTTTTCACAAAGAAAAATCCAGCCCCTGCCGGGGACGAGGATTTGCGAATGTGACCACGGGACAGCGCCTCCATCACGTACTCCTCCATGGCCTCATTCTCCGCAACCGACAGTGGATAGACCCTGCCGCGAGGAGGAACGGCACCAGGTTGTAACTCTATGGCACAATCGTATGGGCGGTGCGGAGGTAGGGCAACTGCGCGCACCTTATCGAATACATCCCGGTACTCCTCGTATTCAGGAGGCAACAGAGAGTCCGAGGAAGTACACAGCAACTTGACAGGCCCATGGATGCAACTAGCCCCACACTGTGGTGACCATGAGAGGATCTCGGCCGATCTCCAGTCAAAAGTCGGATTATGCTTCTGGAGCCAGGGGTACCCCAAGACCACCGAGTAGTATGGAGACGAAATAACCTGGAAGCAGACTGACTCTCTGTGAACGGCACCAATGGCTATCCCCACTGGAAGGGTCTCATGAGTCACGTGTGACGGCTGGAGGGGTCTGCCGTCTATCGCCTCTAGAGCCAGCGGGGAACCTCGAGCCTGCAGAGGAATGGAATTGGCGGCAGCGAACTCACTATCAATGAAAAAACCACCAGCACCAGAGTCCACCAACAACTGGGTCGTCACCGAGCCCCCGACCCAGGAGAGGACAACAGTGATCAGTGGTTTATCAACACGGGAACCCGGGGACGAGGAGACTCCACCCAAGATCTGCCCCCGACAGGATCTCAGGTGCGAGCGTTTCCCGGACGGTTCGGACATGCCAACCGAAAATGCCCACCGAGACCACAGTACGTGCATCGGCCCTCGCGTCTCCGGAGTACCCTCTCCCCCTCGGACAGGCGAGCAAACCCCAGCTGCATGGGTTCACCCCCAGACAAGTCAACCCCAGGAGGCGTGGGAGGAGAGGGAGGCACGGGTGGGACAGCAAACGTAGGCGCCAAACTGTTAGGAGGCCTCCGCAGGCTCTCCTTAAAGGAAGGTCTCTCCCTGAGTCTGGTGTCAATCAAAATCAGGAAAGAAATAAGAGCCTCGAGCTCCACTGGTAGGTCCTTAGCTGCAACCTCATCCTTCAAGGCATCCGAGAGACCATGAGAGAAAGCAGCGACCAGAGCCTCATTATTCCAGCCCACCTCTGCTGCCAGGGTACGAAACTCAATGGCGTATTCGGCTACGGATCGTGAACCCTGTCTGACGGACATAAGGAGCTTCGCAGCAGAGGCGGCGCGAGCCGGCACATCGAATACCTTCCGAAGAGAAGCAACAAAAACGGAAAACTCGGCAACCACCGGATTGTTGTTCTCCCATAAAGGGCTGGCCCAGGCCAAGGCCTTGTCCGAGAGCAGCGAGATCAAGAAGCCCACCTTTGATCTCTCAGTGGGAAAGGCATGTGGCAGCAACTCGAAATAAATGCCCACTTGGTTAAGGAAACCTCGGCACTGAGTTGGCTCTCCCCCAAATCGCTGTGGAAGGGGGCAGAACCGGTCATACCCCGAAACACCGCAGGCGCAACAACAGGTGTCGGGGTAGACTCTGGCGCAACAACCGGAGCGGCAGTAGGAGCGGGCCCAGGAGCGACAACCGACCCATCGGCAACGGGAGCGAAATGAGCCGTGCGTTCAAGCAGGGTTTGCAACGCCACGGCGAACTGACCCAACAGGTAATCCTGCTGATCAAGTCTGGCAACCAGCGTGGGTAGCGAGGATGGCCCTGTACCGTCAAAATTCATGGCTTGGTCCTAATGTCACGGAACCATGAACCAGACGTACAACAAGAGATAAGTGAAAATAAGAAGGCTTTATTGAAAATCAAGCTGTAAAGCAAAAGTCCAAACGGATGGTTAAACAGAGTCTTGCGAAGCCAGAGGTCAGGAACCAGAAGGGTAGTCGGACGAAGCCAGGATCAGGAACCAGCAGGGAAGTCAGACGAAGCCAGGATCAGGAACCAGCAGGGAAGTCAGACGAAGCCAGGATCGGAACCAGAAGCAGCAGCAGTCTTAGAAGCATGTGAACACAGGAGGACCAAGCAAGGAACTGAAGCCACAGAGCTCCTATATATGTGAGCCAGGCATCCAGCTCCTCCCAGTGGGAAGGAGGAGCCGCAGGGTGGGAGGCTACAAGAGTCCCAGAAACCAAGATGGCCGCCAGCACATGTCAAACGAAGGAGACAGGAGAGAGGTAAGACCATGACACCCCACCAGTTCCCATCAAACATGGTGCAGCTGAACCAAAAAGTTGAGTTGTACAGACAATGCTGTAGCTGTTCCATTCCCAGGCATCACCTAATGCATAATGATTGATCTATAATGTTGCTGTCTATAATAATTGGATTAGGCATCTTTGGTCATGTGTACCCTGCCACAGCACAGTCCAGCAACAGAAACACATTTTCCCCCATTTGAAGGTATTGAGCAGGGATGGTCTTCTTGGAAAAATAATGGCAGCTGGGTGACTGCACCAGGCAATGAACTGGAGATAGGGAGCTTTTTTTACCAGCTTGTATAGGAGCATCTGTAATACCAGCTAAACTGGCATTGAGATGTTGAATGTATTTGTAGCTCTACCACCGCAGGAGCACTTTAGGTATACACTTTAGGTATACATGTCAATACACAAAGGGGCTGATTTACCAAGCCTTTACTCCATGACTCATGGAGTAAAAGCAGGAGTAGCAGCCGTTTTGCCATTTACTAAAGAAATACGCTGCTAGTGCAGTGTATTTCCCTAGTTACTAATGTGCTCCGTGCGCCCAGGAGAGGGTGCATTGTGCACCAGTACAGACCTGGCGCACGGCACATTAAACTGTAAATTGCGGGGGTTTGGGCGGGAGTTTATTAGGGGGGGAGGTGGGGGGATGCAGGGGAAGTGAAGTGACATGTGTTTTGAAGTGTTTGGCGGGCCGAATTGAAAGGGAAAGTGTTTTTTGAAAACAGATCCCCGTACGCTTGCACAGTGCGCCTGAACCTCGGGAGGTTCATTTGCATACTGGGCATGCGCAGAGAGAAAAGTCAGGGATTCCCGTGCGCCTTGTCAGTACGCCGTGAAAATCTTGGTAAATACCAAGCGGCGTACCCGTGAATGCGCTGCGTGACGCGGCGCACGGGAATCTCCGAGCTGTTTTCAGCCCTGAAGGGGAACTCCGCGCCAAATTTCAAACTTGAAATCGGCGCGGGTCCCCCTCCAGGGCTACATTAGGCTCGGTCCGGAACGTGAGGGGTTAAACCCGCGCCGATTCGGCGCGGGGGTCCCCCCCAGATCCAAACCAAGCCCTCATCCCAAGCATGCAGTCTGGCCCGGACAGGAATGGGGGCGGGGACGAGCGGCCCCCCCCTCCTGAGCCGTACCAGACCGCATGCCCTCAACATGGGGGAGTGTGTGCTGTGGGGGAGGGGGGCACTGCCCCCCCACCCCACAGCACTCTTGCCCCCATGTCGATAGGGACAAGAGCCTCTTCCCGACAACCCTTGCCATTGGTTGTCGGGGTATGCGGGCGGGGCTAATCGGAATCTGCGAGCTCCCTTTAATAAGGGGGCCCCCAGATGCCGGCCCCCCACCCTATGTGAATGAGTATGGGGTACATCGTACCTCTACCCATTCACATGGGGGAAATGTAAAGTAAAATAAAACACCACACAATAAAATATTTTATTAATCTGCTCCGGAGCCCCCCCTTTCTTCTTTAGCTCTCTTAGAAGGGGGGGTTTCTTCTCTCCCGATCTTCTGCCGGGACCCTGGGCTTCGGTGATTTCTGCCGGGGGAGGGCGCCATCCCTCGGTCCTCTCCGGAGCCTTCCGCCGGATGCCCCCACCCCATTTAAGCTCTTTTTCATTAGGGAGGGGCATCCGGACTTCGGGGTCTTCTGCCGGGGGATGGCGCCTATCCCCCGGTCTTTCCGGTGCCTTCCGCCAGGGTTCCGGTCTTCCTGGTCTTCTGCCGGGGGTGCGCCAACTCCCCGGTCTTTTCTCTGCTCCCTCTTCTGCCTGGCTCCCCCGCGGAGCCAGGGCTTTCTTCCGTCTTCTTTCTTCTCTCTTCCTTCTTCTGCCTGTCTCCTCCGGGAGCCCAGGGCTTGTCTGCGCTGTCCTCTCCCTTCTCTTCCATTGGATGTTGACACGACGAGGTTCCGCGCTGACATGCCGTGTCAGCGGCGGGCATGGACTTATATAGGGCAATGCCACCATGTGACCTCAACCCATGTGACATCACATTCCCTGGGCATGATGGGAATGTGATGTCACATGGGTTGAGGTCACATGGTGGCATTGCCCTATATAAGTCCATGCCCACTGCTCAGACGGCATTCCAGCGCCGGACCTCGTCGTGTCAACATCGAATGGAAGAGAAGGGAGAAGACAGCGGAGACAAGCCCTGTGCTCCGCGGAGGAGACAGGCAGAAGCGGAAGGCATCGCAGAAGCCCGGAGAGTGGCGCCCTCCGGCGGAAGACACCGTACAAGCCCGGGACCCTCCCCCAAAGGCAGGAGCCTCCCTGGTGAAGGGGGTCCCGGTGAATTACGTCGCTGAAGACGGGGGTGGGGTGCCAGTGCACCCCCCCCCGCAGAAACCGTCGTGGAAGCCCGGGACCCTCCCCCAAAGGCAGGAGCCTCCCTGGTGAAGGGGGGTCCCGGTGAATTACGTCGCTGAAGACGGGGGTGGGGTGCCAGTGCACCCCCCCCGCAGAAACCGTCGTGGAAGCCCGGGACCCTCCCCCAAAGGCAGGAGCCTCCCTGGTGAAGGGGGTCCCGGTGAATTACGTCGCTGAAGACGGGGGTGGGGTGCCAGTGCACCCCCCCCCGCAGAAACCGTCGTGGAAGCCCGGGACCCTCCCCCAAAGGCAGGAGCCTCCCTGGTGAAGGGGGTCCCGGTGAATTACGTCGCTGAAGACGGGGGTGGGGTGCCAGTGCACCCCCCCCGCAGAAACCGTCGTGGAAGCCCGGGACCCTCCCCCAAAGGCAGGAGCCTCCCTGGTGAAGGGGGTCCCGGTGAATTACGTCGCTGAAGACGGGGGAGGGGTGCCAGTGCACCCCCCCCCCCCGCAGAAACCGTCGTAGTAGCCCGGGACCCTCCCCCAAAGGCAGGAGCCTCACTGGTGAAGGGGGTTCCGGCAGAAGATGGCGAAGCCCGGGGCCTAATGGGGTGGTGGTGGGGGGCCCCGGCAGAAGACCTCGGCTGACTAATAAATTAATTTATTCATGTGTGGTGTATTATTTTTTTCCATTTTTTTCCCCAGGTGAATGGGTAGGGGTACAATGTACCCCCATACTCATTCACATAGGGTGGGGGGCCGGAATCTGGGGACCCCTTTATTAAAGGGGTCTCTCAGATTCTGATAAGCCCTCCGCCCGCATACCCCGACAACCAACGGCCAGGGTTGTCGGGAAGAGGCTCTTGTCCCTATCGACATGGGGACAAGAGTGCTTTGGGGTGGGGGGGCAGTGCCCCCCTCCCCCACAGCACACACTCCCCCATGTTGAGGGCATGTGGTCTGGTATGGCTCAGGAGGGAGGGGGGCGCTCGCTCGTCCCCACCCCCATTCCTGTCTGACCAGACTGCGTGCCTGGGATAATGGCTTGGTTTGGATCTTGGGGGGGACCCCACGCTATTTTTTTTTGCGCGGGTTTAACCCCTTATGTTCCAGACCAAGCCTAAGAGCCTGGTATGCACCTGGAGGGAACCCACCTTATTTTTTTGGGGGGGGTCTGGAGTTACCCTTCATGAACAGCGATCTGTCATTTACACATGTCAGTCCCAC
Organism: Rana temporaria; assembly: GCF_905171775.1. Lineage (NCBI taxonomy): Eukaryota > Metazoa > Chordata > Amphibia > Anura > Ranidae > Rana > Rana temporaria. Next base: position 334,848,239 of record NC_053490.1, on the reverse strand, counting down.
CCCCCCCTACAGTTAGAACACACCCAGGGAACATATTTAACCCCTCCCTCGCACCTAGTGTTAACCCCTTCCCTGCCAGTGGCATTTTTAGAGTAAGCAATGCATTTTTTACAGCACTGATCGCTAGAAAAATGCCAATGGTTCCAAAAAAGTGTTCGATGTGTCCGCCATAATGTCGCAGTACCGATAAAAATCGCTGATCGCCCCAATAACTAGTTAAAACAAAAAAAATATATATTTTGTAGACGCTATAACTTTTGCAAAAACCAAACACTAAACGCTATTTGCGATTTTTTGGAACCAAAAAGATGTAGAATACGTATCGGCCTAAACTGAGGGTTTTTTTTGTTTTTACAATATATATTTTTGGGGATATTTATTATAGCAAAAAGTAAAAATAATTTTTACATATGTGGGCGGGACTTACGCAAGTCCCGCCCACATATATAAACATCGTTCAAACCACACATGTGAGGTATTGACGCGTGCCTTAGAGCGAGAGCAATACTTTTACCACTAGACCTTCTTTGTAACTATAAACTGGTAACCTGGAAAAAAAAATAAAAGGTCGCCTATGGGGATATTCACGGAATTCATTTTGGCCCCATTGCAGGAGTGTTTCCAATAGTAAAGCGTGACATGTAAGGTATCTATTTACTCAGTGTAACATCATCATTCACATTATCCCCAAAAATTGGGCTCACTTTTGTGTTTTGTTAATTTTTAACCACTTGAGCCCGGACCATATTTCTGGTCAATGACCGGGCAAGTTTTTGGGATTCGGCACGGCGTCGCTTTAACTGACAATTGCGCAGTCGTGCGACGTGGCTCCCAAACAAAATTGGCAACCTTTTTTTTCACACAAATAGATTATTAAATGTGCGTGTTTACTTCTGTCTTTAACACCTCCCCTTCAGGCTGGAAAGCATCAGATCAGGGGAAACAAAAAAAAAAAAAGCTCTCATTCCATTGTAGCTTGGTTCCTACATGTGTGATGAACTGAGCATGCTCAAACACTTAGAAAAAAAATATCCTTTCTTTTTAAAAGGTGAAAAACACTCATTGGATGCTCATAGAGCGTGGTTTGGATTAATTGCAGGTGTGCCCAATTACAAGCTCACCCAAACTAGAGACTGCAATTTGTTCATGTGATTTCAATTGCTTCATTACTAGCACTGTTATAAAAAGCTTGGATCGATCAGTCCTCAGCTGCCCTCAGAAGGGGCAGGCTGGCAGAAATGCTGTTGCTAAACACAAATGTGGTTTGTTGCATGGGTTTTGTTTTATTTTGCCAATGGTTTTGGTTTATTTTTAAATGATGTTCACTTTGATGTATTTGTCTATGTGGCCTTATTTTATGAAAAATGTGTGAAGCTATGGTTGTTTAGAATTTTGAAATGTATTTTTGTTTGTGTTTGTTTGTTTGTCTTTTTTCGCTTTCCTTGTTTTGTTGACCAATAAAAATTACTTTAAAATTGTTAAGTTTGTCTTTTCTTACTTTTTCATGCTACATATGTTGACAGCTGCAGCTGAAATCGGTTTGGGCCTAACAAATTATGTGTGTCTAAGCTTCTTTCCTGGTGTGTAATCATGAAATGTTTGCCATGTTTATTCCCCATGACTTTAAAGACAAAAACTGGTAAGTATTTTATTTTTTCTGCAGTGGTCCTCAGCCCTCAAGTACCCCCGACAGGACATGTTTTGTGGATTTCTCTTATCAAGAATTGCTGTCCAGACTGTATTTTAAAGCACATGTGCAAGATGAAGGAAAACCTGCAAACATGGCCTGTGGGGGGGGTTTGCTATTGGTGGACAGGCTTGACGTGCTGATTTACAGCACTGTGCTTAAATCTAGCGCAAGGCAATCCTATTCAAATTGTGGGTGTTTGAGGGAAGCCAAGTGAGTGTTAGAACCCCTGCTTTGTGTTTTTTTTTTTTTGTGTTGAGCTTTGTGTCCCTTTTCTTAAAATTGGCTTCACTTCCTGTCACACAGCTGAATGGGAAGTGAGGTTAAAACCCTACCAGTGTCATTTCTTGGGGACACAGGTCAATCTAACTAGTGTCCCCATTAAGCAAATTGCACTCCAGCACTGCTGTGTACACCCCAAATCATGGGTCTTCAAACTACGGCCCTCCAGTTGTTCAGGAACTACAATTCCCATCATGCCTAGTCATGTCTGTGAATGTCAGTGCATTACAAGGCCTCATGGGATGTGTAGTTCTAAAACAGCTGGAGGGCCGTAGTTTGAGGATCCCTGCCCCAAATGATTATTTAGTTTGGGGTTTAGTAAAGGCAAAGCCACTCTGCAGTACAAGCATAGTTGCTGAAAATCAGAGAGGAAGCACTGATGGTTTTAACATCCAATCCTGTAGAAGCAAAGTTGTTTTGTTTTCTTTCTTCCTTGCTTTGCACTTGTAGTGCAAAGTGGATTTGCCTTTAGTAAATGGATCCCAAAGTCCAAGATCCCTAATAATTTGGGGTGTACACAGCAAAATGCTAGAGTGCAATTTACATAATGGGAAACTATTTATATTGATCTCTGTGTCCCCAAGAAAAGATATTAGTAAGGTTTTACCCTCACTTCCTGTTTGGCTATGTGACAGGAAGTGAATGAATTAGAAAGGGTGAAGACACCTCACAAATGTTGTCACTATCAGGGGTGCAGACATCCCCAAAAAAATGAGCAGATAATACTTATTTGCAAATTAATAATTGTTTAGTTAACATTGGGTGGGGTGCTCTAACACACACATTCCTACATATTAGCAACGCTCTATCCTGGCCTATTGGCATGGTTATATTTTCTTAGGGCTCTCAATAAAACTCTATGAAATTTGTGCTTAAACTAGAACCAGGGGCGGACTGACAACTCATGGGGCCCCTGGGCAATAGAAGATTATGGGGCCCCTCTGGCTTACAGATGACCACCACGCCAGGAGGTAGTGCAGAGGCGGGCAGCTAAAATCTTGGGATATTCACATTAAAAGCATGTCATTTTCGGACATATCAGGGACAGATCTAAAAAAAACACAGATTTTTACATACTGTCCCTGGTTTTACTGAGCCTGGCAACCCGGATGGGGCCCCCTAGTGGCATGGGGCCCTCGGGCAGTGCCCGAGTGACTCAATGGTCAGTCCGCCCCTGACAAGAACTATAATCAACAAGTTTTATTTTCTTTAATTTTGGATAGAGTGAGGGAGGGTTATAGGCCCTGTCAGTTTATTTTGTATTATCTGTGTCCAATTGGGGAGATTTGCCTTCACTTCCTGCCCCATAGCCAAACAGGAAGTGAGAGAAAAACTATGCAAATTAACCACTTCCCGCCCAGCCTATGGCCGATTTACGTCCGGGAAGTGGTTACACAATCCTGACAGGACGTCCTGCAGGATTTCATGCCGCACGCGCCTGTGGGGGCACGCAGCGCGGCGATCGGTGATGCGGGGTGTCAGTCTGACACCCTGCATCTCCGATCTCGGTAAAGAGTCTCTCACGGAGACGGAGACTCTTTACCACGTGATCAGCCGTGTCCAATCACGGCTGATCACGATGTAAACAGGAAGAGCCATCGATGGCTCTTCCTCACTCGCGTCTGACAGACGCGAGTATAGGAGAGCCGATCGGCGCCTCTCCTGACAGGGGGCGTTCGCGCTGATTGTTTATCAGCGCAGCCCCCCCTCGGATCACCACACTGGACCACCAGGGTGTGCAAAAAGAAAAAAAATATAGAACAAAAAAACAAAAAGCATTAAAAAATAAGAAAAAAGATGCCAATCAGTGCCCACAAATGGGCACTGACTGGGAAAATCAGTGCCACCCCACAGTGTCCATCAGTGCCACCCCACAGTGCCCATCCATGCACAGTGCCCACCTATCAGTGCCCACCTGTGCCACCCATAAGTATCCATCAGTGCCACCCATAAGTGCCGCCCATCTGTGCCGCCCATGAGTGCCCATCAGTGCCGCCTATGAGTGCCCATCAGTGCCGCATAGCAGCGCCGCCAATCAATGCCACCTCATCTGTGCCCGTCAGTACTACCTCATCGATGTCCATCAGTGCCATCTCATCGGTGCCCATCAGTGCCGCCATATCAGTGCCCGTAATTGAAAGAGAAAAACGTATTTACAAAAAAATTAACCTTAAAAAATAAAAACGTTTTTTTGTTTCAAAATTTGCAGTCTTTTTTTAGTTGTTGCGCAAAAAAAAAAAACCCAGAGGTGATCAAATAACAACAAAAGAAAGCTCTATTTGTGGGAAAAAAAAGGACGCCAATTTTGTTTGGGTACAGTGTTGTATGACCGCGCAATTGCCATTCAAAGTGCGACAGTGTTGAAAGCTGAAAATTGGCTTGGGCGGGAAGGTGCGTAAGTGCCTGGTATGGAAGTGGTTAAGGGAATCCAGTGCCCCCCCAGAACTAGTGTGTGGGTCCCCTGAAAATTACTGGGCGGGGTTATACAAAAACAGGGTGTGACCTTGACAGGAAGGGGTGGGTCATTTTTCTATTAGGAGGTGCAGATATGTAGTCAGGCCTAGGGCAGAACCAAACCTAAATATACTACTGCATATTAGGGCTTATTTAGACCGGATCCGATTTACAGCGTGTTTTTATATTGTGGGAGGAAACCCACGCAGGCACAGGGAGAACATGCAAACTCCATGCAGATGCTGTCACGGGCGGGATTCGAACCAACGACTCTTTTGCTGCTAGGTCAAAGTGCTATACACTACACCACTGTGGTGAACGAACATGATTGCAGCTGAAAGCATGAGATCTTTTATTTATTTTTTCAATACCATGCTTTCCAGCCTTATTGACCCCGCCTCTCTCCATAAAGAGGACCTGTCACACACTAGTCCGATTACAAGGGATGTTTACATTCCTTGTAATAGGAAGAAAACTGATCATTTTTTTTTTATTTTTTTATTTCAGTGTAAAACATTATAAAACTAAATAAAAATAAATAAGAAAACCCCCAAAAATTTTTTTAAAGCGCCCCGTCCCGACGAGCTCGCGCACAGAAGCAAACGCATACGCGAGTAGCGCCCGCATATGAAAACGGTATTCAAACCACACAAGTGAGGTATCGCCGCGATCGTTAGAGTGAGAGCAATAATTCTAGCCCTAGACCTACTCTGCAACTCAAAAAATGCAACCTGTAGAATTTTTTAAACGTCGCCTATCGAGATTTTTAAAGGGTAAAAGTTTGATGCCATGCCACGAGCGGGCGCAATTTTTAAGCGTGACATGTTGGGTATCATTTTACTCGGCGTAACATTATCTTTCACAATATATTAAAAAATTGGGCAAAATGTATTGTTGTCTTATTTTTTAATTCAAAAAAGTGATTTTTATCCAAAAAAAGTGCGCTTGTAAGACCGCTGCGCAAATACGGTGTGACAAAAAGTACTGCAATGACTGCCATTTTATTCCCTAGGATGTCTGCTAAAAAAAAATATATAATGTTTGGGGGTTCTGATTAATTTTCTAGCCAAAAAATTGTGATTTTCACATGAAGGAGAGAAGTGCCAGAATTAACCCGGTGGGCAAGTGGTTAAAGTACTCATGGCTATAAAGAATAGAGTCATTGCTCATTAAAAAAAAAAAAAAAAAAGGGGGTCCCTCCAAATTAAATTACCAGGCCCTTCAGGTCTGGAATGGATATTAAGGGGAACCCCGCCGTAAAAAAAAACCCCAAAAAAATGGCGTGGGGTCCCCCCAAATATCCATACCAGACCCTTCAGGTCTGGTGTGGATTTTAAGGGGAACTCCACCCCAAATTGAAAAAAAAATGGCGTGGAGTCCCCCTAAAAATCCACACCAGACCCTTATCCGAGCACGTTGACCTGGCCGGCCGCAGAAAAGAGGGGGGGACAGAGTGCGGCCCCCCCCCCTCTCCTGAACCGCACCAGGCCACATGCCCTCAACATGGGGAGGATGTCCCCATGTTGATGGGGACAAGGGTCTCATCCCCACAACCCTTGCCCGGTGGTTGTGGGGGTATGCGGGCGGGGGGCTTATCAGAATCTGGAAGACCCCTTTAACAAAGGGGACCCCCAGATCCTGGCCCCCCCCCTATGTGAAATGGTAATGGGGTACATTGTACCTCTACCATTTCACCCCAAAAAAAATGTCAAAGTGTTAAAAATGACAGTAGCCGGTTTTTGACAAATCTTTTAATAAAATCTTCTTTTCTTCTTTCCTTCGGGTTTCTTCCGCTGCTTCTTTCTTCTCGTCCACATCTTGCCCGACGTGTTCTTCTATCTTCTCCGTCCGTCCTTCAGCCTTCTGGTCCCGCATCTTGCCCGTTGTCTTGTCCTGTCTTCTTCTCCGTCCGCCTCCTCGTCCGCATCTTGGGTCTTCTGTGGTGTTCTTCTTGTCCCCGGACCCAGCGTTTGAATTTGATTTGGCCGCCGTTTTCCCGCTCCTGGGACCCGCCCCCCTCTGACGCCACAAGTAAACTCCTTAGAAGGTCATGTGCGTCAGAGGGGGGCGGGGTCACATGAGTGTAACACGGCGGGAACTTCTTCTCCGGGCGGCGCGATTGAAATTGAATTCCCCCGCTGTGTGACGCTCTGCGACCCCGCCCCCCTCTGACGCACATGACCTTCTAAGGAGTTTACTTGTGGCATCAGAGGGGGGCGGGGTCACATGAGTGTGACACGGCGGGAACTTCTTCTCCGGGCGGCTCGATTGAAATTGAATTCCCCCGCTGTGTTACGCTCTGCGACCCCGCCCCCCTCTGACGCACATGACCTTCTAAGGAGTTTACTTGTGGCGTCAGAGGGGGGCGGGTCCCAGGAGCGGGAAAACGGCGGCCAAATCAAATTCAAACGCTGGGTCCGGGGACAAGAAGAACACCGCAGAAGACCCAAGATGCGGACGAGGAGGCGGACGGAGAAGAAGACAGGACAAGACAACGGGCAAGATGCGGGACCAGAAGGCTGAAGGACGGATGGAGAAGATAGAAGAACACGTCGGGCAAGATGTGGACGAGAAGAAAGAAGCAGCGGAAGAAACCCGAAGGAAAGAAGAAAATAAGATTTTATTAAAAGATTTGTCAAAAACCGGCTACTGTCATTTTTAACACTTTGACATTTTTTTTGGGGTGAAATGGTAGAGGTACAATGTACCCCATTACCATTTCACACAGGGGGGGGGTCAGGATCTGGGGGTCCCCTTTGTTAAAGGGGTCTTCCAGATTCTGATAAACCTCCCGCCCGCATACCCCCACAACCACCGGGCAAGGGTTGTGGGGATGAGACCCTTGTCCCCATCAACATGGGGACATCCTCCCCATGTTGAGGGCATGTGGCCTGGTGCGGTTCAGGAGAGAGGGGGGGCCGCACTCTGTCCCCCCCTCTTTTCTGCGGCCGGCCAGGTCAACGTGCTCGGATAAGGGTCTGGTGTGGATTTTTAGGGGGACTCCACGCCATTTTTTTTTTCAATTTGGGGTGGAGTTCCCCTTAAAATCCACACCAGACCTGAAGGGTCTGGAATGGATATTTGCCGGGAACCGCACGTCTTTTTTTTTTTTGGTTTTTACGGCGGGGTTCCCCTTAATATCCATTCCAGACCTGAAGGGCCTGGTAATTTAATTTGGGGGAACCCCTACACATTTTTTTGTTTGTTTTATGAATGAATCCCTTTAGAATTGTCAGAGCCGACAATTCATTATAGCCGCGTGTGAATTTTTAAATGACTTTTTTCCTTCTGAATGTCACTTTGTGCAGGGGGAGTTCTAAGTGCGGGAAAAATGCGCTATTTCACATGCTGACATTACACCCCCCCTAGGTACGAAATTTAAAGGAATATTTCACTTTTATTGTTTCACTTTAAGAATTATTAATTTCACTGCTCCCGAAAAAACGGCCGTTTTAAAAAATAAAAAAAGCATTGATACATGTTCCCTGGGGCAGGACTGAGGTACACAAACACTTTTTTAGGACAAAACTTGCAGATTAGCCTTTAAAATGAACACTTTTGATTTCTCCCATAGACTTCTATAGGGAGTTCGGCGCGGCTTTACATATTAGTTTCAATGCGCCGGCTGCTACGCTGGTTCATGCGCCGAATTAAGCCTCCACCCGGAGTACTAATTAAGGCATGAACCAGCGCAGCGCACAGAGCATAGTAAATCAGGCCCAAAGACTGTTAGATTTTAGTTAGTACCTTAGGCTCACCCTGAAATTATACTCAAAACTTTATCCAGACAGCTGTTGGAGCTCTTGAAGACATACTAGAGGGAATAGTTTCTGCAACAGGGAAACAGGTTGTAGAACACTAATTTTCTAAAAGCACCGAAGTGTCCATAAAGTGAACAACACAGTATGGTCGTGTGAAACACATCAATCATATTCCCGTTTTATCTTCTGGCATTGTGACAATAAAGATTCTCTACAAGCATCTACTTCACTTCAGTGTGCAGCCTATTCTTCTTCCTATACATGCTGTGGACTGTAGTGAGCCAGGGCGAGCATCTGAGGTGATTCACTACACCTTGAACTGCTTGAGCGGTGTATGTTTTTGTTCTGTCCAGAAAGGGGTTAATTATTATAGGTATAATATTAGATATATCTCAGATGTTCATGATTACAATTCTGAGCAGCAGAACGTCAGTGCATAATAGGTGATGCTTTTAAGAGAGGGAGAGTGCGATATGGCTTTCAATAGATTTTACCACAGAGCCAGTCCATATGTCACAAAGGGTTCATATCCCACTCACCAACTCCACAGTATTTGTAGTAGCAGGTCTTCTTTGGTGATGAACTGGGGCACCTTCAACAATCTATTCCAGGTGTACTGCTGCAGCAATTAAATAGCGGCACCTCTGCAATGCAGCAGCAACTTTTAGCTAGGCCCAGCAGTGTCACAGCAGAAATCAGCAGGTCTGGATCTTGAGTACTGCAAGGGCTAAGAGTATTATCGATGAGGGGTTCAGGCCAACATCCCAGGTGAACAGAAGAAACAAAAAGAAACAACCCCCTAGTGGAACTTTAACGGCCTGTAGCAGTAATTAAATCATAACGTTTTATTAGAGAAATCATTAAAAATAATTATAGGCTGTTGTATACAGTATTTGGGTCAACAAAATACATTATACACAGGTGCAAACAGTTCTATATATTCCATGCGGGACTACCGTCATGTCTGGCACTGCAGCAGAACAACAATGGAGAGCCCCGAAGTGTTTCAGAAGTGTCTTTCTTTCCTCGGGGTGTATGCTTCAATAGAACAGAGCACTTATATTAATACAGAAGAACTGCATGTACATCAGCAAAAATATTTAAAAACTTGAATTGAAGTTTTAATATTTATTTGACAAACAATATTTTATTATGATTTAATTACTGCTACAGGCTGTCCCACTAAGGAGTTGTTCCTTTTTGGATCTCCAGTACTAAGCCTCAGGATGATCCTTCAGCTCTAGCAGACAGCGGCACAGACTTGACATACCAGATTGCGGTAGCTTACGAAGTTCTCCAGAACTGACAGATGCAGTCTCTTATGTAATGCACAGTTATTTCCTTATATCTTCCACCCTGTCTCTCTCCCTGACAGGACCTTCTCTTTTCTACACACCAGTGTCTCTTTTCCCAGACTTCCCCCTGGTTTCCCAGGCTTTCTAATTTATATGACCCTTCCTGCATTAAAACACACTGGATTTTGTAGTTTCTTGGGTCTGGATAGTAATGAAGTTTCTTCTGGCTGGGACCACAACAGAAGGTAAATCAGAGCCCACAAAGCTCCATCTTTTTGGCATAAAAAGGGAACTTCTTGCAAGAAAGGTTAACTATGATAATGCATTTATAAGTCTGTACATTTCAGTTACTATGAGCCTTGTTACATGTTTCTTTGACTTTTTCTTATCAGTAACAGGAGCAGTGGAAGGAGAATCTGATGAGTTTGCCTTGCCCTGGTTAGGTGCCGCTCCCACTGATCTCTGTGTTGTCGAGTAATGTGCATTTGCATTACAATAGTACTCAAGTGGGTGTCAGGCTTTCTGCACTTCTGGCAGAGGTTACAGATCACAACACTGTTGTCAGCAACAGACACAGTAAAAAGTGTCACACTGCAGAGAAAGCTGATCTAGTTTTAAGGGTAACAGCAACCTTTGCCTTTGTGTCAGTGTCTCAAAAAGAATTTAGCTGCTGCCTGCTGTTCTCTGCTTGACAACTTTCTCCCTCACTGATCTTCAGAAGTGTTTCTGCTTATGTTCAGGAAAAATTGAAATTCTCCCCAAGCATCACATATTTGATTTGGGAACTCTCAAACCCCCAACTGTTATGTTTGAAAATGTAATGGGCCCTGGACTTTCACAGGCACCAGTCAGCAGCTGCCAACAGGCAATCTAGTTATATCAGTGATGTGATTTTGGGGGGAAAGCTGATTTTTCTTGCAGTGTGAAACATATTTTACAACATATGCAGGATATGAGAACATTAGTATAGATAGGGACTCGACAAGGACTAGTATTGTATATATGTTGTATAAGCCACTCATTGCTTTGTTCTGTGGGTTTTCTTCTACTGCTGTTATAATTACTGTATTTATTGGTGTATAACATGCACCCCAATTTTAAGAGAGAAGTTTAAGGAAAAAATATTTTCACAACCCCCCATCCAGTATACAGTCCCCCATCCAATATACAGCCCCCATCCAATATACAGCCCCCATCCAATATACAGCCCCCCATCCAGTATACAGCCCCCCCATCCAATATACAACCCCCATCCAACATACAGCCCCCCCATCCAGTATACAGCCCCCATCCAGTATACAACCCCCATCCAGCATTCTCTACAGTAAGGAAAAAATCACTGACAGCCCCTTCCACATCGCTTCTACTTTGTCACTCCTATTGTAAAATTAAGCTTCCATATACCTCAATAGCTTAGTTTTCACTGACCTGGTCATGTGGCTGCTCTCCTTTGACGTTACATAGATGATCATTTGACTGCTCGCTTCCTCCAATCTAAAGCTACACTCGGAGTTGGAGGAGCAGGAGGAGGAGAGCAGCCAGAAAAAAATTGAGCTATTGAGATATTTACAAGCTGCATTTTTACAATGACACTGATGCAGGAGGAGCGGTATAGGAGAAGGGGCTGGCAAGTGATTTTTTATCAACTTTAGACTATGCAGGCAGCACTGTCCCAGGGCCAGGAGAGGCGGGACGGCGGGCCTGACACCCCCCCCCCCCCAATGGGTGGCTCCCGGGGCGGACCGCCCGATCCCCACTCCCTGTTGGTAAAATATAGTATCGGCATATAACACGCAGGCACTGTTTAACCTCTGTTTAATTTTTTTTTCTTCTTCTAAATACTCCTGCATGTTAGCCTATGTGTCCATCCATGCATAGGCATTTAGAGGATTTTAGAGGCAGAAGGCATTTAGAGGCAGAAAATAAACCCACTGCAGATGTATCCAGGCATCTTGACAGAAGCAAGGCTTGACATCTGTAAACGTGTCTAAAGTAGGTTAACACTAGTTGTGTTAAGCACTTGAGCATTAACTAATTTTTATGGCCATAATAAATTAATATTCTGGCCAATTAAATTAATTAATGCCCAAGGGCTTGATGCAAAGGAAAAACAGGTGTATAGGTACTACAACCATCCCACATAACAGCTCAGACCTCGAGACTGCTGACACCTTCAACGTACCAGAATAAGGAAAGAGATGGTCAGCACTCAGAATGACCCCCAAAAAATAGTATACCTTTATTGAAAGGAAATATGCAATGCTGTAAAAGTTGCCTACACATTTTGGACATTAGTCCAAAAAATAACTGAATAAGTAACACATAAATAGTACAAAAAAAGGTCACATGGTTAAAGGGGTTGTAAAGGTTAGTTTTTTATTTTCTAAATAGGTTCCTTTAAGCTAGTGCATTGTTGGTTCACTTACCTTTTCCTTCGATTTCCCTTCTAAATGTTTATTTTCTTTGTCTGAATTTCTCACTTCCTGTTTCTCCTCAGTAAACTTCACACCATCATCCGAGCGGTGTTTAGTCAGCCAGAACAGCTTAATGAACAGCTTACTGAGGAGGAACAGAAAGTGAGAAATTCAGACAAAGAAAACAAAAAACAAAAAATTTAGAAGGGAAATCGAAGGAAAGGGTAAGTGAACCAACAATGCACTAGCTTCCACTTTATGTACCCAAGTAGTAGGTCCATCCAGACATCTGCGCGCCCCCTTGGTCGCCATACACGACCCTGTGCGGTGGCACCCGCCTCGTTCGCTTGTGGGGTTTTTAGGTGAGCAGCTGAGCCCTTTATTCCCCAACTTACCCTCTTTATATGTTGTTCAAAATATAATTCTTCATTGTTTGTTATTTCAATTTTAGACATGCTTCTGACGAAGCGGCCAAAGCCGCGAAACTAGTCAAGCTGAATGTCATTTTAGTCTTCACCTGCTGTCATTTTTTATTGATGTTGTATCCAATAAAAATGTTTTTCTTATAATTGTATATCTGTGTCTGTACACTCTATATCTATATTACCCGTACCGCAATAGTCCAACAGAAGAGAAGAGGTTAAGAGGAGGAAGATTAGGCAGGCACGGAAACAAACACTATTAGAAGAAATCCAGGCCCTTGAACGGGAGCATAAAGTAGTACAGGAAGAACAGGTCCTAAGGGTTCTAACTAGCAAGAGAGAAGAGCTCCGTGACCTCCTTGAGCAGGAAACGAAATGGATTTTTAACAATGTGAACAACAAATTTTATGCCCTTGGTAACAAACCGGGGAGACTGTTGGCAAGGACCATAAAACCAAGAAACATACAGAACTCTATCCTGAAAATAAAAGATAGAAATGGAGAAATGAGACATTCTACTAGCGAGATAACTAAAATATTTTATGATTATTACCAAAACCTATATAATGTCAACAAGGGGCAAGGGGATATAGAAGTTCAGAATAGAAGGGGGAAAATTAAACAATATCTAGAAAAGATTAAGACCCCTGGCCTAGCAGAGGAAGTAATAAATGACTTAGAAAAAGAAATAACAAAAGAGGAAATAAATTAAGTGATTAAGAGTATCAAAATGGGGAAGAGCCCCGGCCCTGACGGGTTTACATCATTATATTATAAAAGGTTTGGGGGGATACTAGTACCATTTTTCCAGAAGTACATGAACTCAATAGGGGGGGGTATGGCAATGCGTAAGGAGGCTCTGAATGCTCACATAACTTTGATAGGGAAGGAAGATAAGGACCCCTCCTTGTGTGCCAGCTATAGGCCGATTTCTTTAATAAATGTGGATATAAAAATTTATTCAAAAATTCTTGCTGAGAGGATAAGACCGCTCTTAATAGGCCTTATAGATAATGATCAAGCAGGGTTTGTACCCGGGAGAGAAACGAGAGAAAACATTTTAAGAGTTATATTTTTGTTACAGAAAGCCAAAAAGAACAAAGAACCAGTAGTATTCCTGTCATTAGATGCCGAAAAGGCGTTTGACAGGTTAGAATGGGAATTTATGTTAGCAAACCTATCCCATATAGGATTTGGTTCAAGTATGCTCAGGTGGATAGGGGCTCTTTATTCGGAACCTTCTGCTCAGGTGAGGATGAATGGCACCCTATCGGATAGCTTTTCACTGGGTAATGGGACCCGGCAGGGGTGTCCGCTTTCGCCTCTCCTATTCGTCCTTTCATTGGAGCCTTTACTGGAAACAATCCGGATGAATCAGGATATAGAAGGGATAAAACTAGAGAGAAGGGAGCATAAGATATCCGCATTTGCGGATGACATGATGCTATTCGTATCGAACCCCAGGGAGACACTGCCTAAAATAATGATGGAATATGAACTGTATGGGGAGATCTCTAATCTTAAAATTAATAAAGATAAAACGGAGATATTAAGTATATCATTAAGCCCACAGGATCGTAGGGAACTTGAGGGGCTATATCCATTTAAATGGAAGCAAAGGAGGATGAAATATTTAGGTGTATACTTGTCCAGCATGGAAAGATATTTCTATGAGGACAATTATATACTATTATTGAATAAAGTAAGATCAGATTTAAAGGGATATAGTATAGACAGAGTATCATGGTGGGGAAGGGTGAGTACTATAAAAATGATGATTTTGCCGAAAGTTCTTTATATCTTTCAAACACTCCCTATAAAAATCCCAGAAACATATTTTAAAATCTTGGAAAAGATAATAGGAGGTTTCATATGGAGGGGTAAAAAGCCGCGTATAGCAGTTGAGACTCTGATTAGACCCAAAGAGGAAGGAGGAATACAGATGCCGGATTTCAGAAGGTACTATGAGGCAGCGGTAATGAGGAGGATTACAGACTGGGTGCAGGGTGAGGGTGGAAGCAAAAAAAAATGGGTAGAAGTTGAAGAAAGTCTAAGTAAAAAAGAGCTAGGGAATATAATATGGGTACCGAGGCAATATAGGGGTTTACCCCTGGATACGCCTGTAATAACAAAAGAAACTTTTAGAATATGGGATAAGGTCTGTAAGAAAAATAAATTGCCCTATAATAGCCCGCTGCTGCCATTAACAGGTACGGACTACTTCCCACCGGGTAAGGAGGGGGGATGGTACCGGAGGTGGTCAACCTCAGATACCCCAAGATTGAAGGATTTATTAAAAGGAAATGAAGTTTGTTCGGTGGGAGAACTCCAAGAGAAATATGGACAGTACCCAGGGGACAGGTGGAGACACAGACAAGTCCAACATTTTGTTAGCACTCTGTCGAAGCCCTTGCGAGCTATGAATGAATTAAATCAATGGGAAAAACTTATGACCCAAGGAGAATCTGGGAAAGGGGGAATATCAAGTATCTACAAGATGTTGACAACCAAGATAGATTTAGGGAAATTGAAAATAATAGAAAGCTGGGAAAAAGAACTTAATCAAACCATATCCAATAAGAAGAAGAGACAGGTATTAGAATATGTCCAGGCTACTACGATGGATGCAAAAGTAAAAGAAACTAATTATAAGTTACTCACTAAATGGTACTACGTACCGATTAAATTGCATAGAATGAATAGTGAGGCCTCCCCCTTATGCTGGAGAGAGTGTGGGATGGAGGGAACACATGCCCACATATGGTGGCAATGCCCCCTCATACAGGTATATTGGCGGGAGATATTAGGACTGATAAAAAAAATCAGCGCATATGCGATAAGATATGACCCATGGGAATGTTTGTTTCACACTACAAGTATGTCCAGGAAAAAGTATAGAGGTTCCTTGGTCCCGTTTCTTTTGAACGGAGCCAAGGCACTAATACCTAGGAACTGGAGGGAAAAAAAAGCACCAACGATAGGGGAATGGCTTCAAGAAATTGATAAAATGAAAGTGATGGAGGAGCTGTGGTCCTTTAAGGTAGAGTCTGGGCTAAGATATGAAATGATCTGGAGGAGATGGAGGGATTTCAAGGCTGGGGGGAGGGGGGGGGAAGGGGGGGGGGAGGAGAGTCTGGAGGGGAATAGGGGAGACTGTTGGTGGGAAACCTCCTGTCCCCCCCCTCTTATTTGTTTTTCCCCTTTTTTTTCCCCTTTTTTTTTTTTTTTTTTTTTTTTTCTCTTCCGTCACTTGTTTTTTTTTTTTTTTTTCCTTTCTCCCCTCTTATTTTTTTATATTTAAGTAAATACACAATAAGGGGAATTAACCCCTCTACTTTTCACTAGTATTTTAGATGAACTCCCTTTTCTTCACAATCCCATCGTGTTTTGGCGCACTTAAGTAAATACACATTAAGGGGAATTAACCCCTACTCCTCACTATATTTCAGTAAGATTTCGTGTTTTTTATTTTTTAGAAGAAACTGCTTTTAGTTTATTTTCTTTCTCATGGGGTAGTATATATTTTTTTTTTTTTTTTTTCTTTCTTTGTTTATGTACACCTAAGTAAATACACAATAAGGGGAATTAACCCCTATAGTTTAACCATTTTTCCTTTTTCTCCTCTTCTTGTTCTTCATAATTCACTCTTGTTATTATATATTTAAGTAAATACACAATTAGGGGAATTAACCCCTACATATCTCACTATATTTTAGTAGGACTTAATGTTTCTCATTTGGTCTTCACAGGGGAAAGTGTTCCCCCTTTTTTTTTTTTTTTTTTTTTTTTGTACACCTAAGTAAATACACAATAAGGGGAATTAACCCCTATAGTTTAACTATTTTTCCCTTTTCTTCTCTTCTTGTTCTTCATAATTCACTCTTGTTATTATATATTTAAGTAAATACACAATTAGGGGAATTAACCCCTACATATCTCACTATATATTAGAGGGACTTAATGTTTCTCATTTGGTCTTCACAGGGGAAAGTGTTCCCCCTTTTTTTTTTTTTTTTTGTTTTTTTTTTTGTACACCTAAGTAAATACACAATAAGGGGAATTAACCCCTATAGTTTAACTATTTTTCTCTTTTCTTCTTTTCTTGTTTTTCATAATTCACTCTTGTTATTATATATTTAAGTAAATACACAATTAGGGGAATTAACCCCTACATATCTCACTATATTTTAGAGGGACTTAATGTCTCTCATTTGGTCTTCACAGGGGAAAGTGTCCCCCTTTTTTTTTTTTTTTTTTCTCTTGATTGTTGTGCACTTAAGTAAATACACAATAAGGGGAATTAACCCCCACTTTTTTTTTTTTTTTCTTTTTCTTTTCTCCTCCCTCTTCCTCTCGTTCTGTCTCTCCCCTCTCCCGCTGTCCCCTCTTTCTCTCTCTCTTTCCCTATGTCCCTCCCCCCCCCCCACTCACTGTGGGTATTGGCATTTCCCATGGAGATGGAAAGGGAAGGATCGGCCCTGGGGCAGAATGTGATGGAGAAATCCAGTAGTAGAATGTAGTAGTGGTAGAAGAAGACACAGTGTTTATATTTGTCTTTTCTTCTTTTTTAATCGAAGGGGTACATACCGAGACCTTAGATGTTAGTCTGTATATTGATTTTATGTTGTATTGATTGTATTGTTTTGTGAAAAAAAATGAATAAAAGTATTTGATAAAAAAAAATAGTCCAACAAATGGCCCCACTCCCCTTTGGCTCTCTGGTTTGGGGACCTCAGAACCAATCCCTTTATATCGAAATTCAGGATGATGGTACATTTCTAAATGTTTATTAATTTTAACCTCAGAGGCTCCTTTTCCGAATGCACTAGCTTAAAGGAACCTATTTAGAAAATAAAAAACAAGCCCTTACAACCCCTTTAATCAGTACAGGAGAATTAAAAATGCAAAAGGGAAAACCTGACATACAGTAACTCCATGCAATGGAACACATCACAGACAATATAAGCATATGAATAACCAGGCATATAAAAATTAACCCACAATAGCATGCATAGTTTATATTATTTTAAAACACAACATAATTACATAAGAAAGGTCAGTAGAGCAGTTTATTTTGCAAGGTTAAACTACAGGGATAGCATTTATCGTATGTATAGGGTAGAAACTACTAGCTATAAGGCCCGTACACACGGTTGGTTTGGTCCGATGAGAATGAACCAAAGTTCATTTTCATCGGACCAAACCGACCGTGTGTATAGGCTATCGGTCTGTTTTCCTTCGGTCCAAAATTTTAAAACATGCTTCAAGACCGAACCGATGGACCGCTGCCCCATCGGACCAAACCAATGGTTAGTACAGAAAAGCATCTGTTCAAAACCCGCGCATGCTCAGAATCAAGTCGACGCATGCTTGGAAGCTTTGAATTTTATTCAGCACGTCGTGTGTTTGATGTCACCGCGTTCTGACCCGATCGGATTTTGGACTGACGGTGTGTACACATATCAGGCCGTACGACCACTTCAGAGGTGAACCGATGAAAACGGCCTCAGGGTGGCATTACCCGCACAGGACTTTTTAAAAGTTGTTAGGACTTTAGAAGGTTCAGAGTCACCTTGCAACTTGATGTCAAGATAATTAAATGAAAAAGGGTCAGAAGAACCTGTAAATTTAAGATTGAATGAAATCCTGTTTACATAATCCAATAAAATATTAATATCATAAGTGGTTCCCTGGGTGTCCCAAATAATCATCAGATCATCAATAAAGCGACCATACCAAAAAAAAAGACAAAAAATTGGATATTATGTGAAAAGGTTAAACACTCCTCCCACCACCCCATAAATAAATTCACTAGCGATGGTGAGAATTTGCCTCCCATTGAGGCACTGCACAACTGTAAATAAAAATAATCATCAAAAAGAAAATAATGATGAGTCAACAAGAGTTCAATATATGTTAAAATGTGTTCAAATGATGATGTATAGCTCTCATGGCCAGATGATGCATGATAGGCCGCGTACACACGGTCGGTCCATCCGATGAGAACGGTCCGATGAAGCAGACTGATGGTCTGATGTGCCTACACACCATCAGTTAAAAAAACGATCGAGTCCAACGCGGTGACGTAAAACACAACGACGTGCAGAGAAAAATGAAGTTCAAAGCTTCCAAGCATGCGTCGAATTGATTCTGAGCATGCACGGGTTTTTAACCGATGCTTTTGCGTACTAACCATCAGTTTTGACCTATCGGTTAGGCGTCCATCGGTTGAATTTTAAAGCAATTTCTAAATTTTTGGACCAAAGGATAACTGACCGATGGGGCCCACACACGGTCGGTTTGGACTGATGAAACTGAACTTCAGTCCGTTTTCATCGGTTTTGTCCGATCGTGTGTACAGGGCCATAGACTAATAAAGGGCCACAACATCTAATGTCACCCAAAAATATTGATTTTTCCAATGGATATTTTCCATATGAGATAAAACATGACCCATGTCCTGAATGTAACCAGGGAAGCCTCCATACAAGTGGTTGCAGGTGTAGACCCATTCAATAACTACGGGGTTCTAAAAGGGAACCTATACCCACTACAATGGGGTGTTCCTGTATTTATACTGAAGGATATGAATCTTAGGTAGGTGATGGAACACCGGAAGAAACAGGGTTGTTCACTTCCAAAAATTCTGCAGTTTTGTCTCTCAAAACAACTATCTACCTACCCTTCGCAATATGATCTATTAGGGCTGACTTAAGCAAATGTGTATGTTTTTTTTGTCATAATGGGCGATATACAATAGTGTTGGCTAATTGCCTCAAAGCCTCAAAATTGAACCGATGGACGCCTAACCGATAGGTCAAAACCGATGGTTAGTATGCAAAAGCATCGGTTAAAAACCTGCGCATGCTCAGAATCAAGTTGACGCATGCTTGGAAGCATTTTTCTCTGCATGTCGTTATGTTTTACGTCACCGCGTTGGACTCGATCATTTTTTTAACTGATGATGTGTAGGCACATCAGACCATCAGTCAGCTTCAACGGTTAACCGATGATAACGGTCCTTCGGACCGTTCTCATCGGATGGTCCAACCGTGTGTACGCGGCCTTAGAGTCTGCAAAAGATTTGAGACAGGGGCGGAGGTTTACCTTCCAGCAGGACAACAACCCTAAACATACAGCCAGAACTAAAATTCAATGGTTTAGATCAGTGTTTCTCAACCTTACTAGTGCCGTGACCCCTTGATAAAATTTCCCAAGTTGTGGGGACCCCTAACAGTAAAATTATTTTCGTAGCGTGGGTTGTCAGCACCCAAGGCAAGGCAAGTAATTTGCGCCATTAACCCACAGACATTTAATGCTCCCTGAGTCCCTTCCACTCCGCATTTTAGGATGTACCACTCTCTCTCTTTGTTCTTCTTTCTTTCTTTCCCTTTTATCTCTCGCTATCCTAATTTTTTATTTTTTATTTCTCCCATCCCTCTCTCTAGCCGTCTTTCTTGTTCTTTCTCTTAATCTTTCTCGCCCTTTTTCTTTGTTACTCCCTCTCTTTTCCTCTCTTTCATGTATTCTATATTTTTATTCCTTCTCTTTACTCTTTGTTAAGATCTAACAGATACACCAATACTGATCTTTAGAAGAGGCTTCCTTCTGGGACAATAGCCATGCAGACCAATTTAATGCAGTGTTCGGCGTATGGTCTGATCACTGACAGTCTGACCCCCCACCCCTTCAACCTCTGCAGCAATACTGGTAGCACTCATACGTCTATTTCCCAAAGACAACCTCTGGATATGATGCTAAGCATGTGCACTCATTTTTTTTTGGACATTTAAGGGTGTACTCACTTTTGTTGCCAGTGGTTTGGATATTAATGGCTGTGTGTTGAGTTATTTTGAAGGGACAGCAAATGTACACTGTTATACAAGCTGTACACTCACTTCTTTACATTGCAGAAAAGTGCAATTTATTCAGTGTCGTCACATGAAAAGATATAATAAAATATTTACAAAAATGTGAGGGATGTAATCACTTTTGTGAGATACTATAGGTGCCATGTCATATTTTCATTGTTTTACATGATAAACAGACCTGTAAGTTTGCACTTCAGAGCCTGTCAACCTTTTAATCAGAATGTAAACCCAGCATTCTTGCGGCATAATTACTTATAATACTTCAACACTAGGTAAACTGCTTGGCGAGTATGTTGTTCTCAGTGAAAAAACAGTGTCAGCGGCTTGTGCTTAAATGAATAAGTAGCCGTTTAAAAATACTTTAATTAATGACTAAGCAGGAAATTATTATCTTCAGTTATCAGTGTATATCAAACAGGGTTCCTACAAAATATAAAAAAATACTGTACATAAATAATGTAATGCAGAATGCACAAAATGTAAATTTAAAAGTACCAACATATTAGAAGACTCAAAATTATGATCTTGTGAACTTGCTGATATATATTGTATCTGGGAAATTTGGAATGCTGGCATAGTACATCACTCCAGTACCGGAAGAGAACACATTAAATATGTAACATTGTCCCACTGAGGCCATCTACTGTATATTTTGTCACATGTAATGCACTTGAATGATATTTCTTCCACAGTTATCCATTTCCTGGATGTTTCTTATGTTTAATTAATCTCTTGAGAGGTGACCTCTGGGGGCAATTTGGACTATAAAAATAAGTTGCACAACGAAACATTCATATAACAATAGTGGATTTTGTCCTTAAAGGTATGTATCATTTTTAAACATGTGTTAATGGCACAGGGCACTTTTAAAGTTGTAATTTCCAGATATTAGATTAGGCTCAAGTCTGCAATTTTCGCAAAAAAAAAAAAAAAAAAGAAAGAAAGAAAAAAATATTATCAGCATTTTACAGTATGAAGTATTATATCATTAGCTTCTACCCATAGTACAATTTAAATTCAATGAATATGGAAAACATTTGTCTGTTATAAAGAACCTTTCTAATTTAGTTTTGGGTGATATAGAATGCCAATTAAACCTAATAATTACCTTTTATTTAAGGACTCTATATAGAACATTCAACATATCTGGCTGATCATAGACAAATAGATATGTCACTTTGAATTATTGGCAGCGACACTTGCATCCACCATCCAACCTACCAAGGCTCACCACACAAACCTTTTGCTTAGCTAGGTAAAAAGATATTTATTCATTTTTTTTTTTTTTTTGGGAGTGCTACCAAGAAGCTGGAAATATCAGTTTTTGCAATATTTTATGTCACACTGTATTTGCGCAGCAGTCTTTCCAATGCAATTTTTTCGCAAGATATACACTTTCATTTATTAAAAAAAAATAAAAACCAGTAAAGTAAGCCCAATTTTTTTTTTAAATGTGAAATATGATGTTACGCCAAGTAAACAGATAACATATCATGCTTTAAAATAGCGCACACTTGTGAAATGGCGACAAACTACGGTACTTTAAAATCTCCATAGGTGACAATTTAAAAATGTCCACAGGTTACCAGATTAGAGGTACAGATAATGTCGAATACTGGAATTATTGCGCATGCTCTAATGATTGCAGCGCTACCTCACATTTGTGGTTTGAACACTGTTTAATTTTTTTTTTTCGATCATTATTATTGCTGTCACAAGTAATGTAAACTTCCCTTGTGACAGTAATAGGCAGTGACAGGTACACTTTATGGTGGGATCTGGGGTATAAAAAGACCCCAAATCCCTCATTTGCACTTAAAGGATATGTCCACCTTTGTTCACTTTTTTTTCTAGATTCCAGCTCCCCTATGTACCAATAAAGCATTCATGTACTTTTATTTTGCAAAAAAAAAATCCATTAAATCTACAGACACTCACTTCACCTGTCCTCATCCATGTTTCCAAACATATCCATTGCTTCTGCCTTACTTCCTGGTCAGACTTTAGGCCATGACACAGGAGGAGGTTGACCAGCTGACCTCATTAACACACACCCTGCATCATCTACCCTCCTACCTACCCACCCACTTCCAGGTGCATGTTTTTAAATGAAATGCAATCAATCAGTGATCACCATTCTCACTAAATACACAATATACAATCAAATTGCATAGTGTATGGCCATCTTTATACAAGTACATAGGAGAAAGTGGACAGAAACACTGAGCTGTCAAGCTCCATTCACAACTCTGCATAGCGGGAACTCTCATTTCCACATGCGTTTTTATTTTTATTAGGGGGAGGCATTTTGGAGCATTTACACTCATCACACATAGGGCAGCCCATCCACCTGAATGGGCTTCCCTACACACAGCAATAACCCCAGAGAAGCTTTAGAACCTTTTTTGATATAGAGTGGAGCTTGGTGCGGTTTTTACTGTGATTTTTGGTGCAGTACATTTCTGAAATGCAAGGAAACACACAAATGTGAATGGAGCCTCATTGTTCTTGTTCTTGTTCCTTTTATTCCCATTACAAGGAATGTAAACATCCCTTTACAGCAAGATCTAGGGTCAATAAGTCTCCACATTTCGCCTCTAGGCTGAGAAGACTGAAAAAAAAAATCAAATGCAGAGATCATAACATTGCACCTGGCCTTCAAAAGATCATAGAGACGTCTGGGGGGCCATCAGGCCCAACAGATTCTCTATGGTAAACTTCTGGCATGGTCCGATTCCTTCTCCCTCTCGCCGATCGTACGGGCGAGCCAAGGGAAGCACTGAAGGTGGGAGGGGGGATATGTTCTGCTGCCTGTAAGAACAATCAAGTGGCTGAACAGCTGCTATGATTGATCCTATGGTGCAGGGAATCGTCAGCTCTAAAAGAAGATATCTGAATGATGTCTGTAGCTGCAGGTATTATTCAGATATCCCCACTCAAGTTGACGACGATATATGACGTCGTTGGGCGGGAAGTGGTTAAAAAACATTTAAGTTTGACTGTTTTAAATACTGTATTTATTTATTTTTATTATTTGGCGCCTTTAAGTCTTCTGTAAACCTAAAATTATGTCACTTACTAGATCTGTAGCCCCGATCGAAGCCATTTCCGCCTTTGTTCGGGTCAGCCGGGCCAGCCGTACTGGCTGGTTGCTCGGGCCTCCGGAAAGTGGCGGGAGGGGGGATGTCTCCTCCTTCTGCTTGTGATAACAGCCTAGCAGCTTTTTAGCCGCATCAGTTGTTATCATAAAAAAGCCAACTGCTGGCTCCAGAAAACTGTACCAGGGTAATGCGTGCAGCTGCATGCATCACCCCAGTAAAGAATATTTACTAAGCATTTGTAAAGCACATACATTGGTCAGAGCAGTCATTATTGTCAACCAAGGCCAACAATTTCCCATCTAATCATCTCCCAATAGTAATAGTCTGTGCAGGTAATAAATACTAAACAGCTACTCCCTGTCCTCAATGAGAAAAGAGCAGGACTGGTCCATTGGCACTGTTTACTCACAGAGCACAGCATTTGCAAACAGCACAGCTTGCTGGTGTGATTTAACCCTTAACACTTATCTAAACAAAAAGAAAAATGTGTTGCATTGTAGCTTACAGTTCTTAAAGTGGTAGTATACTCTGTACTACCACTTTAACCTACAGGTAAGCCTATAATAAGGCTTACCTGTAGGTATAAAGAATATCTCCTAAACCTGTAAGGTTTAGGAGATATTCCCCCCGCAATGCGCCGCTGACTGCAGCGGCGCATGCACAGCGGAGATCCTCGGCTATAGGCCCGGTAGCCGCCGGACCTTGCCGGGGGAAGTCTCCCGCGTATATGCGCGGGAGTCGACATTGCCGCTCCTGCCAATCAGAGCGCTGGAGCGGCGATACCCGGAAGACACGCCGAGGAAAGATGACATCTCCCTTGGCATGGACCAGGTAAGTTCCTCTCACCTCGTTCCGAGGTAAGTATTTCATAATGAGCTAGTATGCGGTGCATACTAGCTCATTATGGCTTTTGCTTTTCAGGTTTAAAAAAAAAAGACAGCGGGTTTACTACCGCTTTAAATGAGGTGTCTGCATTAATTTTCTATTTTACATTTTCTTTTTTAGGGTAGAAGTTTTTCAGCAAGCATTGAAAATATCTGTTGATCTTGCCAGAAATGCAGTGTCTTTGTCAATTCTTGAGAGTTGAAAAGATACCAAATACAATGTTATATTTCTTGTATAAACTGATAATCAACTGCATGCAATGGAGATGAATAAAATTTGAAATGTTTGAAGTCCAGCCTGTGTGATACCAATAGTTAAATCCATACATAGAGTGAAGAAGTGAGTGTAGCCACAACAATACAAAATTGGCAGGTGAAAATAAAGAGACACAGTCTGAAAAAAGAAAACCAACGCAGCCACCACATCTAAGGATTGGTAAGTTACATTATATTACATATTTGTTTTGGGGTTTAAATACACCTTACTTGGCAGTGGAAGGATGAAAACAAACCCACAGACCGAATAGTCGTTACTGGTTTGTATATGTTTTAGCATACAGGTCTCTTAAATCCATCTTGCTGGATGCACATACACATGATCACTTCAGCTCATTTCATCCTTATTAAAATACATCTGCCTTTTCCATACTTTTTTTTTTATATTTTTTTTGCATTGGTACATTTCAGTACTGGCAGTGGCAACTCCAACTCCAAGAAAACGGCCAGAAATTGATTCTTATGCTTTTTCTACCATTTGACTTCTTTGGGGTTTGCATTATTCTTGATGGTTTTTGGATGTGTTCTGTGAACAACCTGCAGTTTTAGCCCAAGCACATTTGCTCATCACTATTGAAGGCTGTAACATGTTATGCCATTTTATGCCATAATGTTTGCCATTTAGCAAGCGTGCAGAAGCTTGAGCAAAGGATTTTTTTTATTTATTAAGTCAACAGAGTCTCTTATTTTTACTTAACCACTTAAGACCTGGACCATTATGCAGGTTAAGGACCTTGCCCCTTTTTGCGATTCTGCACTGCATCACTTTAACTGACAATTGCGCGGTAATGTGACATGGCTCCCAAACAAAATCGGTGTCCTTTTTTCCCCACAAATAGAGATTTATTTTGGTGGTATTTAAACACCTCTGCGGTTTTTATTGTTTGTGCTATAAACAAAAATAGAGCAACAATTTTGAAAAAAATTCGATATTTTTTACTTTTTGCTATAATAAATATCCCCCAAAAATATATAAAAAAATGTTTTTTTCCCTCAGTTTAGGCCGATACATATTCTGCTACCAATTTTTAGTAAAAAAAATCCCAATAAGCATTTATCGATTGGTTTGCGCAAAATTTATAGCGTTTACAAAATAGGGGATAGTTTTATTGCATTTTTATTAATATTTTTTTTTTACTACTAATGGTGGCGATCAGTGATTTTTTTCATGACTGTGACATTATGGCGGACACATCGGACAATTTTGACACATTTTTTGGACCATTGTCATTTTCACAGCAAAAAGTGCTATAAAAATGCACTGCTTACTGTAAAAATGACAATTGTGGTGTAGGTGTTAACCACTAGGGGGCACTGTAGGGGTTAAGTGTGACCTCATATGTGTTTCTAACTGTAGGGGGTGGGGCTGGATGTGTGACATCAGTGATCGTCTTTCCCTTTAATCAGGGAAGAGACGATCACTGACAATGCCACAATGAAGAACGGGGAAGATGTGTTTACACACACCTCTCCCCGTTCTTCAGCTCCTGTGACTGATCACAGGACACCGGCGGTGATCGGGTCCGCAGGATCCGCGGACGCGGTCACGGAGCTTCAGACCGGCTCGCGAGTGCGCGGTCGGCGGCGCGCTCGCGACCCTACGGCTGGGCATTATAGAGACACGTACAGGTGCGTGATTGTGTCCAGCCGTGCCATTCTGCCGACGTATATCGTCGGTAGGGGGTCCTTAAGTGGTTAAAGCAGAGTTTCACCCAAAAGTGGAACTTCCGCTTTAAGGACTCCTAACCCCCTGACATGCCACATTTGGCATGTAAATGTTTTTGGACGGGGGGAGTGGGTACATCGTTTTGATAGGTACCCATTTCCCACTTCCGCTCACGCCGCCTCCTCTCCCTCCCTGCCTGCACAGGTAGCAGAGGATTGCTTGGCCATTCAGGACATGGAGTTCGACTCGCACCCAGATGTGAAGCCAGAAGCTGTCACAGCCGAGTGCCCACACTAGTGATGCCGGCGCCAGGGAGAGAACAGAGGCTTTGGATGGCCGCATTGCTGGACCGTAGGACAGGTGAGTGTGTGTTTATTAAAAGTCAGCAGCTACACTTTTTGTAGCTGCTGACTTTTAATTAACAGAAAAATTAATGGAACTCAGCTTTAACCCTTTTAAGATGACTTTACCATTTTTTTATAATTTTCTCGAGGGCTGGTAAATGAATTACAGCCATTGTACTAGAAAATAACTATTATCTAAAAATGTTAAATATACACATTTATTTTTCAACCTTGCAACACTAAACATGAATTAAAACTTACACATATTTTGGTTTCCTGTTCTCTGGATAAATAGAAGAAATTTTTTGAAGTAGTAGCTTCCTTAAAGTCTAATGCCGCGTACACACGATCGGTCAAACCGATGAGAACGGTCTGATGGACCGTTTTCATCGGTTAACTGATGAAGCTGACAGGTGGTCAGTCGTGCCTACACACCATCGATTAAAAAAACGATCGTGTCAGAACGCCGTGACATAAAACACAACAACGTGCTGAGAAAAACAAAGTTCAATGCTTCCAAGTATGCGGCGACTTGATTCTGAGCATGCCTGGATTTTTAACCGATGGACGTGCCTACAAACGATCGGTTTTGTTCTATCGGTTAGGTATCCATCGGTTAAATTTAAAACAAGATTGCTTTTTTTTAACCTATGGATAAATAACCGATGGGGCCTACACAAGATCGTTTTGGTCCGATGAAAACGGTCCATCAGACCGTTCTCATCGGTTTGACCAATCGTGTGTACGCGACATTACCTTTTTCATATAAGACTAAAACTAATTTTGTTTTTACATTTCTCTATTTTCTTACTTATTACAAAATATATATCTATATTTAAAAAAAATACCAAATGAACCCATATGTGGTAAAAAAAAATGTGTGATAATAATTTTGGTATGCAAAGTGCTTAAAAACGTAATGTTGAGTAATTCGCTGCTTACCAAAATGTCATAATTTTATTAATGTTGGACTCAAAGGGGTATTACCTTTAGATGGATTTAATTTATTTGTGTTTTACCTAAAGTCCATTTAAAATGACATGCCTATCTAAGATCAGAGCACTAGTTGTAATTGTATTGCCTAATGAATTGCATTTTTTCTCTATTCCAGGGAGAGGAAACAAAACAGTTCTAATTAGTACTATGTAGGGGTTACTCAGAAAAAATATATAATGTGCATCATATATTACAGCGAAAGAGTTACCCTTTTATGTTAATTCCTTCTGTCATTTCATGTTCATTATTTTATGTAAGAAAACATTTTCTTATCTAAAGTGGTTCTAAAGACTTAGGGCCAGATTCACAGATATCTGCGGCGGCGTAACGTATCGTCTTTACGTTACACCGCCGCAAGTTTTCAGCGCAAGTGCCTGATTCACCAAGCACTTGCGTGTAAACTTACGGCGGTGTAACGTAAAGCCGTCTGGCGCAAGCCCGCCTAATTCAAATGGGGCGTGTACCATTTAAATTAGGCACGTTCCCGCGCCGAACGTTCTGCGCATGCTCCGTGTGAAAATTTCCCGACGTGCTTTGCGCGAAATGACAGTGCCCCGACGTATTTTTTGAACGGCGACGTTGCGTTACGTCATTTCGTATTCCCGGACATCTTACGCAAAAAAATTTTTTTTTGAAATTCGACGTGGGAACGATGGCCATACTTTAACATGGCTGTTCTAAATGTAAGCCATGAAAAAGCAGGCCTAAGTTTGCGACGGGAAAAACCGACTAGCGACGACATAAGAGATTGCGACTAACGCGCGTATCTTCACGGATCGCCATAATCAACTAATTTGCATACCCGACGCTGGAAAACGACGCAAACTCCACCCAGCGGCCGCCGGAAAATTACACCTAGGATCCGAAGGCGTACGAAGCCGTACGCCTGTCGGATCTTTGCCAAAAGCCGTCGTATCTTTGTTTGTGAATTACAAATAAAGATATGACACGGCAAATTTGAAAGTACGCCGGAGTATCAGCAGATACTCCGGCGTACTTTTTCTGTGAATCTGGCTCTTAATGTTTTTTATCTCAATGCATTTTTTGCATTAAGGTAAAAAAACTTCTGTCATCATGATCACCCGCCCCCCCCCCCAAATACTTACCTGAGCCAGTGCTGTGCCTGGCTACTCACAGGACAGAGAGGCAGCAGCATAACAATTGGCTCCAAATGCTGTTAATAAAATCTTGTTAGGAGGGAACCGGGGGGTGGGGTCGAGACACGCTGTCTGGGTCTATGAACATAGGCAGCGTGGCTTGAGATTAAACTTGCCTATAGGAAGTGGCCTACTGTTGGACACTCTCTAAACAGGAGGAGCTAGAAGTGATGGAGGGGGACCCTAGAAGAGAAGGATTGGGGCTGCTCTGTGCAAAACAATTGCACAGAGCAGGTAAGTATAACATGTTTATCATCAAAAAAGGTTTATAATCACTTTAGAATCACTTTAAAAATCATTTGCTTTTCCAGGTCCTACATAATCTCTTTGGGTCTGATGGCTCCTTACCTCCTTCTCAGGGCTATAGGTTTTTTCCTTCTTATGATACTTGGAATACCAGGGAACATCTTTATTATTCTTCAATTCACCTACATCAAGATCGTAGAGAAGAAACTTGTTCCAAGCAACATAATATTTTCAGTAATGGCTTTGGCAAATGTACTCATCATCTTTTCTCGCATCATTCCACAGTCATTGAATGCTATAGGGGTAGAGGACTTGCTTAATGACATAGAGTGCAAATTTGTCATATACTCATACCGAGTAAGCAGGGCCATGTCTATTTGTGCTACCAGTTTTCTTAGCTGCCACCAGTGTATTCTTATTGCGCCAACAACTAAAGTTTGGATTTATCTAAAGCGAAAAGTGGCACAAAACATTATTGGAATTATCATCATTTTGTGGATAATGAACTTCTCTATGTACTCTTATTGTTTTATGAGTACTAATGCCAAGAAAAATATAACAACTTCGCCATATACTCTTCATTTGGTATACTGTGATGCTGACTTCCTAACTTATACAGCATATATTGTCAATGGAACATTTTACTTTATTCGTGATTTTATATTTGTAGGTTTAATGATATTAGCAAGCAGTTACATGGTGTTCATCCTTCTCCGTCATGAGAAAAATATAAAAGTAATTAGAAGCTCTAACAAAGCGCAAAAGTGGTCAGCTGAGTTCAAAGCCTCAAGATCTGTCATTTTATTAATTGTTCTATATGTATTATTGTTCGGTTTGGATAACTCCATGTGGATCTATACACTGACTTTATCGAATGTAACTACTGACATGAATGAAATTCGAATATTTCTAGCATCCTCATATGCAGCTCTTAGTCCCATTCTCATCATAATAACCAACCCTAAGCTTCATCGTTCTTGGATGTTGTCTCGCAAGAACAAGCCTTTCCAAAAACATATAGGAAACAGTGTAACTGTGTATTCTGTAAGTGAATAAAGCTGACAAAATATAGAATAGTATTTGTTATATACAGTAGAATTAGAAATAGGATCTATAAATAAATATGGCCATTGCTAGTCACACTTTCCTTCTCATTCTCCAAACATTAGTATTGTACCCTTATAAAATGTGTATGAGGCCCATGCATAGGGTTCAGTTATAGGTTGCTCATGCTATGGAACTTTTTAATAAACTAACCTACAATTATAGCATGTATTCAGCATCACCTAATTTTTTATGTTTAGCAAGCTGAAGCCACAACTTGTGTTTCTAATCTGGTCAAATTCCATGCCTCAGGCCACGTACACACGACCGGTTTTCTTGGCAGAATTCAGCAAGAAACTCGATGGGAGACGTATTTTGCCGAGAAAACCGGTCGTGTGTACACTTTTCGCCGAGAAACCCGTCGGGAAACTCGTCGAACCAAAAAGAGAGCATGTTCTCTATTTCCTCGTTGGGCAATGGGCACATTTGGCTCGACGAGTTTTCTGACAGCCAAACAAGGAACTCGACGAGCAAAACAATGTGTTTTGCCCGTCGAGTTTCTCCGTCGTGTGTACGGGCCTCAGTGTTTCATGCATTAATGAATATTCCCCAGAACAATTTGTTTTACTTGTAAAAAAATATTTATAAGAGTCTTTTTGTGACATATTACTGTGACTTAACCTGTACCACAATGCAATTCTATGATATTGGAAGAAAATAATCAATGTAGCTAATTCAGAGAAGATGTGCTCCAATAAAAAAAAAATCTTTAAATAAATCTGCACTCTGAATTTTTCTTCACTCATTCCACATTTTTGTTATGTTTTAAATAGCACTGTAAAATAAAAGATGCAAACTTATTCTAGAACCAAACTCCAAATTCTAACTAAGATAAAACATACTTAATCCCTGTATAGATAACATTCATACTGTATATGCTGTTTCCAGTAAAAAGTAGCTGTCTGCCTTAATGTGATAAATGTGTCAAGACAGATGGAGTTACACTTTAAAATCACACTTAGGCCCCTTTCACACTGACACGTTTTGCTATACCGCCTGAAAAAATCGTGCCCTGCAGTCTTCAATGTGAAAGCCCGAAGGCTTTGACACTGAAGCGGTGCACTAGCAGGACCGCTAGTAAAGTCCTGCTAGCCGCATCTTTGGAGCGGTATAGGAGCGGGGTGTTTACCGCTCCTATACCGCTCCCTCCCATTGAAATTGATGGGAAACCGCAGTAATACCGCCGGCAATGTGCCTCTACAGAGGCACATTGCCGGTGGTATTAACCCTTTTTCGGCCGCTAGTGGGGGCTAAAACCGCACAGATAGCGGCCGAATATCGCGGATAAATACGACGATATAGCGGCGCTAAAAATTTCGCCGCTATACTGTCACCGCACCTCCACTGCCCCGTGTGAAAGGGGCCTTACAGGAATGTGGATAGTAATATTGGTCCTTTTAAAGTGGAACATCACTCTCTCAGTCAACAGTGGCTACTTTTTCATCCTTACGCTGCTGGCATTAGTAAATATATAGGAAGGTATATCATATTTATTTGCTTTTAACTTTTTTATTACGTTCCATCACTTCCTAGTTTTTAAGCCTAAGCAAATTATGTAATACATCCCAGAAGTCCGAGTGGACCGGGTTGATAAATTAATGGGAGGGGCTGGGCATGACCCAGCTGTCTTGGTCTACATTGGAACCAATGACAGCATACATGGAAGGTGGAGGCTCCTTAAGAATTAATTTGAAGAACTAGGCTGAAAGTTGAAGGGAAGGACCTCCAAGGTGATATTCTCTGAAATATTGCCTGTGACATATGCAACACAGGAAAGGCAGGGGGGGGTTAGAGAGCTGAATGCATGGCCAAAGACCTGGTGCTGACTTCTCATTGAGGTGCAACCTATTTGCTTAAGATGGTTTGCACTTGAATAGAAGGGGATCTGCTATGCTGGGGTATAGGTTTATGGGAAGGCTGGAGGAGTATTTAAACTAGGATTGAAGGGGGAGGATGAACTACATTGGGCAGACAGGTCAGTTATGGGTCAGATATTATTTGAGGGTGGAATGGGGATATCTTGCAATGGAAATTATAGTGTCATTTGTACTACTAAAACAGATATGAAAAACACCAGAGCAAAATTGAATAATGCATTAAAGTGTTTGTTTACCAATGCCAGAAGTCTGCCGAGCAAAATAAGTGAGTTGGAAGCTCTGGTGAACGAGGAAATCTATGATGTAATCGGTATTGCTGAAACTTGGAACTTTATTCCTCACATGACTAGGGTATTAATATTGCTGGCTATGCACTCTCTCAGAGAGTCTGGGTAAAAAGGAAAGGTGGCGGGGTCTGTCTCTATGTAAAAAGTG
This sequence comes from Rana temporaria, assembly GCF_905171775.1. Lineage (NCBI taxonomy): Eukaryota > Metazoa > Chordata > Amphibia > Anura > Ranidae > Rana > Rana temporaria. Next base: position 334,815,967 of record NC_053490.1, on the reverse strand, counting down.
ATCTCAAAATGAGTGTGAAAGAGGACCTGGTGGATGGAGATTGTGATGTGGCAGAAGCATTATGGGTGGAACTGCATATAGATGTGCGTAGTTCAAAGTTAATCATTGGAGTTTGTTATAGACCACACAATGTTAATGAGGAGGTGGGGACTCAGCTCCTTGCACAGATGGAAAGGGCTGCAAGGGCTGGGAAAGTGAAAATAATGGGGGATTTTAATTACCCAGAAATTGACTGGAGTAATGGCACCGCAGGGACAGTTAAATGTGCAAAAATGTATAAACCTCAGTACAATTTTATGGTCCAGTTTATTGAGGCCCCAACTAGGAATGATGCTCTGTTGGACCTGGTAATCTCAAACCCTGCAGAGCTTATTACTAATATTCAGATAAAGGAACACATTGGTAGCAGTGACCAAAACATGATTTCATTTGATGTTAGCTGTAAGCAAAAAACACATGCGGGAAATATAAAAACACTTAACTTCAAGAGAGCTAATTTTTCAAGGATGAGGGCTGCTCTCCAGGACTCACGGACATGGACGTTTTTTGTGATGAAAAAAACGACATTTTTAAAAATGTCATTTAAAATGACCGTGTGTGGGGAAAACGTCGTTTTATGTCTTCTGAAAAACGACCAAAAAAAATTCAAACATGCTTCAATTTTTTATGTCGTTTTTCAAAACGTCGTTTTTTGTGTCATTTAAAATGATAGTGTGTGGGTAAAACGACGTTTAAAACAACGTTTTTAAACCTGCGCATGCTCAGAAGCAAGTTATGATGCAAGCTTGAATGGAACAGAGTGCCGTCGTACGTGCTGAACGTAACCGTGCTTTGCTAGAGCATTTTGAAAAAACGATGGTGTGTAGGCAACGTCGTTTTTTAAAATGAAGTTTGAAAAACGTTGTTTTGTTTCATGATAAAAAACGTCGTTTTATTTCATCACAAAAAACGACCGTGTGTACGCGGCATTAGACTGGGAGGGAATATTGGCATCAATGGGCACAGAACAGAAATGGGAATTCTTCAAAAAGACTGTTTGTGAACTCATTGCAAAGTATATTCCCATGAGCAATAAGTTTAAAAGGCTAAAAATAAAACCTATGTGGCTCACGGCCAAAGTTAAAAAAGCTATAAACTATAAGAAAAGAACTATAGCAAATCAGAGGCGATGGGGGTGGAGGTAAATGAGCATATGCAGCAGCTATTGGCGGAAAACTTCCCTTTCAAGTGGACGGGTTCTCATATACGCTACCTGGGAACGAAGATACCGAAAAACGTAAATAGAACTTTTGAATTAAATTTTACATCGCTGGTAAGATCGATTAAAGATGACTTCCAATGATGGGATAGGGAGATCTTTACATGGTTTGGGAGAATCAATATTATCAAAATGAATGTAATGCCGAGATTGCTTTATCTACTCCAGACCCTACCTGTAAGGATCCCCCTTGGTTTTTGAGAGATTTGAGATCTAGATTTACTAAGTTCATCTGGGCAGGAAAATCAGCGAGAATAAGGAGGGAAGTTCTGACTTTACTGAAAGAGAGGGGAGGAGTGGGATTTCCAGATCCAATGAGCTATCATGATGCCTCTCACATGGCACGGGTGGCAGAGTGGTGTATCCATCAAAAGGAAAAACCATGGATTCATATAAAACAAAAAATAACAAATATTCCCTTGGAGGGTATGGCGTGGATCCTAGAAGCAGATATTCCACAGGAGGTGAAAAAAACACCCCATAGTGGGAGCAACGATACGAGCTATAAAAAGGCTATTTAGGAAAACTAAAATTTTGAAATACCCAAGCCCACTGTTACCGTTTCTCGGGAACCCGAGGTTTGAACTAGGCCTTACAGATCTTTATTTTAACAATTTAAGACGTCTGGGATTGAGCAGACTCATACATTTTATGAATAACCCTCAAGGAATAAATGGCGGGGAAAGTGAAGAGAGAGTCAGGAGGGAATTAGACCCAATGAGAAAAATACAACTGAAAGCCGATATTCGAACAATGAGCATACAAAGGGAAGCGACTCGAGAACTATCAGACTTTGAGGAAGTATGCCACAAGGGAGAACCAGTGAGACATGGTCTATCATTTATGTATAGTCTTTTAGTGGAGTCAGAAGCCCCGCAAGACCTAGCATTTATTAAAGCGTGGGAAAGAGACTTAGAAAACAAAATTTTTTAGGTTTACACACAAGGCCTCGCTAGTTACCAGATACCAGGAAGCTGGGTATAAAATCCTAACTAGATGGTATAGGACTCCTGTAGCGTTAAAGCGGATATTCCCTCAAGTATCAGATCAGTGCTGGCGATGTGGGGAAGGGGAGGGCACCATGGTACATCTATTTTGGGAATGCTCTAAACTGAAGGAATATTGGGAAATGGTAGCCGATACAGTAAAAGAAATCACTGAGGTGAATCTGGGAGATAATCCGGCAGCATTTCTTCTAAATGACTTTCCAATGTCCATGGCAAAATACAAAAATTCACTGCTCAGGCATCTACTCACGGCAGCAAAAGCCTGTATTCCAATTTTGTGGAAAAGCATGAGCGCGCCGACAAGACAACAATGACTGGGCAGGGTAACGGAAATACAGCAGATGGAAAACTTGACAATGGGAATGAGAGAGCAGGAAGAGAAATACAGAGAGGTGTGAGAGCCATATATAAGTTATAGAGAGCAGAATCCCTAAGGCGGGGGAGGAGGTTGGGGGGGATGGGGGGAGAGGGAGAGACAAACACCTTTTTTTTTTTTGGTAGATAACCAGGGATTGCGCCGGTTGGAGGGGGAATGGGGTAATTATAATGGTATGGTTAAATAATATACATCGAATTAAGACTATGGTGTAATCTAAGAGAGGAAAAATTATATATTTAAAAAAATATGAACAAGAATGTTTGTATGTATTATGCTGTACCTATTAGTTTTTCTTTTGTAAGAACTATGGAGAAATGGAAGAAAAATTTATATAAAAAAAAAAAGAACTTTAATGAAGAAACACTAGTGTAGTTTAAATGTTACAAAGAATATAACAGAATATGTAAAAAGGAAATCAATGATGCAAATACTCAAAACGAACGACAGATTGCAAAAGATAGTAGGACAAACCCCAACAAAAATCTTCAAATATATTAATAGTACAAAGGTCACGTCCAGGGGCGGACTGACCATTGAGGCACTCGGGCACTGCCCGAGGGCCCCATGCCACTTTTTTACATCTGTCCCTAATATGTCCAAAATCGACATGATTTTGATGTGAAAATCCTGAGATTTTAGCTGCCCCACCTCTGCACTGCCTCTTGGCTTGGTGGCCATCTGTAAGCCCGGGGGCCCCATAATCTTCTATTGCCCGGGGACCCCATGAGTTGTCAGTCCGCCCCTGGTCACGTCTGAGCATGTAGGCTCTTTACAAAATAATCTAGAGTGGGTGACTGGGGACAAAGAGACGGCAAATTTATTAAATACTTTCTTCAGCTCTGTGTATACAAAGGAGCATGCGGGAGCTCATGTCCATAATGGGGGTGGTAGTGACACAGCCCCAAATGATCTACAATGGCTCAAAAGTGATATGGTCCAGAAATATTTAGACAGAATAAAGGTGGATAAAGCACTTGGACCAGATGGCATCTACCCAAAGATCCTAAAAGAATTGAGCTATGTCATTTCAAAGCCATTGTTTAAAATTCTAAGGAACTCTTTAATGACTGGAATAGTACAACTGCATTGGGGTAAGGCCAATGTAGTGCCTATATTTAAAAAGGGATAAACGTATTTACTAAGTAGCTATATACCTGTCAGTTTAACTTATACTGGGGAAGTTGGGAAGATACTGTAGTGTTTAAAAAAAAAGACTACATTAATTCTTGCTGGAAAAAAATATTTTAAGCAACAGACAGCATGGATTCATGAAAGACAGAAGTTTTCAGACAAATCAAATTTCTTTTTATGAGGAGGTAAATATAACCTTAGACAAAGGAGTGGCTGTGGACGTAGAATACTTGGATTTTGCAAAAGCTTTTCACACAGTTCCTCACACACAGATTATGTGTAAGGTAAAGTCTACAGATTTTACACCCCCCATAGTCTACAGTCTGTGGTGGGTCTAAAACCCCTAGTTCAGTTCGCACCAGAACACCGCAAACAGGCAAAAAGTTCTAGCGAACATGCAAACCCTATTAAAGTGTATTTAACACGAACATGAAATATCAAAAGTGCTCATTTTAAAGGCTTGTAAGCAATTTATTGTCATAATTTAATGCCATAAAATGCCATGTCCTGGGGGACATGTATCAATGCAAAAAATATTTTTTAAATTATAATTTTTTCAGGAGCTGTGATTTTAATAATGCTTAAAGTGAAACAATAAAAATGAAACATTCCTCTAAATATCGTGCCTGGGTGGTCCCCTTAGTCTGCCTGTAAAGTGGCACATCTGTGCAATGTGTAGAACAGTGCCGCAGCAATATTGACTTTTCTAAAGGAAAAAATGTCTTTTAAACTTGCTTGTGGCTGTAATGTAATGAAAAATCAAGAAAAACATGGTGTAGGGTTCCCCCCCCCCCAGTCCATACCAAGCCGTTTTGGTATGGTAAGGATATTAAGGGGAACTCCATGCCAAAATTGCACCCCTACCCATTCACCAAAAAAAGTGTCAAAAAGTAAGAACCACAACAATTTTTTTTTATTAAAAAAGAAAAAAAAATGTCCCACGATGTCCATCCATCTTCAATCACGCCGCCTGATGGACCTGAAAAATAGAAAAAACTCTTCCTCCATGGGAGGCCTCCCGTTGACTGCTGTGCTCTCGCTTTGACAGCTCTTATATAGGCAAGGGCGGGGCCATCCGCTGATGTAAACAGATGACCCACCCCTCTGACATCACATGACTACATCACCGGGTGGCTCCACCCTTGCCTATATAACAGCTGTCAAAGCCAAAAGTCAAAAGTCGCTGGGAGGCCTCCCATGGAGGCAGAGCTTTTAACTTTTTTTTCTATTTTTTTTCGGGTCCATTGGGCGGTGTGATTGAAGATGGATGGATGGATAAAAGAATTGTCAAAAACTGTCTTTTGTGGTTTTTACTTTTTGACAATTGCCCACCATTTTGAGGGCAAATGGCCTGGTATGGTATGGTTCAGGAGGGTGCTTGCCCCCCCCCTTTCCTGGCCTGCCAGGCTGCTTGCTCGGATAAGGGTGTTGTATAGATTTTGGGGGTACCCCATGCCAATTATTTTTTACATTTTGGCATGGAGTTCCCATTAAAAATGATGCACGATCCAAAGGGCCTGGTATGGATTTTGGGGGGACCTCACGCTGTTCTTTTTCTTAATTCTGTCATAGGGTTCCCCTTAATCACTTCAATACACTATATGATATACTCTGCACTATATACCCTGCACTGTATTGTATATACTACACTGACTGCACTATATACAATGTATTATATATACTACACTGGTGGTACTATATACTCTGAACCGCATTATATATACTATACGGACTGCACTATACACTCTGAGCTGTATTATATATACTATACGGACTGCACTATATAATCTGAACTGTATTATATATACTACACTGACTGTACTATATACTCTGAACCGCATTATATATACTATACGGACAGCACTATATAATCTGAACTGTATTATATATACTACACTGACTGTACTATATACTCTGAACTGTATTATTTATACTATACGGACTGTACTATATACTCTGAACTGTATAATATATACTATACAGAGTGAACTATATACTCTGAACTGTATTATATATATGTAGTACACTAACTGCACTATATACTCTGAACCGTATTTTATATATATATATTTATATATATATATATATATATATATATATATATATATATATATATATATATATATATATATATATATATATATATATATATATATATATATATATATATATATTTATTATACAGACTTCACTATATACTCTCCAATGTATTATATATACTTCACTGACTGCACTATATACACACTGAACTATATATATATATATATATATATATATATATATATATATATATATATATATATATATATATATATATATATATATATATATATATATATAGTATATGTACTGTATGGACTGCATTATATACTCTGCACTGTATTATACTGTATATACTATACAGACGGCACTATATACTCTGAACTGTATTAAATATACTACACGGGCTGCACTATATATAGTTACATAGGGCCAGATTCACAGAGCAGATACGACGGCGTATCTCCTCATACGCTGTCGTATCTCCTGATACGCCGTCGTATCTGTTGTTCTATCTATGCGACTAATTCATAGAATCAGTTACGCATAGATAGCCATAAGATCCGACAGGTGTAATTGTTTTACACTGTCGGATCTTAAGATGCAATACCGCGGCCGCCGCTGGGGGAAGTTTGCGTCGTAAACCAGCGTCGGGTATGCAAATTAGGAGTTACGGCGATCCACGACGGTTTTTCGCGTTTGATACGTCGCCGCTAGTCTAGTTTCCCGTTGCAAGGTTAGTCGTTTTTTTTTTGGTGCCTTAACTTTACACAGCAATCGTATTGCTGTATAAAGTATGGCCGTCGTTCTCGCATCAAAATTTTAAAAATAACGTCGTTTGCGTAAGCTGTCCGGGAATACGGAATTACGCTACGCGCGTCGCCGTTCGAAAAAATGATGTCACTTCGCGCAAAGCACGGCGTAGGTTTTCATCGCAAGTGCTTGGTGAATCAGGCACTTGCGATGAAAAATTGCGGCGGTGTAACGTATCTACGATATGTTACGCCACCGCTCATCTACGTGAATCTGGCCCATAGTTAGGTTGAAAAAGACACAAGTCTATCTAGTTCAACCATAAAAATAAATAAAAAATAACATCAAACAATCCCGTATATACCCAATCCTATGCCCACAGTTGATCCAGAGAAGACAAATACCCCCAGCAAAGCATCATCCAATTTGCTACAGCAGGGGGAAAAAATTCCTTCCTGACCCCCAAGAGGCAATTAGATTTTCCGTGGATCAACTTTACCTATACATTTCAGAAAAATATATATGTATATACTGTAACAAGACCCTTGCTTGCTTGGTTCCACTCTCCCGACACTCCTCTGCTACTATTGGATCAGATTGCAGATCACAACGTCTGATGGTTCGGCCATCCGATGTTCCGGTTTTCAAACTACAGCTATGTGCCGTTCGAATCCATTTGTGATAGTTCTGAACAAACACCAGGCAGGCTGTATGTAAGTTTAAACAGGCCACTCTTTTATTGGATGCACACACACTTTTATACAGGGCAGTTTGAACACTGATCTGACTTTTTGACAACAAATGTCCGACAGACCTGTTTGATCGGACAATCCGACCGTGTGTACGCTCCATCTGACAAATGTTTTCGCTTTTTCATCGGACAAATGTTCGCTGTGAAAACAGACAAACTTTCCAGCAACAAATGTCCTACGTCAGCTAATCCGATCGTGTGTACACAAGTCCGTCGGACTAAAGTCCAAATTCTAAACACGCATGCTCAGAACCAATGCTAAAGATCAGACAAAAATAGCAGAAGTTGCCCAAAGGGTGGTGGTAAAGAGCAGAAATACCACGTAGTGCGTCTATTACAGTAGGTGTTTGTGATATTGTGTTTTTAGCATGACAGCATCGCGCTGATTCTCGGCGACATGGTGCCGAGATCTCGCCGACATCTCGCACTCACTGGAATAGTGACAGCACATTCCAACGTGCGCGTCATAGAAGCGACGGGAGATCCGACTTGGATTCCCGCCAATTCTACACGTGTGCGGCGTTTGTTATGAATCCTGAGGGGGAAGTCCCCGCCGGATTTTAAATAAAAATCCGGCATGGGTTCCCCCCTCAGGAGCATACCAGGCCCTTAGGTCTGTTATGGGTTGTAAGGAGAGCCCCCCTATGCCGAAAAAACGGCGTAGGGGGTCCCCCTACAATCCATACCAGACCCGTATCCAAAGCACGCTACCCGGCCGGTCAGGAAAGGAGTGGGGATGAGCGAGCGCCCCCCCCCCTCCTGAGCCGTACCAGGCTGCATGCCCTCAACATGGGGGGGTTGGGTGCTCTGGGGCAGGGGGGCGCACTGCGGCCCCCCACCTCAGAGCACCCTGTCCCCATGTTGATGAGGACAGGGCCCCTTCCCGACAACCCTGGCCGTTGGTTGTCGGGGTATGCGGGCGGGAGGCTTATCGGAATCTGGGAGCCCCCTTTAATAAGGGGGCCCCCAGATACCGGCCCCCCACCCTAAGTGAATGGCTTTGGGGTACATCGTACCCCTACCCATTCACCTGGAGGAAAAGTGGTAAAAACACAAATAAAAAACACAGGGTATTAAAATATTTTATTAGTCTGCTCCGGAGGCTCCCCCTGTCTTCTTTAGCTCTTTTACCAGGGGGAGCTTCTTCTTCCGATTTCCGGGGGTCTTCTCCTGCTCTCCGGGGTCTTCACCGCTCTTCTGTGACGTCTTCTCCGCTCCGGGGGGTCTTCTTCTATGTTCGCCGCTCTCAGCTCTTGACTCGGCGCACCCCGGTTCTTCCTCCCGCTGTCCGGTGCCTTCTCCTTCTTCCGCTGTTCTGTGACGACTTCTACTTCTCCCTTCAGGCCGCTGTGCTGTGACGTCTTCTCTTCTTCTCTTCTCCCGATGTTGACACGCTGGCTCTTCTCGCTGAAATGGCAGGTGCGCTGCTTTCATCGGACCTATATAGGCCTCACAGTCCCATCATGCTCTGTACCTACCCATGTGATACCTACCCACTCTGAGTTTGCGTGTCGTGCGTCCCACGTACTGGAGCGAGCAGGGACACTCCAGAACGTAGGTCACATGGTCAGAGTTGCAGGTAATCAAAGGTTTGATTTTGAACTGCTCATGAGTTACATTCGATTGAAAGTGTGTCTTTTTCTTTATGTCTCCCGGCTTTCTAGTGATCTGACACGCCTTGCAGCGTGTACAGTGATGAAAGCCGGAGCCATCCAGAAAAGTGCCCAATTTTTTGGGGGAATCCGGTACATTTTTTGCTATCCGATTCCTGAGTCCCGGGGCTCTTCTGTATATGAATTGTGTCACTCAAATTTATATTCATTTAGCTTTTTCTTTTACATCCGCCGGGACTGCGCTGTGATTGGCTGCTGGTCCCGCCAATCAATCCCGCGCACTTCCTGCCTTACCATTCAAAAGTCCGTGACCCCAGTGACCAGGCACGCCCCCCTGAAGACGTACTAACGAAACGATCGTCGGTGGCGTAGCCTGGTCACCCATTTGAACTCGATCCCCCACCCGCATTCGGCTGTAGCGAGGACACCTGACGGAACCGCGCCGACACGGAAGTAGAGGCTGACGCTTCCGTATCTGAGCCTGCAGTCCTAGTGCCGGGTTGGGCACTTGTTAGTGTAAGTGGCCACTTGGCCCTGCTTTGTTTTTAATTTTTTATCTCAAATAAACCGGTTGCACTATGAGTTGTTCTCTGCCTTTTCATGTCCCATCTGCCTAATTTTCCTGGAGAGAGATAGCATGTGACACCAGTGGAGGACGCACCATATGCTTGCAGACATTATTCTGCTCATGCGATTTTGGCTTTCTTTTAATTAAGCAAGCCCTATCGCTCTGGTAAGAGTCCATTATATCAGCACTTCTTGGGTGTCAACTCTTAAGTGGTGGAAGAATCTAAATTGTATACACATGATTTCAAGAAGATTGCATGCCTCTCTGTCAAGCTGATTTGTTGCCATTTGGGAGAATGCCAATTATCACTCTAAGAGTGCATGGACAGTGCCTTTAATATATATACATATATATTTTTTCTCTTTGGACTCTTTTTTGTTTCCTTGGTTTTGGGAGCACGCATTTTTATATTGTGTTTCACGTATATATTGTTCACCTTTATACCTATCAAATGGTTATTGGCACTATATATCTATTTTTACGTATTTAAGATCAAGTTATTATATATATCACCTTATGCAGTTCATGCTGTCAGGGCCTGAATTGCATCTATATATTCACATTTGCGCATATATTTTAGTTAGTGTATGTTCTCTTTTTTTCTGATACACTTATTAGGTATCGGGTATAGCGCCCCCTATCACTCAATTATTCACTGAATCAGAGATCTATATGTTCTCTTTTTTCTAGGGGAGCTGCTTTTTGATATATGATTTATTCTATTTATCCCACACTTTTAGTATAATTTCTTTTGGCGCGAAAATCACTTCTCTACACATTTAGAGGTGATCAAATACCACCAAAAGAAAGCTCTATTTGTGGGGAAAAAAAGATGTAAATTTTGTTTGGGAGCCACGTCGCACGACCGCTTAATTGTCAGTTAAAGTGACGCAGTGCTGGAAGCTGAAATTTTGCCTGGGCAGGAAGGGGGTATATGTGCCCAGTAAGCAAGTGGTTAAATAAAGGAGTTATCAAAAACTGTCTGTTACCGCTTTTTTTTTTTTTGGGTGAATGGGTAGGGGTAAAATGTACCCCATACTGATTTACATGGGGGGGGGGGGATCTGGAGGCCCCCTTGTTCGCACTAATTTTCGGCTCATCCCTATTTACATCTAGCTATTGAAAAGTTCATTGTCAGTCCATAAAGAATACATGTACACAAGTTGACACAAGATGAATAGCTGGGATCTCACAACGAATTTCCACAGCCCAAACCCACGTAAATAGATAGCCCCATAAACATCCAAGGATCTGTGTGGGTAGCTGACAGGGAGGACAAAGTAACTCCAATCACTTTATAGAATAATATCTACAATATGTGCTTACATTTAAGAGCTGTATTGTCAGTGGAGGAGGTTCCAGATGAGATGGCAGGATGTGTCTTCTGGCCAGTGGGATCTTAAGGAAGCCAATAGCAGACTTCCTTAGATAAAAATAAATAAAAAATGCAGCTTATTTTTTAAATGCTCTTTTCTTGAAACTTCAGCCCTGTAAAATTCTACTAGTTCTTTTTGTTTATGAGGAGCTGGGTAGGAAGCCAATAGCAGGAACTGCTAGAAGGTACACAGCCAGTTGGAAGCTCCACTAAAGCTGATACCAGTGACACAAAGCCACCAGCGGTCCAGCCTGGTGGCTTTGTGTCATCGATATTGGCTTTCGCTGAGCTTTCCCCTTCTAGCGGTTCCTTTCCCAGCTCCTCATAAATATGAAGAACTAAAATGATTTTACAGTGTTGGAGTTTCTAGAAAAGAACATTTTAAAAAGTTATGCTGCAATTTATTTTTTTATTTTTTTGTTATGCTATGTAAATGAGGACATGTAACAAATATAAAGTAGGTTTTGTCCCAATTTGGCTGTAAAAGGGGGATAAACATTTTAAAGGGGTTGTAAAGAAAAAAAAATGTTTTCATAATAAGCATCCTTTACCTGCAGACATTCCTCTTTTCACTTCCTCATTGTTAGTTTTTGCTCAGAAGTTGCTCTATTTCTTCTCTGTTCTGTTCACTTCCTGCTTGTCTGATTTTACTGACCACCGTGATGGGAGGATTTACTGCGGTGGTGAGTAACATGCTCACCCCCTCTTGGGAACTACATCTGTGCGGCAGGATGCTGTTAGAGACCTCAAGAAGGTGTGAATTACTGGGCGTGCCGCAATTCATACTGGGAAATGTAGTTCTTACATGAACGAACAATGCAAACCAGGAAGTGAATGAGAGAACAGAAACTAGAATGGCGGTGGTGATATAGATGAAGGAATTTAATAGGTATTTACTCGTTTTTTAACAGAATCATTACACTATTCTGTCTGTCTACCTTGCAGACATTAATTTTAGGCAAAAAAAAAATTCCTTTACAACTCCTTTAAGTTAGTCAAAAAATATCTCAAAAGATATCATTTGAGCTCCAGATTTTTTCTTACATAATTAAAGGGCAAGCATTTCAAAAAAATTTAGTGTTACACATAGTGAAAATACTGTAGCATTACATCAAATTTTCTCTGATATTACAATATGTGTGATGCAATTACTGGAAAGACAGCAATAATTTCCATTGCTAATTTTTGAAGCAAGTAAAGTGCTAAATATTCAAATAAATCAGTGTATAGCAACATCAATGATGGCAATTAGAGAAGCAACAACATTGGCGGCCATACATTTTCATTTGAAATATACCTTTTATGAAGATTAGTCCATACATAACGTGGTACAGTTTATTTATGGCACACGTAATCTTCATTCTTAAGAATATACCAAGATGTGTAGAAAGATATTACTCTTTTACTTACGTATAACACTTGCTGCTCAAATGATTGAAAAACATTTTTTTGTAAAAGTCCTTCATTAAATTTGGGTTAATTCACTGTTAAAATGAATTGAGCAAATTAACAAAGCAACTGACATTAGCAAATTACATATGTTGTTGAGCCGTAATTAATCCCCACTGAATTGTCATTTCAGCAGCTATATAATATAAATACAAGGGAATTATATAGCTGAACATATTCTAGCAGTGGTATACTGTTCGCAGAGGTATGTTTCTGACCTGCTTCAATTAAATAATATACATAACCAGCAATAACAATAAAAGTATTCATTGATATAGAGTAAGATTTACATATTTCTGAATATGATAAGATACACATATATATATACACATATATATATATATATATATATATATATATATATATATATATATATATATATATATATATATATATATATATATATATATATTTATAAATGTGTGTATATATAGATAGATAGATATAGATAGATATATATCTATATCTATAAATATGTAGCCCTTCATGCTATGTTTGATTGCATTACTGAGAATTCATAATTGCTGTAACTATAGTAATAAGCACTTACGTGGTATGATGTACTACGCAGCATTGCAAGGAAAGCTCATACTTTCTAAAATTTCTAAGTTTAAAATTGTATTTCCTTCTTTTTTTTTTTTTTAGATTGGCTTGGGTCTGTAATTATTGCTTCCTTCTACAGTTGAACAAGCAATGGACAGCAGCACTATATCAAAGGCTAGAAACAGTAATGTGTTGAATGGCCAGGTCCAGCAATAATAACTACTTGCAATGCAGAAAAAAAAAACTGCCTCCTAAAAAAATATTTGCACTGCTACACCAAAAACATTGCTAGCAAGTACACCTAACTATTATTATACTACTAGCTCGTAGTGAAGGGAGTTTACAGTCCACCTCATGAATTTTACTATAGTTATACATATATTCACTTGCTCATTTCATACTTTTCAAAAGGATGACTTTTATTGGGAAAAATTTGAAAACAAAATCTTGTTTCAAATGTACACATTCTTTATCATAAAATATAAAACAGATTGTTACAAACAAAAAAAACCTTCTAGGCAATAATACCACAACATTTCCATGTGAAAAAACAGACACAATCGTTCTGAGTTGAACAGCTATTCATATCATATTTAGAATCTAGTGATACAACAAGGACTTAAATAATGTAAACTAATCAGGGTAATTTAGAAAATATTTATAAGCAGAGTTAGCTAATATCCAAGTTGCATATAAAATATGAAAGGTGATTTAGCTAAATCAACGTAAATTCCACACAATCAGACACATACATAGAACATAATGCCAGTATATTCTAATTAGCAAATATAGTTAAGATCTACAAGCAAAATAAACCAGGGAAAACTATGACTGTGGGTAAATTGAATCAAACAATGGACATTTTATCTAATGACCATTTAGATTTATTCTTTAATGCCCAAAGAGTCCTTAAAAAATTGACTAAATTCCAAGGTTTACTTTAAATTGATACTGCTGAGAGAGACATGTTGCTGATTGTAAATTGTGAAAGCTCTCTTTCCCCCATAACTTAATTTTTTCATAGAGAAATGTGTTAATGCCTTTGTAAAGTGTGTATTACTGTCTGGGTTGTAGCTAATTATATTTTTCACCCGGCACATTTAAAAAGTATTGTACAGAATGGAAAATTAGAGGAAATTCCCCCACTGGATACATGGACAATAATAAAAATGTTTTTATTTAAGGAATCATTTAGGCAGTAAGACCTGGTTCACACCTACGCAGGTTGCAGTTTGCATATTCCAGGTGCATTTTGCGTTTTTCAATGCACGTTTTTGATCCATTGAAATCTATTGAATCAAAAACCAGAAAAAAAGTCCATGACCCTTTCCATGAAATGAAGAGATGTGAACATTACCCATAGGAAACCATGTTAAATGGACTGTAGTGTGTGTCTGCAAAACTGAAAATGCACGAAAAAATGCATGTGAACCAGGCCTCAGGAAGGATTAGATTTCGTTTTTTTTTTTTTTTGTGTCTTCACTAGAGAGATTTTTCCTCACTTCTTCTGAAGAATATGGACATGAGTCAGAACATGGTGTGATGGGAAATCTCCCTTGCAGTGTTGCAAAAATCAACCACAATCTAATGCCGCGTACACACCATCACATCGTCGTAGTGTTTTACGTCACAGTGTTCTTGACATTCAGAATTTCAGACAACATTTATGTGACCTTGTGTATGCAACACAAGTTTGAGCCAAGTTGGAAAAAAAATCCACGGTTTTGTTGTCGGAAATTCCGATCTTATGTACATAAGGGATGTAACTTCCAGTTTTCTCAATTACCCCTCTTCTTACTGTTTTATATCCTTATACATTTTCAGACAAATTTTACATAAAGTTCTATTTTCAATTATTTTTTATTTTGTATTTTCTCTGTAATGCATTTGTCCTTTATGTATTTGTTTCTATGTTTATCATTTAGATTACATAACTGATACTCTGTCTACAACTTTTAAATACCTTTTATAAAAAAAGCCATAGAAAGAAAAACATTAGCAATAAAGTAACAATCCCTAAATTAGTAAAAAAAAGGAATGGTACTTCAAAAGATTTCACAAAAATGTGAGCACACAAGACATTTTAGAACATACATGAAAACATTAAGGGCGCATTTACAGTATGTTAAAATGGATTATGTCACGTTAATAAGCATTTATTTGAATGCCTAATGCATCAAAATGCAGAAAAAGGTGCATGCGATATTTTAAGCAATGTAGCACACCACAATGTGTGAAAATGCATTATCCTCCATTGCAAGGTATGAGTATGGTAGCATACATCACTGACCAAATATGGCCAGGATCTGTCATTCAGTGTGAGTCTCCATTAGGAGCAGATTGTCATGGCAGTCAGTGTTTTTTTTTTTTTTTCATTAGGAGTGTTAGGAGCATTGCTGTGATTGACAAGGATCTTCATAGTTGGACAATGTTTTGATTAGGGTTGTCCCGATACCGATACTAGTATCGGTATCGGGACCGATACTGAGCATTTGCGCGAGTACTTGTACTTGCGCAAATGCTTCCGATGCTTTACGATACTTTTTTTCTCATCCTCTGAGAGGGGGCGGAGAGCCGGCGGAGAGCGGGCGGAGAGTGGTCGGAGAGGAGACTGAGAGGGGGCGGAGAGGAGGCGGAGAGCAGAGCAGTCCTCGGGTATGTAAAACATGCCACTGGAGGAGAGGAGAGCTGCTGCCACTACCGCCGCCACCGTATAGTTGATCAGCGCTGGGGAACATAACAGCTTTCATTTGAATAGCTGTGTGTTCCCCGCCAGGATTGGAAGGGTGATCTGTCTATCAAAGTGCCCGGACAAGGGGGAGGGGCTATATATGACGACATGTGGCGGGGAAAACACAGCTATTTAAATGAAAGTGTTCCCCGAGCGCTGATCAACTAGACTGCGGGAGGGGCTTTTTCTTTGCCACTGGAGACCTACACAAAGCTGAATTTGGGGACATGGCTGCATTTGGGGACACGGCTGCATTGGGAGACACGGCTGCATTGGGAGACACGGCTGCATTTGGGGACACAGCAGCATTTGGGGACACATGCCTGCATTTGGGGACACAAGGCTGCATTTGGGGACACAAGGCTGCATTTGGGGACACAAGGCTGAATTTGGGGACACAGGGCTGCATTTGGGGACACGGCTGCATTTGGGGACATGGCTGCATTTGGGGATACATGGCTGCATTTGGGGACAAGGCTGCATTTGGGGACAAGGCTGCATTTGGGGAGACGGCTGCATTTGGGGATACATGGCTGCATTTGGGGACACATGACTGCATTTGGGGACACATGGACACATCGGTAATCGGTATCGGCGAGTACATTTAAAAATGTATCAGGACTTTTACTCGGTCCTAAAAAAGTGGTATCGGGACATCCCTAGTTTTGATGATGGATTTGCATTGTGGGGCATTTTCAATTTTTTTTTTATTAAAGCACTTGTGTGTGATTTATTTATTAACTGTCAACTTTTTTTGTGAATGAGTACCCTTTACTCATTCACAAGTGTGCAGTATCTGAGGGGCCCCATATTTCTAAAGGTGCTTTCAGATCCTGATTAACCTCCCGCCCACAGATGACACCCACAACCACTGGGCCAGGGTTGTGGGGAGGAGGACCTTGTACTCATCATCATGGGGACAAGGGGCTTTGACAAAAGGGTCCTACCAGGCCACGTACTCTCATCATGTATGTCAAGAGCATGTGGCATGGCATGGTTTAGGGGGTGGGCTGCATGGCTGTCATCCTTCTTTCTCGTCCATGCAAGCTGCATATTCAGATGAGCGTGTGTCATGCATTTTGGCAGGGCAATGCCAAACACATAGGGAAGAGAACCCCACACATGTTCTACTACAGCAAAAGTGACATTTTAGCAAGAAAAAAAAAACATTTGACCCTAAAAAATGTTCTTTTTTTCTGAAGATACAGTAGAAGACATTGGACATTGGTCCCCCAAAATACATACCAGTTCCTTAAGAGCTTGGTATGCATTTTGGGAGGTTGCATGCTGTTTTCTGCATTTACAGGCAATTTACCCACTTGCTGTCCACCTCACTCACTATATCCCAGTCCAGCTATAAGTTGCTGGTCTTACAAAATATCCCATAGGTTGTAGACGCTATAACTTTTGCAGAAACCAATATATACTCATTGGGATTTTTTACCCATATTTTATCAAAAATATGTAGCAGATACATATTGGCCTAAATTTATGAAGAAATTCATTTTTTTCAGGTTTTCTACTGGATATTTTTTTTAGCAGAAAGTAAAAAAAAATATATATTTTTTTCATAGAGCGAAAAATTAAAAATGCAGATGTGATCAAATACCACTAAAAGAAATCTCTATTTGAGGGGAAAAAAGGACATACATTTAATTTTGGTACATCGTTGCACAAACGCGCAATTGTCAGTTAAAATAACGCA
Organism: Rana temporaria; assembly: GCF_905171775.1. Lineage (NCBI taxonomy): Eukaryota > Metazoa > Chordata > Amphibia > Anura > Ranidae > Rana > Rana temporaria. The sequence continues at coordinate 334,798,664 of NC_053490.1, read as the reverse complement.
GTGCCGTATTTGCCAAAAATGGCCTGGTCAGGAAGGGGGGTAAATCTTCAGGATGTCAAGTGGTTAAATAACATTGCTTTATTTGTATTTGCCACTTCTGCAGTGGTACAGGGTGTTTATAAAAGCACCAAAATGTGTTTTAAAAAATATGACAGTTAAAAAACTGAAAAATGCGTGTATATAATGCCAAAAATGTACAATTAAAAAGGGCCAAAATATACATTTAAGGAATGTGCCAAGGTGTGCGTGAAGAAAAAAAAGCTGAGAGTTAAAAAAAACTACCAGTGGTCAGTGCTTATTATTTTCATGTAATTACATGCTCTTTTTAACTTTGGTTTCACTTTTTACCTCTTCACGCAGGTGCCTTCTGGCCCTTTAAGAAGATTATAATGCAGAGTGGTGGGGCGGGTCGGGCGGGACTTAAGAGCACGTGACCACCATGATTGGCTGTCACAGAGGTCATGTGATCAGAAAACTCACGATCGCAAACAACGGGATCTTTCGGTTAGGTGCCGGTAACTGTGTCGGGAGTGCACACCGCGCACGCTATCGGCACAGCTGTATGGACAGCAATTCATGAAAATTCACAAGATCTCAGTCAGCCCTCCCTCTTATACACAGATATCAGCTATTCTCAGAGGAAGAACTTTTCCTCTGTTCTCCCTCTGAGAACAAATGTTCTCTACTTCATAAACAGGGTGTCAAAGGAGATTATGTTTTCTCTGAGAACTGCTAAAAAACTGAAATGCGATAAATTATCTCTGTTTAATAAACCTATCACTCCTTTCACATTGGAAGAGCACCTGCAAACCGACCTGAAACAGCGGCTGCTGTTTCTCCAGGCTTTCACACTGGAGTGGTGCGCTAGCAGGACTGCTCCAAAAGTCCTGCTAGCCTCATCTTTGGAGCGGAGAAGGAGCGATGTGTTTACCGCTCCTCCACTGCTCCTTCCCATTGAAAGCAATGGGAAACCGCGGCTATACTTCCGGCAATGCTCCTCTGCAGAGGCGCATTTTGGGCGGTAGTAACCCTTTTTCAGCCGCTAGTGGGGGTAAAACCACACCACTAGCGACCAAATACTGCAACAATTCCGACAGTAAAGCGCCGCTAAAAATAGCAGTGCTTTACCACCACCGTACCTCCCGTGCCAGCGTGAAAGGGGCCTAAGACCAGTCCCTGCTACTCTCTATCATTAGGGTGAATGGTCTTATATCCACCTTAGTCCTGTAGTTTTCTGCAGGTGGTTTGAGGTGGGTGGATCTGTTAGGTCCCTCCAAAATCCCTGCCTCTACAGAGGCTACTTGCAGCACAATGATGATGTCACCATTCTTTTTTTTTTATATTTTTTATTAGGTTTTGCAGAAAACATATATAGTCATATACATAGGTGAGATGTATAGTGAGATATAACCATAAGAAAATCACCATTCACGTAGATATGACAAAACATGTTGTGAACCTCAATCGACAGTTATAACAGTGTTAATCATTAAACATGTTATTTGTTGGGTCAGATTGCTGTCTACCATCCCAATATGGGATCACTCTGTATCCGGGGGAGGGAGGCAGCACCTTGAATCTAATACACTATAGTGGGGGGAGGTAGGCAGTAAGGGAGAGAACACAAAGGTAGTATACATCAGTTAAGTCATGTCCCCATTCTTTTGATGATAATATAATTAGGTTTGGAAAGGCATTTGGTGCACACAAAATTGATTTATATTCTGTTGTGGCTATTGAGGAATATATTTACACGTTTTTGTGCCTGAAGTTTAGCTTCTGCCTCCTTTGTTATTTTTTATTGCCTTCAAGCCCAGTAAATTCAGTATTGTTCTGTTATCTAGAAAAAGTTTTGTGTGTTACCGGTGCCAAGATGATATCAATATTCTTATTAAGTCTTGCTGCAATAAAAATGCAGCCTCAAAGGTTGGGTTTAGATTTGTGTATTTGTGAAGTAAATTGCGCTAACTTATATATAAACATTTTACCACAACTGATCCTGTGAACTAGTTACTCAAAAAAAACAAAAAATATATACATGTGTCTATAGTTATTAAATAATGTGCAAACAATCAACAAATAGTGTGCAATAACTACTTGCCGACCAGCCGCCACAGTTATACGGCGGCAGGTTGGCTCCCCTGCGCGAGAGCCCGTAGCTATACGTCGGCCTCTCGAAGCGGCCACCAGACTCCCATGCGCGTGCCCGGCGGGCGCGATCGCCGCCGGGCACCCAGGATTGCTCTTTACAGAGCGAGGACCGGGAGCTGTGTGTGTAAACACAAAGCTCCCGGTCCTGTCAGGGGAGAAATGCCTGACCTTCTGTTCATACAATGTATGAACAGCGATCAGTCATTTCCCCTAGTGAGGCCACCCCCCTATTGGGGTAGGGGTCCAGAGGGGGAACACAGATGTGTGTGTGTGTATGGGGGGGGGAGTGGTGGGATCAGAGGGGAACAGAGGTGCTAGGGGGGGGGTACAGAAATAAACAGAGGTGCGAGAGGAAGGGGTACAGACATAAACAGCGGTGTGGGGGGGGGGGTACAGAGATAAACAGAGGTACGGGGAGGGTACAGCGGTACGGGGAGGGTACAGACATAAACAGAGGTGCGGGGAGGGTACAGAGGTGCGGGGAGGGTACAGAGGTACAGGTAGGGTACAGAGGTACAGGGAGGGTACAGAGGTGCGGGGAGGGTACAGAGGTGTGGGGAGGGTACAGAGGTATGAGGAGGGTACAGAGGTGCGGGGAGGATACATAGGTACGGGGAGGGTACAGAGGTGCGGGGAGGGTACAGAGGTGCAGGGAGGGTACAGAGGTACAGGGAGGGTACAGAGGTATGAGGAGGGTACAGAGGTGCGGGGAGGGTACAGAGGTATGAGGAGGGTACAGAGGTGCGGGGAGGGTACAGAGGTCACATCAGTCCCTGCCCGCAAGGAACTTACAATCTAAATCCCCTAACTCGCATTCATACATACACATGGTAAGGGAAACAATTTAGACCGGAGCCAACTGGATTGATTGATGCAAGTATGGAGTGAATAGTGCGTGAGTGTGCTAATGTACAGAGAGGAAGAGGTGGAGCTCTAACAGGAAAAGGTGGAGCCTAAAGTGGAAGGGGTGTAGTTTACATATGATAGGGCATGTCTTAAACAGGAAGGGGTGGGTCATATTTAAATTAGGGGGTGCATGAGTTTAGTCAGGCCTAGGGCAGCACAAAACCTAAATACACCTCTGAGTGGTTATCCATATGAACCAAAGGCAGATTTCTGGGTCCATCTGAACGAGATTACAGCCACAGCATTGGGAGTGATTGCTGATAAACCTGAGAGAAGGAGTGGTTATCCATATGAACCAAAGTCAGATTTCTGGGTCCATCTGGTGAGTGGCCATTTTATCCTGTGACGGTGTAGGCACTATTTGCGGTGAAGGTGGAATCATAGCTGGACATCACTGCAAGAAATAATCTATTACGGACTTTCCTAGCACATATACATATATTTTTTAGATTGTTTTCATATATAATACATTTTTTCTTGCTTTCTTGGGGCACATTCAATCTGTGGATTGTAACAGTAGCATATTTAAAATCTTTTTGGATTTATTTCACATTTTTTGAGGGATTGAGAGATTCATATTTTATAGTTTTGCACAGGGCACTGTATTGGTATTTATTGCACACTATTTGTTGATTGTTTGCACATTAATTAATAACTATAGACACATGTATATACTTTTTTTTTTTTTTTTTGAGTAACTAGTTCACAGTATCAGTTGTGGTAAAATGTTTATATACATTGTTCTGTTATCTGCTGCTCCACTGAGCACACTCAAGCCTGTGTCACCATCTTTCTTTTTGACATTATTGGGAGTCAGCTGTCTCTGACTGGTTCTTGCAACCTTGCTACTGATACCTCCAGGAACTGTGATGTGGATATTTCAGGAGGTTAAATATTGTCTAGACAATATTTATGGCAGGGTTTGGGGTATAGCATAAATAAAGAAAAAAGACACAGGAAGAGGAGGAATGGGGCTGCTTTGTGCACAAGCATTGCACAGGGCAGGTAAGTATGACATGTTTGTTATTTAAATTCATCTTCTCAATAGACTCAAATGCATTTCTATGTAGTAGTGACAATTTTCTGAAATGCATTCTGAAAAAAGTGTTTGCTGAAATTTTGATGAAAGGTTAGCTTGCATTTTCCCTACTGTCTAGTTACATCCCAATGATAACAAAGGGTTGTGAAAAATAGCAAATATACAACACTAATTAGTTCTTATTTAGTTGTAATGTGTCTTTCTCCTCATTTTTTTTTATGTAAACATCTAAAATATCTAACTTTATCTTTGCAGATACATATATCCATGGACCCCCAGCAAATACTGAAAGCTACTGCATTTATGCTTTTAATGATAATAGGTATCCCAGGAAATTTGTTTATTTTAGTTCAATTTACTTACATTAGACTAAAGGAGAGGAAATTATTATCAAATAATAAAATATTGACAGTGCTCTCCTTTAATAATTTTCTGATTATCATAGCACGTGTTATTCCACAGACATTGGATGCTATTGCAGTTGAGAACTTGCTTGATGATACAGAGTGCAAACTTGTCCTATACACTTATAGAGTTAATAGGGCAATGTCTATAGGTGTTACCAGTTTACTAAGCTGCCACCAATGTATTCTTATTGCTCCAATGACAGGAATGTGGGTGTACCTTAAACAAAAAGTGTTAAAAAATCCAACTATTATAATTTTGTTCTTTTGGATTATGAATCTCTCAACTTACCCTGTCTTTGTCATGAATGCCCATGCCAGGAAAAACATATCCGCAGCTTATGCCCTTCATGTGATATATTGTGATGCTGAATTCCTAAACCAGATATCTTATATTGCCAATGGAGTTTTTTACACTGTTCGGGATTTGATTTTTGTGACACTAATGATTGGGGCAAGCAGCTACATTGTATTGACTTTGTTTAACCATGAAAAAAGTATGAGAAAAATGAAGAGTTTGAACAATCCCCAAAGGAGATCAGCTATAGATAAAGCTTCAAGAACTGTCTTTTTATTGGTAGCCCTTTATGTCTTGCTTTTCGGATTAGATAACTCTTTGTGGATCTATACATTAACCGTACCTAAAGTGGAGACTGAAATCAATGACATTCGTATATTTGTAGCTTGTTGCTATGCAGCTCTAAGTCCCATACTTGTAATAACAACAAACCCCAAACTGCAAATTAGCTTCTTATACCTGTATAAACGGAGACCCTTCCAAAATATGTTATCAAGTGATGTAAATGTGTATTGTATAACAACACAACAAAACAATGGTAATTTATGTTCAGCATTACAAACAGTATTTGACGATGGGAAATTCAGTGCAAATACATGCAGTAAAATAAATAATATTGCCAAAACTTCAGCCAGGTGAACCATTCTCTTAAAGGGCTAAGCTAATGTATGAGATTTTTTGCATAATGAACAGAGCAACCTCTATCCTTCTTGTATATCTTGTATACTCTACTGATTTCAAAGGTGTTTTGAAACATCAGCTGTAAAACATAAAATGTGGATGTTGGAGTGCAAATAAAATCTTTTCTCCATTTAAATGGTTCTGAAACTAGTCAGTTATCTATCTTGAGAAGAGGGCCATTTGACTTGAAATCACAAGTTCTCAATAAAGGGGAAAAAAAGGCAATCCAATCCAAAATGTTATATGTCAAATTATTAAATAAAATATTATTATACACCCTTAATAGTTAGTTCATGTTTAATAGTAAAAAAAAAGCAATATGTGAAAAGTCATATTCCTGAAAACATTTTTACCCCTCCTTTCTGTTGTGCATTTCAGTCCTCAATTCAAATATGCACTGCTAAAGCTGTTTTTCCAGGTGTTGACATGTGATCAGACACTGTAGTTTAGTGAAAAGTGGGGATGAGATTTATGTTTGAGACAACTCGAACATTGACTGCTCGCCCGTTCGGCAAAGAGCAAACAATTTGGGGTGTTTGCGGCAAATTCGAAAAGCTGTGGAACACCCTTTAAAAGTCTATGAAAGAAATCAAAAGTGTAAATTTAAAAGGTTAATATGCAAGTTATTGTCATAAAAAGTCCTTGTAAAAAATCAAAAAACATTCCAGTGTAATCCATTGTCCTGCGGTGATCCATTCTCCAGTGATGCTCCAGTCTCCACTCCACACGAACCCCCCATGACGCGTAAGAGGGGGCAAGGTCACGCGCCCACGTCATTGGGTAACCCCCGCTTGCCTGAAGGGCCTTATATGGAATTTGGAGGGACCCCCACGCTCTTTTTTTGGTCAGGGTTCCCCTTAATATTCATACCAGACCCAAAGGGCCTGATCTGTATTGCCGGGACCCGACAATTCATAAATAACCGTGAGTAGTTTTAAATTACTTTTTTTCCTTTAGAAATTGCATTTTGTGGACAGTTCTAAACTCGGGAAACATGCGCTACTTTATAGGCATACTATAGACACCCCCCAGGTACGAAATGTAAAGGAATATTTCTCTTTAATTGTTTCACTTTAAGCATTATTAAAATCACTGCTCAGTTTTTAAAAAAAATAATTGCATTGATACATGTCCTGTTGGGCAAGATCCAGGCCCCCAAACACTTTTTATGACAATAACTTGCATATTAACCTTTAAAATTTTGATTTTTAATGTTCGTGTCCCATAGACTTTAACAGTGTTTGCAAGTTCGAACAAATTTTTTGCCTGTTTGCATGTTCTGGTGCGAACCGAACCGAGGGGTGTTCGGCTCATCCCTAGTGACCAGGAAAAAACTTCATATAGGATCGTAGACAGTACTTAATCCATATAATACCCTTCAATAATATAATTAATGACAATAAATAACATTACACATACTTTAATGGGTTGAAATTGGCCACGGACCTTTATTATTTTAATACAATTTCATAATGCCGCGTACACACCATCACTTTATGTGATGAAAAAAAATGATGTTTTGTAAAACGTCACTTTAATTGACTGTGTGTGGGGGAAAACGTCGTTTTATGTCTTCTAAAAAACGACCAAAAAAAATTGAAGCATGCTTCAATTTTATGTGTCGTTTTTCAAAAGTGCACTTTTTACTTCACAGAAATTGACCGTGTGTAGCAAAAAACGTCGTTTTCTAAGACGTTTTTTCATCCACGCATGCCCAGAAGCTACTTATGAAGCAAGCTTCAATGGTAAAACGTGGTGGAACGTAACCTCACTTTGCAAGATCATTGTGAGAAAACGATGGTGTGTAGGCAACTTCGTCTTTGAAAATTGAAGTTTCAAAAACGTCATTTTTACTTCACAGAAAGTGTTGTTTTTTTCATCACATAAAGTGATGGTGTGTACGCGGCATAACACACACATTTGATGGTTTATTACCAAATATTGCACACCAAATGATTATATTATTTACACACATCTTAAATTCATATATGATAACTCAGCCATTACAGCTCGAGTTATAACTATTTTACCAAAAACTGGCCACTTTAATTTACAGAAAGGGATGGATGCCACACATCAAGGACCATGACAAGGGAGGGAGGGTGGGAAGCTTCTTCTTCTCCTGTTGAGCGCAGACTGAAAACTGTTGCGCAGATCTTTTAAATTTAAATACAGTAACTTCTATTAGCTGGTACCTTGACCGTTGTGACCATGTCACCTCCTGAACCAATTACATTGCAACATTTAAAAACGACCTGTTGCTATGGGCTTTAAACTACGTTTCACATTTTTTATTCTATAATACATAATGAGTGCACAGGTGGGGCAGATAAAGCACGTAAATGAAATTTTTCACTCCATACTCCACACTCCTCCTATACAAAAGAGCAGGCAATAAACTTTTCTTCTGCCTGGGACCTTAACCTCTTCAGACCCGGGCCATAGAAAAAAGATGAGGAGGTCGTCTTTTTACGGCCTCGGGTCCTCCGGCCACTAGGGGGCGCTCTTGCCCGGCGCATCACTGAAATGCAGATGGGCGTGCCTGGTGGCCGCAATGTCCGCCAGGTGCCCACAATTGGCAGTAACAGAGCAGAGAGAGAGGAGACTGATGCTGTGTCCCTTGTACATAGGGACACAGATCGGTCACCTCCCCCAGTCAGTCCCCTACCCCCACAGTTAGAATCACTAGTAGGGAACACATTTAACCCCTTCCTTGCCCCTAGTGTTAACCCCTTCCCTGCCAGTCACATTTATACAGTAATCAGTGCATATTTATAGCACTGTTTGCTGTATAAATGTAAATGGTACCAAAAATGTGTCAAAAGTGTCCAATGTGTCCGCCATATTATCGCAGTCCTGACAAAAGTCGCAGATCGCTGTCATTACTAGTAAGAAAATAAAATAAAAAAAATGTCAGAATTCTATCCCCTATTTTGTAGACGCTATAACTTTTGCGCAAACCAATCACTATACGCTTATTGCGATTTTTTTTCCTCCAAAATATGTAGAAGAATATGCATCGGCCTAAACTGAGAAAAATAAATGTTGTTTTTTTTTAAAAAAATGGGATATTTATTGTAGCAAAAAGTAAAAAATATTGTGTTTTTTTCAAAATTGTCGCTATTTTTTTGTTTATAGCGCAAAAAATAAAAACAGCAGAGGTGATCAAATACCACCAAATGAAAGCTCTATTTGTTTCGAAAAAAAGGACGTCAATTTTGTTTGGGAACCACGTCGCACGACGACGCAATTTTCATTTAAAGCGACGCAGTGCCGAAACCTGAAATTCCATCTGGGCAGGAAGGGGGTATATGTGCCCAGTAAGCAAGTGGTTAATCTGCTGTGATAGGGGGAGGAAGAGCTGGGACTTGCTTATGTAAAGTCTGTGTTTCATCAACTGTTTATCTGTCCTGGTTTAGCAGAGATCAGACTGAGTGGCGGTTTTATTGATGAGGCTTGTACAAGCAGCCGGTGACCTAAAGATACTCGATTTGAAGGAATAAAAAAGTAGCTTCTCGTCTCAATGGTTTGAGATTTTCTAGGGCCCCTTGGATACACTAGCAATTTTACGACGACAATGAACTAGACACGTGCAATTGGTTTTGTTCCAAATTCGATTTTTAACGAATTTCAACAAATGTGTTAATTTCGAAAAATCTGAATGAACGAAAACCCATTTACCAAATGTTTCCGAATATTCGTAAATTTGAATATTCGAAAATCCAGAAATTCGGAAATTCAGAAATTAGAAAATTCTAATTTTTGGAAATTTGAAAATCCGCCTTTTCGGAGATTCTAAAATTTGAAATTTTGGAAATGCGGAAATTCTAAATTTTAAAATTCTGAAATTCTGAAATTCAAAAATAAAAGAATAAAAATGAAAATCCAAAAATTCAAAAGAATGAAAATCCGAAAATAAGAAAGAAAATCCCAAAATTGGAAAACCTTATGGTTTCAAAAACCCGAAAATCTGAAATAATAACTTCAGATTTAACTGGAATTTCTTTTCAAATTTTGCTGTTAGTGAACAAATACGAATGTATCCGAATTTATGAATTATCCGAAATAACGAATGCCATATCTAAATGAATGGAACGTAACAAATTACTTATTATTATTTATTATTAATTTGTTCCGTTTCATTTGTTTCGATGCAGCATTCCTTATTTTGTATAATCGGTAACTTCAGATAAATTTGGTTTTATTGGGCCAAATTCTCAAAAATCCTGCCTAACTTAAATTTCAGCAGTTAAGTTACACTGACTTAAAATTTCTACCTAAGTGCCCGATCGTCAAAGCACTTACCTAGAAATTTCAGGCCGTGTAACTTAAGTGCCGCCGTCGTAAGGCGGTCCTCCTCTCCTGGGGGCGTTTAAAATTTAAATGAGGCGCGCTCCCGCGCCGGCCGTACTGCGCATGCGTGTGACGTCATTTTCCCGACGTGCAGCGCGCGAACGTAATTAACGCCGGGCGGCTTTGAGAATTTCCACGGGACACTAAAGTTGCGACGGGTGAAAAAAAAAGACGCGCCGGGAAAACAAATAATTATTAAAAAAAATGACAGCGTCGCTCAGCATGCATTCCTGAGAGGGAGAACTCCATGCCAATTTTCAAAGAAAAAAACGGCATGGCTTCCCCCCCCAGGAGCATACCAGGCCCTTAGGTCTGGTATGGGTTGTAAGGAGACCCCCCCACGCCGAAAAATTGACGTAGGGGGTCCCCCTACAATCCATACCAGACCCGTATCCAAAGCACGCTACCCGGCCGGTCAGGAAGGGAGTGGGGACGAGCGAGCGCCCCCCCCCCTCCTGAGCCGTGCCAGGCCGCATGCCCTCAACATGGGGGGGTTGGGTGCTCTGGGGCAGGGGGGCGCACTGCGGGCCCCCCCACCCCAGAGCACTCTGTCCCCATGTTGATGAGGACAGGACCTCTTCCCGACAACCCTTGCCGTTGGTTGTCGGGGTCTGCGGGCGGGGGCTTATCGGAATCTGGGAGTCCCCTCAAATAAGGGGGCCCCCAGATACCGGCCCCCCACCCTAAGTGAATGGATATGGGGTACATCGTACCCCTATCCATTCACCTGGAGGCAAAAAGTAAAAGTTAGTAAACACACAACACAAGGCTTTTTAAAATAATTTATTATTCTGCTCCGGATGCCCCCCCTGTCTTCTTTATTAGCTCTATTTCCAGGGGGGGCTTCTTCTTCCGCTCTCCGGGGGTCTTCTTCCACTCTCCGGGGGGGGTTTCTTCTTCCGCTCTCCGGGGGGGGCTTCTCCGCTCTCCAGTGGGCTTCTTCCATCTTCTCCCCTCTTCCGCTGTTGACTCGGCGAACCCCGGTTCTTCTCCAGCTGTCCGGTGCCTTCTTCTTCAGCGCTGGCTGCCTGCTATGTTTGTGTGTTAGCTCAATTAGTAACAGGCAGCCGGCGCGGTCTTCTGTGACGTCAGGGTCTTCTGTTCTTCTCCCCTCTTCCGATGTTGACTCGTCGCATCTTGTCGCTGTAATGATGGAAGCGCGCCTTGCATCCCATTTATATAGGCATCACCGTCCCATCATGCTCCGGTAGGTACCCACGTGGTGGGTGCACGTGGGTAGGCACGTTGTGTGTTTACTAACTTTTACTTTTTGCCTCCAGGTGAATGGATAGGGGTACAATGTACCCCATATCCATTCACTTAGGGTGGGGGGCCGGTATCTGGGGGCCCCCTTATTAAAGGGGACTCCCAGATTCCGATAAGCCCCCGCCCGCAGACCCCGACAACCAACGGCAAGGGTTGTCGGGAAGAGGTCCTGTCCTCATCAACATGGGGACAGGGTGCTCTGGGGTGGGGGGCCCGCAGTGCGCCCCCCTGCCCCAGAGCACCCAACCCCCCCATGTTGAGGGCATGCGGCCTGGCACGGCTCAGGAGGGGGGGGGGGGCGCTCGCTCGTCCCCACTCCCTTCCTGGCCAGCCGGGTAGCGTGCTTTGGATACGGGTCTGGTATGGATTGTAGGGGGACCCCCTACGTCAATTTTTCGGCGTGGGGGGGGTCTCCTTACAACCCATACCAGACCTAAGGGCCTGGTATGCTCCTGGGGGGGAACCCATGCCGGTTTTGAATTTAAAAATTGCCGTGGAGTTCTCCCTCGGGAATGCATACCAAATGCCGTCGCTGGAATGGGCCTTTACAATGTGTGACTAACTTTCCACATTATAAAACCAGCCCTAGTTTTGCGCAGGCAAATTCGGAACTTAGGCAGAAATCACAGTGATGAAATGCTTTGAAAATCTGCTTAAGTCCTCATTTGCATACGCAAAGCTGCATTTCAATGAGAAATGCCCCCAGTGGCAGATGCGGTACTGCATCCTAAAATCTGACCGTGTAAGTGTCTTACACATGTCAGATTTTCTGCCTAACTTTGGAAAAAGCCTTTTGAGAATCGTTTCCAAAGTTAGGCACAGGGATACGCAGGCTGAACAGCAGTTAAGTCTGCGTATCTCTTTTGAGAATCAGGCCCATTATGTTCACTAACAGCCAAACTTGAAAGGAAATTCCAATACCTATAATTTAATAGTTATTATTTCGAATTTTAGGATTTTCAAATTTCCGAATTTTTGAATTTCCGAATTTCCGTATTTTCAAAGTTCCGTATTTCCGAATTCTCAAATTCCAAATTTGCAAATTTACGAATTTGCGAATTTACGAATTTACAAAAAAAAAAAAAAATGAATGAAACTAAAACTAAAAACAAACATTTTTTTTTTTTTTTGGCAATGCACATGTCTACAATTAACTAACCTTTTAACGAGGGTATGCTTTTAACTTAATTATAAAAATCCTTTCCTAAACATAATAGGCATGTGTATGTTTAAAACAGAAGGCCAGACAAAATATTAAGATTTGAATAGAGCAATAAAGACCTCTGTCAGGCTTTTATTACCATATGTTGTCACTGTTGTGCATTTGTCCATTTCATTTCTGCACTGGCTGTCAACAATCAACAAAGTGGGCAGTGATGGTGAATTTGTTTAACCCCTTGTCTGCCAGTACTTTTACATTTTTAAACAAGCTCCTGGGTACTATTGCGTACAGCTTTCAAGAACACTGTCAGCTTTCTGGTGAAAGTCATTTTGGCAACTGTAAAGCTGCCCACTCACTTTAATTTTTATCTTCGAAGATCCCACTTGTTGTAAATGCCGCAGAGGCCACTGTAACCTCATTCATTTTTCGTGGCGCTACCCCAAATTACATTTGTACTGATTTTTAACAGTGCAAACTCTGAATGCTGTATTTCAGACCTCTATACAATTTGACCCTAAACATTATTTACTAGGCATCTTAGCCTTGTACACATGATCAGTCCAAACTGATGAAAACGGACTGAAGTTCAGTTTCATCAGTCCAAACCTACCGTGTATATGCCCCATTGGACTTTTGTCCTTCAGACCAAAGTTTTAGAACTTGCTTTAAAATCGGACTGATGGATGCCTGATCGATCGGTCAAAACCGATGGTTAGTACGCAAAAGCATCGGTTCAAAACCCGTGCATGCTCAGAATCAAGTCGACGCATGCTTGGAAGCATTGAACTTCGTTTTTTTCAGCACATCGTTGTGTTTTACGTCACCGAGTTGGACTCGATCAGTTTTTGAACCGATGGTGTGTAGGCACATCAGACCATCAGACCATCAGACCATCAGTCCGTTTTCATCAGTTTGGACTGATCGTGTGTACAAGGCCTTAGACAATCTACAACTCCCCACAGAAACAAGGGAAACAGTAGCAAGAGCCTTGTTCCAGGAACGCAGGATCATTTTGAGATACTGAAAATCAGAGGATCCTCCTATAATTAAGAAATGGCTACAATATATGGGCATGGTTTGTTACATGGTCTCAAATCATTGGAACTAATTCCATAATGTTGTTAGTACTGGAATCACTAAATTAGTGGTAAAGCTGATTATAATTCTATTTTGTGATTTTATTATTTACCTTTACGTGGAGTGTGTAAGGAAATGCAAATTCTGCTACCGCATTTTTATTTCTATATTAGCTCTGGAAATATTTAACTTGTGTTTTATTGTGACTTCAATAAAACTTTTTCTTATTTAAAAACAGTAAACATGAAATTATGTAAAAAATCAATACTTGGTGTTGCGGTCCTAGGTAAATTATACAGTGCTGGAACAGACAATTGTATCACGTATAAAATAAGTTATCTGTACCAGCACTGTATAATTTACCTAGGAGCGCAACACTAAGCATTGATTTTTTACACTCTTTTTTTGGGTATTGTTTGACCCTTATGGTGATTGCTGCACCTTAAAGCGGTTCTCCACTTTAAAGTGAAGTCCCGCTGATCGGAACCCTCCCCCCCTCCGGTGTCACATTTGACACCTTTCAGGGGGGAGGGGGGTGCAGATACCTGTCTAAAGACAGGTATTTGCACCCACTTCCGGCCCGGCATTCACGGGCAAAAGACGGGCATTGCGTCACATCCCGTCGCCCCCCCCCCCCCGTTGTGTGCTGGGAACACTCGGCTCCCAGCACACAGCGGGAGCCAATCGGCGGGCGCGGCGCGACTCGCGCATGCGCCGTAGGGAACCGGGCAGTGAAGCTGCAGCGCTTCACTTCCTGGTTCCCTCAGCGTGGATGGAGGGGGGAGCAGCAGGGTGACGAGCGATCGCTCGTCCTCTGCTGCGGACGGCGCTGGACTCCAGGACAGGTAAGTGTCCTTATATTAAAAGTCAGCAGCTGCAGTATTTGTAGCTGCTGGCTTTTAATATTTTTCTGGGGTGGAACATCCGCTTTAAATTGGTTTTATTTTTATCTCCTATTAGCGCGGGAATATTTTACTATTATAAACATGAAATTATACTGTTGGTGACACTCTTTTACTAAAAATTTAAACAGAAAATGTCTATTATTGGTATATAAATAATTAATTCCAATGCAAGGGTGTCTAGGGGAAAAGTTAAAGTTCAGTTTCACTCATAGGGATATAAAATTGTAATGGGGGTCAGAAGGTGAAACTTGAGGTGACCTTTCTTTCTGACATTTATAAAGTTAGTAATTACCAATTTATGAGTTGCTGGAAAGCACAAAAAAATAATGTACCTTAACAAATACATTCTTGATCCTTATGATACATTATTGGTGATGATCAAATCTCCCCCAGTTCGGTTTGCAGAAAGTTTGGCAAACCCTGAACTTAGCAATGAACCCATTAAAGTCTACATTTGTTATTTTTGTATTCACTAATTTAAAGGCTAATAGGCAAACTATTGCTGCAATGGGACATGGGGAGTTCAGTATTGCCACAGGGACATCTACCAAAGCAAAATTAAAAAAATACATACACTGTGCAGAAGAGAGAGGGTCTTTTCATGTCTTTTGCAAAATGTGAAAGATGAAGTTACACCGAGTAAATCGATACCCAACATGTCACCCTTCAAAATTGCACACGCTCGTGGAATGGCGCCAAACTTCGCTACTTAAAAATCCCCATAGGCGACGTTGCAGGGTATTGTGGGGTATTGCAGAGTATTGCACAGGGTATTGTATATTGCACAGTATGGGCAGGGATAGCTGAGCATGTAGGGATGGATGGAAGGCTGGATCTGTGACTGCATTTGTCACAGATCCAGCCCACAGCACTCGTGCTGCATCTGCTCTCTCCCCTCTCCTCTCACACTGTACCGTTCGGTACAGAGAGGGGAAGGAGGAACCGGCGTCATCACATGATGCCGGTTTGTTTACAAGTGATCGCTCCGTCATTGGACGGAGAGATCACGTGGTAAACTGCCGCCATCAGCGGTCATTTACCGTGATCCGTGATGCGCCGGGTCCGGAGGACCCGGCGGTCACGGACATTCCTGTGTGCGAGCCCAATGGGGCACGCGGGAGCGCGATTCTGGGAGGACGTCCATGGACGTCCTCCCAGAGTTAAGGAACCGTCTTGTAGATGTCTTTCGTCTATAGGGTGGTGATTAAGTGGTTAAGGAGAATATAATGAAATGTACAGTAATAGGCATATAGAGCTTTAGCAGTGACGTCATAATGTGTGCTGGCTTCTCGATGTGGTGCAGCAATTTTTTGCTTGTTTCCTATGTACACTTTTGAGTGCCCTTTTTTAATTATAAAACAGCTCTTGAGGATATTACGCTATCGATTTTGTCTTTGTTTTCCTTCTGCTTGTATTAATGGGATTTATATCACCAGAGTACCTGTATAGAAAAAGCTATACCTGCCAGTCTATTGATTTTGGGAGATAAGGTGCTAGCTGCCTTCCAATACCTTGATGTCTGCCTTTCTAATGAGATGTATATTAAAAAAAGGTGGTGGAGCACTTATAACTTAAGGGAGAAAAATGTATCTTTTGTTTAGGGCTTTTTTTGGACTTTTAGTCACTTATTTAGAACACGGTTGAACTTTATGGACCAGATTCACGTAGAGCGGCGCATCTTTGTGCCGGCGTAGTGCATCTCATATGCGCTACGCCGACGTAACTCTGAGAGGCAAGAGCAGTAGTCACAAAGCACTCGCTCCCTACGTTGCGCCAGCGTAACGTAAATTGGCCGGCGTAAGCCTAATTCAAAGTAGGAAGGTAGTGGGTATGCCCAGCCCTATTCACGTAGTCCTACGTAAACGACGTAAAATCCGACGGCTGTTCCGTCGTCCATACCTTTGCATGGGTTGCGCTTTCCTATAGGTGTTTTAACTTTACGCCGGACGTACACCTTACGTAAATGGCGTATACTCATGCGACGTAATGGCGTATCTCGTCATTTGCATATTCATTGCGTAAATTAATGGAAGCGCCCCTTGCGGCCAGCGTAAATATGCGTCCAGGCTATGACGGCATAGGAGACTTACGTCCGTCGGATAAATCCAGATTTCCGGCGTATCTTGCATTGAGACTCAGGCGCAGGTGGCAAACTCATCACCCCAGCGCTGACCCCCCCCCCAATAAAATGCAGCCTTACCAGTGCAAATTAAATGCAGCTTGATCAGTGCCAATTAAATGCAGCCTGATCACACAGATGCTGGGGCTGGGAAGCTGGTCCTGGAGTCTGGGTGCTTGGGCCTGGCTGCTGGGGCCAAGTGTCTGACTGCTGGGGCCAGGGGTTAAACTGCTGGGGCCAGGGGTCCGGCTGCTGGTCCTGGGGTCCGGCTGCTGGTCCTGGGGCCTGGCTGCTGGTCCTGGGGCCTGGCTGCTTGGGTCAGGGAACTGGCTGCTGGGGTCAGGGAACTGTCTGTTGGTCCTGGCTGTTGGTCTGGTCCTAGGGCCTGGAGGTCTGGCTCTTGGGGCCTGGCTGCCGGGATAAGGGGCCTGGCTTCTAGTCCTGGGGCCTGGCTGCTGGTCCTGGGGTCAGGGAACTGGCTGCTGGGGTCAGGGAACTGGATGCTGGTCCTGGAGTCTGAGTGCTGGTCCTGAGGTCTGGCTTTTTGGGTCAGGGAACTGGCTGCTGGGGTCAGGGAACTGTCTGTTGGGTCAGTAAAAAAGAAAAACAGGAAAAAGCGCCTCTGAGTCATCTGGTTTAATACATTAATTAGTGTAGATATCCAACACTTACATTAAACATTGCAGGAACAGGGGTGCAAGTGAAGGTGTTTTGAAGTGGAGCCAGGTCGTGTAACAATCCTGATGGAGAACGTACAGGTCAGCTGGAAGGGAAAGCCGAGTCTGGTGGCTGTGTAGGAGCAGTGCAGAAGCACAGCGCTCAATCCAAAAGGTGGTGACGTCAGCAAGACGGTGGCCGACACGGGCCAAAACAGTACATTTCGGAGCAGTGCAAAAGCACGGCGCTCATTCCGAGGGTGGTGACGTCAGCAGGACAGTGGCTGACAAGGGCCAAGGCAGTACACAACACGTTTCAGAGCCAGCGCTAGTCAATGGCAAAACTGCGCGCTCCTTTTTCAAGTGTAGAGAGGAAAAGGCCATACAAGATTATAAAGGGAGGAACATGTGGTAGTGATCAGCCAATGGGGAGCCTAGAATTACGATCGGTATAACAAGATGCAGATAGAAGGAAAATTTTAAAAACGGGACAAATAATAACTGAAAGCGGGGACAAATATAAAATGCGGCATCAATATTAAGGAGAAATTAAACGAATATAAAATATGGACCAGATTAGGTGATAATTTGATGGGGTAATCCATGTGTGTATCTGGGAACGGCAAGGCAAAGATAGCCATGCTATAAGAGATACAAGAATCCCAGATCAAGCTAATAATAAATATAGACGGCAACACTTCCTATATACATGTGAGAACCGAGCAAAAATTAGTTAAAAAATATATATGAGAAGTTAACATCAAAGATACATTCATAATATATAGAAATTGATAACATGGAAATAAAACTAGAAATATAATAATAATATCACGGCATCCGATAAAATAGATAATCAGTTAATAAAATCATTTAAAATCATTTTAAAATATATATGTGCTGGAAAGTGATATTGAAGAAAACTGATAGATAGAGAATCACTCATATGGTAATGGCCAACAGAGCTATGTGAGAACTATTAGAAGTAATCACAATAATAACAGAATATATATTCTATGCAGAATGCATTATAAAGATTATAGGGGATACAGGGATTATAGAGATCAGAAAAGACACAATGGTTAACATTATCTATATTTTTATGTATTATAAGATGGTATTCACGTCCAGTTCCTCATTTAATCCAAGAGGAGCAAGACAATTAAGCGCGAATATCCAAAAAGTTTCGCGCTCACATAGGCGCGAAAATCGCTCAGCCTCAGACAACTTTTTAGGTATTGATTCAATGACCCATACCCGAAAGCCATCAGTAGACTGATCATGGTGTTGCAAGAAATGGCGGGGGACGCTATGCTCATCGCAGCCTGCTTGAACAAGACGACGATGTGTACCAAAGCGTTGTCTGAGTGGGTTGATTGTACGACCCACATATAAAAGATTACATGGACATGAGAGGCAATATACAAAGTAATCGGTGGAACAGTTATAAAAGTTTTCTAACTTATAGGTTTTATCATTATGGACAAATTGTTTTTGGCCATGGGTAACAAAATGGCAAGTTTTGCAGCGAGATTTATTGCATCTATACATTCCTGTAAGGGGAGCCAGGCAAGTGGTACTGGTTAATGTAGGATCTTTAAGTTTACTCGGGGCTATTTTATTTTTAAGGGTGGGAGCCCTCCTATATGTAATTTTAGGCTTGTCGCTTAAAGTGGTAACCAAATGGGGGTCCTGTTTTAAGATATTCCAATGTTTAATTAAGATATGTTCCATCTTCTTATATTGTTCATGGTATCCAGTAATAAAGCGAACGGTAGATGTTTCAGGTAATTTTTTCTGTTTTGATCTTATTCCGGGTAAAAAGGTGTTGTGGGCTTGATCTATCAGTGGTTCTGGGTATCCTTTTTCTAGGAATTTTTGTTTTAGATGTTTACTTTGTGTGATATAATCACTGTCCCTTGTGCAGTTGTGTCTCAATCTGCAAAATTGTCCCTTGGGTATGTTTTTAATCCATGTAGGGTGATGACAGCTGTTGTAGTGGAGATATGAGTTGCCCGCAGTTGGTTTTGTGTAGTTTCGTGCAAATATGCACCCATCTTCATGACTCAATTCAAGGTCGAGAAAAGCCAAACTTTCTGTATTCCACACAAAGGTAAAGGACAGGCCTAGATTGTTGTTATTACAGTATTCAACAAATAAATTTACTGTAGGTTGGGGGCCATCCCAGATGATAATTACGTCATCAATATAACGGCCATAAAATATTATGTGCCGTGAAAAGGGATTATCTTTCAGAATAAAAAGTTTTTCCCAATATCCCATGGTCAAATTTGCGTAAGAAGGGGCAAAATTAGCACCCATAGCAGTTCCGTGGGTTTGAAGATAAAAACTGATGTCAAAATAAAAATAATTGTGTTCAAGGCAAAAGGTAGTAGCCTCTAAAATGAAGGCCACCTGCATAGAGTTGAGCAGGGGGTCAGAAGAAAGAAATTCTCGGACAGCTACCAAACCTATATCATGAGGTATAGATGTATATAGTGAATTTACATCAAGGGACAGCCAAGAGTAGCCATTTTCCCAAGTATATGGGGATAAGAGTTCCATTAAATGAATAGAATCTCTTATATAGGATGGGAGTTGTTGAGCTAGAGGTTGTAAGAAAGAGTCAATGTATAACGAAAAACCGCTAGTGATGCTATTCATTGAGGCCACGATAGGTCTTCCTGGGGGATGTAGGGGGTCCTTATGTACTTTCGGCAGGTGATAAAAATATGGTGTACTATAGTAGTCTTTACGGAGAAAGGAGACTTCATTTTTGTCAATGACTGAATCCGTTAGGGCTTTTTGGATCAATGCATCGGATTCCAAACGAAAAGATGGAAGAGGGTCATTAGTAAGTTTTTTGTATGTATCTTGGTTCGCCAACAGTCTTAAAGCTTCTGATACATAAGTAGTGCGATCTTGGATAACAATGCCGCCCCCCTTATCAGCTGACTTAATAATAAGTTCAGGGTTATTAAGGAAGAGTTTGAGTGACTGTCTTTCTCCTGGACTCAGATTAGACTTATGTTGTTTGGTGGTGGACTGGAGGCAGAGTTCTTGGAGTTCCGCAAAAACGACTCTATAATAAGACTCTAGATAAGGGCCTTTAGATTTGGTAGGATAGAACAGTGATCTAGACTTGAAGGGGGTATGTAAAATTTTTGGAGAAGTGATGAGATGCTGAGTTAAGTGGTTAAATTCAAAATCGGAATCATATTCATCTGAATCAGCGAGCAGTATACTACCTAGTTACCGACCACCCACCGTCATTCGACGTCGGCACTTTAAAGATGAATATCTCGGTAACGGCAGCAGCTGCTGCCACAACCGAGATATTCATCTCTTCAGTGGGCGGCCGTGTAAACGATAACGGCGGTCTCTGCGGCGGATTCGCCTTGAGATCGCCGTTATCGGTGGCGGGACAGGGGCCCCCCCCCTCCCGTCGTCCTCCCGCGCCCTCCGCCGCTTACCGTAGCCGTCGGTAGCGGCGGAGGAGATCGGATGTGTTCGGCGGCTGAGCGGGGTTACGAGTGAAGGAAAAATCTCCTTCACCCTTCCCCATAGCTCTGCTGGGCGGAAGTGACGTCAAAACGTCAGTCCCGCCCAGCCTCTTAAAGAAACATTTTTTTTTGTTGTCATTTGAAAAAATTACATTTTCAAATGTTTTTTTTTTTTTTTTTGCATTTAAGCCTAAATATGAGATCTGAGGTCTTTTTGAGCCCACATCTTATATTTAAGAGGACCTGTCATGCTTTTTTCTATTACAAGGGATATTTACATTCCTTGTAATAGGAATAAAAGTGATAATTTTTTTATTTTTTATTTCAGTGTTAAAAATTGTAAAATAAATAAAAATAAATACGAAAACCCCCCAAAATTTTTTTTAAAGTGCCCCGTCCCGACGAGCTCGCACGCAGAAGCGAACGCATACGCGAGTAGCGCCCGCACATGAAAATGGTGTTCAAACCACACAAGTGAGGTATCGCCGCGATCGTTAGAGCGAGAGAAATAATTATAGCCCTAGGCCTACTCTGTAACTCAAAAAATGCAACCTGTAGAATTTTTTAAACGTCGCCTATCGAGATTTTTAAGGGTAAAAGTTTGACGCCATGCCACGAGCGGGCGCAATTTGTAAGCGTGACATGTTGGGTATCATTTTACTCAGCGTAACATTATCTTTCACAATATGTAAAAAAATTGGGCCAAATTTATTGTTGTCTTATTTTTTAATTTAAAAAAGTGATTTTTTTCCAAAAAAAGTGCGCTTGTAAGACCGCTGCGCAAATACGGTGTGACAAAAAGTATTGCAGTGACTGCCATTTTATTCTCTAGGGTGTTAGAAAAAAATATATAATGTTTGGGGGGTTTAAGTAATTTTATAGCAAAAAAAAATGTTTTAGTCTCGTGAACACCGACTCTGAAAAACAGGCTCGGGGCTAAAGTGGCTACTATGGGTAGTTTCGTGAATGGAAAAATCTGGAAACGTATCATCGGAGGACAGAAGTTGGACAGATGGTTTGGTAGTTGAAGAGGTTTCTTTAAGGGATTGCATGTGAAAAAATCTCTTGAGCGTTAGATTTCTGATGAATTTGTTTAGGTCTTTGAATAACTGAAATTAATTAGGTTGTGTGGTGGGAGAAAACGTAAGGCCTCTACTCAACAAGGCTGAATCATTTGATGAGAGAACATGTGAAGATAAATTGAATATTTTTATAGTTTTGGTGGTTTGGCGCTTACGGTGTTGTTTTTTGCGTCCTCCTCTACATCCTCTTCTATGTACTTTCTTTTTAGACGATGCTTGTGATGTAGGCCCTTCTCTAAAAAAGGGGAAAATGACGCTGTGGCGGAAAAAGATGATATCTCCTCTAAGTTAAGGTCACCCACAATAAGATCAAAAGGAGCTGGGGAGGCAGCTAATGGAAGGACAGGACCTTCATCGGGGTTCAAGGGCTGGCCCTTAGAGTGAGAGCTGGGCTTAGTAGGGCAAATTATCAGAGTATCAGGGATACTACTATTTGTAATACCTGGGGATCTGAGCATAGAGGGTATATCTTTTGGTGAAGTGTGGGCTGGATTCATACCTGTTGGTGATGCAATAGGACAAACTGCAGGTTGGCATCTGGACCCATGTATGGGTTTTGTTCTTTGAGGTAATGGACAGGCTTTAGAAAGTATAGTGGCATTATTGCACGTAGAATTGGATAAAACGCATGGTAGAACTTTAGAAAACGGATCAAGCGACATTAGGGCTGGTATAGTGTTATTATTATTTTTCCAAGAAAATATCTTTTTGTGATGGTAGTCATTAAGATCTCTATGAAATGTACCCAACTTAGTTTTGATAAGAACATTTTCATGAGATTTAGTGTTCTTTTTAAGGGTTTCTAGTCAGGTAGGTGGTCTGTTGGGTCAGGGAACTGGTTGCTGGTCTTGGAGTCTGGCTACTGGTCCTAGGGCCTGGTGGTCTGGCTCTTGGGGCCTGGCTGCTGGAGCTGGACTGCTGGTTCTGGGGCCTGGCTGCTGGTCCTTTGGCCAGGGGTCAGGCGTCTGGCTGCTGGTGAGCCATCCTGCTACAGCACTTTCTTATACCAATCACCAAGCCTGCACACTATCTTCTTTCCCCACTCACCACACCTGAAGCCCAGTTTCTCTCCCCCCATCTCCCTTCCACCATTTTTTCTATGTGCTCTGCCAGTCACCACCACACATGTGCGCACTTACCATCAATCCTAACTACATGCTTGCACTACACTCCTTTCTCACCACTGTACCTGTTCTCTCTGCTGGAGCTGAGCTGCTGGTGCTGGTGAGCCATCTCAAACAGAAAATTCCCCAGAAGAAAGTGGATGGGCGGAGGCCTCTCTAGAAGACTGGGTGTTGCGATCTGCAGGCTGTAGCAATAATAGAAAAAAACTTTCCCCAGTCAAGCAGACTCTTTCTCCCCTTTCAGGGGCTGATGCACAGTGATCTCCTGTGCAACAAGTACATGACAGTCCCGGTCTGCCCGACAGATTGATATAGAAAAGGCCGGGGCTGTCATGTATTTGTCGCACAGGAGATCACTGCAGCGGCACCCAAAATTGGAGAATGAGTCCGCTTGACAGAGGAAAGTTTATTACTACCAGGGCCAGTGCTAGAGTTTTTTGCACCTTAGGCAAGACCAGCTCCTTGAGCCCCCCCCCCCCGCATATCGTCGGGTGCAGCCTGTACAAGGATACTTTCTCACTTCCTTACCAACATTAGCTCCATTAGTGAGGGCAGCATTTAGTGAGGGATTTATGTGCTGGGGCTGTATGTAGTGAGCACAGTATGTGGCAAGGGCTTTTTGTGCAGGGGGCTGCATGTGGCGAGGGACAGTGGATGCTTGGGGCTTCAGTTTTATCACTATTTGTATTACTGATACTGTGCTTTAGATTTGGCATGTGAAAAGGCATTAATGCTTATACCCATGATTGTTTAGTATTGTTACCACATACTGGACGTTCTATTTTATGTATGTGCATCTATGGTGTTACACTGACTCTGATTAACTAAAGGGCTTGATATTTTTAACACAATAAATTGTGTGAAGTTTTGGCTTCATTTATACAATCATGTGAAAAGAAAATCCCTGTTCACCTAATTAATAATCTGCACATGACTGGCTAATTAAAGTTAATACTCACATATGTCATTTTGAAAGCCTTAATGACTTTATCTACATGCATATTTATTTTTAATTTTCATGTGCACAGACTGAATATTAGGTAACATCTTTTATATTTATGGTTCTGAATTTAATTAATGGCTTTGCATTATATAATTTCTAAAATTACGTACAGAAATACTAGTAATAATTGTTTCAGTTTTTACATGGTTTGACTAAGGACAAGTACATCTGGAATGCATTCATTACTTTCTTTTGCTACATCTTTTCTTTTTATAATTTGTATTGGATGTAAAAAACACTTGTTAGCAAACTATTTCTGGTTCTACATCTTACTGTTTTATTATTTAAAAACCTCTGATCCTCTATTCGGCCTCTGCACATGTTTGTATTGAGAGAAGTCTGATTCCTGTAAACCTTTGTCTTACTATTCCTGGGTTACTTTTATCACTGTCTTCTACCACTTATACCTTATATATGACAATCATTAGATATAATGAAAGCATAAAGACCTGTTTTAAATAAAAAAAAATATATTTTGCCTTTGTTATATAAAGAGCTGGAATGTCCCACTGTTGAAGTGTATCTATAGCAAAACCTTTCTTCCCTTTGTTTTGGATAGGGTGGTGACTGATGAGGGGTTATAATCTCCATCAGGTTTTTTTTTTTTCCTTCAATTTTTTAGAGAGGAGGATGCCAAGAAATGTATGCTGACCACAGAGTTCATTTAAAAAAAGTCAATGTGTTTTAGCCCTTCACCAGGGCTATAATATAACAGATACAATTTGAACTAATGTTATATTTATAAAACAATCTCTGATGTTTTGGGAGCCCCTACATCAGTAAAAAACACATAAACTATTTAAGACTGTATAGCTTAATTAAACAGAGCACAAGTACCAACATATAGGCCCAGATTCTCGTAGGAGTTACGCCGGCGTATCTCCAGATACGCCGTCGTAACTCTGAGTTTGAGGCGTCGTATCTATGCGCCTAAATCTTAGAATCAGTTACGCATAGATTTGTCTTAGATCCGACCGGCGTAAGTCTCTTACGCCGTCGTATCTAAGTTGCATATTTACGCTGGCCGCTAGGTGGCGCTTCCGTCGATTTACGTGTTGAATATGGTAATGAGCTAGATACGCCGATTCTCAAACGTACGTGCGGCTGGCGCATTTTTTTTGGTTGTTTGCGTAAGGCTTTTTTCGGCGTATAGTTACCCCTGCTCTAAGAGGCGTACTAATGTTAGGTATGGACGTCGGAACAGCGTTGAATTTTTAAAGTTTTACGTCGTTTACGTAAGTCGTCCGTGAATGGGGCTGGACGTAAGTTACGTTCACGTCGACTAGGCATTGAGCGGGCGCAATTTAGTTTGAAAAATCGATGTGATACTGAGCATGCGCGCGCATGCGCCGTTCGTTAAAAACGTAAATCACGGTGGGTCACGATACATTAACATAAAACACGCCCACACTAGCCTAGTTTGAATTACGCGGGCTTACGCCGTATCAGATACACTACGCTGCCGTAACTTAGAGCGGAAAATGTTTCTGAATACGGGACCTGCCGCTCTAAGTTACGGCGGCGTAGTGTATCTGAGATACGCTACGCCCGCCTAAAGATAGGCGTTTTTTTGTGAATCTGGGCCATACTGTATATCTTATACAACTAAAGGGCCTAGGTATAGCTTTGGTAAATTAAAGCTGCCTATACTGTACTGTATATAGCCACTACACACTTACCTATGCCACAGCGCAGTCCCCTGCCACTTATTTGCCCTTGCCACTTATTTGCCACTTATTTGTTTTTGTAATCTGCATCCCCACTAGGATAAGTCACCTTTTCATTTGTCAGTCCCCATTGTCACTTGGATAAAAAATCTATAGATATATTTGATTCAGCTTATTTTACGGACCAGAAGTTGGAGTACTCAGTGACCAGAAGTCCCCTTCTTTAACTTCTGCAGAAAGTGCAACCAGAGCCACAGAGTCTGACTCTCAGACAGTCTACAGTACTAGGGGTCAGAAACTATTCGTGCTGGCTGATAAATCTTCTGCATGACAGTATATCCTATTCTCAAGACAGGGCAGATTGTGATCCCTTGTGAGTGCTTAGATAGTTTTTTCTTCAGGCATTCAGGTGCAGGGAGCACCCCTTTAGGCTCATAGGCTAATCTCTGCCTCTATTAATTTCTTTAACTACTCCCTTTTTGTGTCACCAGGACAGAGAAGAAATCTTTCAATTGGGACCCTTGTTTCAGTGATACCTGTCTAAGATAGGATTTCCCTCATTTTAAATACATTTGCTCTGACTTATTTTGTCCTCTAGAACAGAACATCAATGAA
The DNA here is from genome assembly GCF_905171775.1 of Rana temporaria. NCBI lineage: Eukaryota > Metazoa > Chordata > Amphibia > Anura > Ranidae > Rana > Rana temporaria. The sequence continues at coordinate 334,772,656 of NC_053490.1, read as the reverse complement.
AATCACCTAAACCAAATATTGATGACGAACAAAAAACTGACAGGAATTTTAAACATTCTTTACTCTATACACAATATATACTTATTTTTTAATTCCCACCTCCACTCCTTTTCTGAAGTCATGTGGTTACTTTTTCTGGATTTTGACTGGATGTTAGTGGTCATAGCAGAATTCAGCGTAAGGAATACACAAGAAAAAGTGCATGTTGACAAGGGGAGTGTCTCCCCTCTGTCTGTTATAAGACCTGAAAAACTACAGATTCTGTGGGTGGGTCTGTTGTCTGGCGCTCGGTGGGTGGAGTTGTGATGTCAGTAGACTCCCCGCCCACCTCTGCTGACTGCCTTGCCCAACGATGCCAAAACATTACCTTCCACGTGATCATACAGAGTGAGGCCTCGTACACACGACCGTTTTCCTCCACAGAATCCATCAAGAAACTTGGTGACAGAGCTTTTTTGCCGAGGAAAACTGTCGTGTGTATGTTTTTCATTGAGAAAACTGTCGTGGAACTCGATGAGAAAAAAAAAGAGAACAAGATCTCTTTTTCTCGTCGGGAGTCTCAATTTCCTCGTCGTGTTCCTCGTCGGGCTGGTTTTCAATGAGAAACACGTCCGTGTGTATGCTTAGAAACCCGCGCATGCTCAGAATAAAGTATGAGACGGGAGCGCACCTTCGGTAAAAGTAGCTGTTTTAATGGAGATAGCACATTTGTCACGCTGTAACAGACTGAAAATTAACCACTTGGACCTTGGATGTTTTTCAGATTCGGCGTTTACAAGACTAAAACTGTTTTTTGCTAGAAAATTACTTAAAACCCCCAAACATTATATATATTTTTTCTAACACCCTAGAGAATAAAATGGCGGTCATTGCAATACTTTTTGTCACACCGTATTTGCGCAGCGGTCTTACAAGCGCACTTTTATTTGGAAAAAAATCTCTTTTTTTAATAAAAAAATAAGACAACAGTAAAGTTAGCCCAATTTTTTTATATATTGTGAAAGAAAATGTTAAGCCGAGTAAAATGATACGCAACATGTCACGCTTCAAAATTGCGCCCGCTCGTGGAATGGCGTCAAACTTTTACCCTTAAAAATCTCCATAGGCGACGTTTAAAAAAATCTATAGGTTGCATCTTTTGAGCTACAGAGGAGGTCTAGGGCTAGAATTATTGCTCTTGCTCTAACGATCGTGGTGATACCTCACTTGTATGGTTTGAACACCGTTTTCATTTGCGGGCGCTACTCACGTATGCGTTCGCTTCTGCTCGCGAGCTCGTTGGGACGGGGCGCTTTAAAAAAAATGTTTTTGTTTTCTAATTTAGTTTTATTTATTTTATTATGTTTTACACTGAAAAAAAAAAAACGAATCACTTTTATTCCTAAAAGCATGACAGGTCCTCTTAAATATGAGATCTGGGGTCAAAAAGACCTCAGATCTAATATTTAGACTTAAATGCAAAAAAAGAAATATTTTTTTTTGAAAATTGACATTTAGAAAATATTGCTTTAAGAAGCATGGGCGGAAGTGATGTTTTGACATCACTTCCTCCCTACTATGCTATGGGGACGGGTGGGGGCCATCTTGCCCTCACTCGTATCCCAGCTGAGGAGAGGAAAGGACCCGATCGCCTCCGCCGCTACCGACGGCTACAGTAAGCGGCGGAAGGCGCGGGAGAGCGGCGGGAGGGCCCTCTCCCGCCGCCGATAACGGTGATCTCGTGGCGAATCCGCCGCAGAGACCACCGTTACCGTTTACAGGATCGCTCACAGTAAAGATAGATATCTCGGTTGTGGCAGCAGCTGCTGCCGTTACCGAGATATCCATCTTTAAAAAACAGACGTATATGTACATGAGCGGGTCCTTAAAGCGGAGGTTCACCCTAATAACATGTATATCTGACCAACTCCCTTATAGTCGTAACAAGTACTGTCTGCAATTTTTTTTTTTTTTTTAATGCTTCACGTACCTTTAATGCTTTACAGGGTTTCCGAAAAAAGCCGAACATGCGGAGATGTGAGTCGGCTCTATACGGCGCCTGCGCTCTGCATGTTCGGCTTTTTTCGGAAGCCCCGTAACTCGTGCGCGCCTACGCAATACGGGGGGCGGGGTCTTATCTGCCGGGGCGAACAGACGTCAATCATCTGGGCGACCTCCCAGATGACAATCCCCCTAGGCATAGAAACGCCTACTCCCGAGGGGAGAAGTAGATTGAAAAAATGGATTACAAGGGGCCAAATTCTCAAAAGAGATAAGCAGACTTAACTGCTGTTCAGCCTGCGTATCCCTGTGCCTAACTTTGGAAACGATTCTCAAAAGGCTTTTTCCAAAGTTAGGCAGAAAATCTGACATGTGTAAGACACTTACACGGTCAGATTTTAGGATGCAGTACCGCATCCGCCACTGGGGGCATTTCTCATTGAAATGCAGCTTTGCGTATGCAAATGAGGACTTAAGCAGATTTTCAAAGCATTTCAGCACTTTGATTTCTGCCTAAGTTCCGAATTTGCCGGCGCAAAACTAGGGCTGGTTTTATAATGTGGAAAGTTAGCCAAACCTTGTAAAGGCCCATTTCAGCGATGGCATTTGGTATGCATTCCTGAGGGAGAACTCCACGGCAATTTTTAAATTCAAAACCGGCATGGGTTCCCCCCCAGGAGCATACCAGGCCCTTAGGTCTGGTATGGGTTGTAAGGAGACCCCCCCACGCCGAAAAATTGACGTAGGGGGTCCCCCTACAATCCATACCAGACCCGTATCCAAAGCACGCTACCCGGCCGGTCAGGAATGGGAGTGGGGACGAGCGAGCGTCCCCCCCCTCCTGAGCCGTGCCAGGCCGCATGCCCTCAACATGGGGGGGTTGGGTGCTCTGGGGCAGGGGGGCGCACTGCGGGCCCCCCCACCCCAGAGCACCCTGTCCCCATGTTGATGAGGACAGGACCTCTTCCCGACAACCCTTGCCATTGGTTGTCGGGGTATGCGGGCGGGGGCTTATCGGAATCTGGGAGTCCCCTTTAATAAGGGGGCCCCCAGATACCGGCCCCCCACCCTAAGTGAATGGATATGGGGTACATCGTACCCCTATCCATTCACCTGGAGGCAAAAAGTAAAATGTAGTAAACACACAACACAAGGCTTTTTAAAATAATTTATTATTCTGCTCCGGATGCCCCCCCTGTCTTCGTTATTAGCTCAATTACCAGGGGGGGCTTCTTCTTCCACTCTCCGGGGGTCTTCTCCGCTCTCCGGGGGGGGTTTCTTCTTCCGCTCTCCGGGGGGGGGCTTCTCCGGACTCCGGGGGGCTTCTTCCATCTTCTCCCCTCTTCCGCTGTTAACTCGGCGAACCCCGGTTCTTCTGCAGCTCTCCGGTGCCTTCTTCTTCAGCGCTGGCTGCCTGCTATCTTTGTGTGTTAGCTCGATTTCAAACAGGCAGCCAGCGCGGTCTTCTGTGACGTCATCTTCTCTTCTGGTCTTCTCCCCTCTTCCGATGTTGCCTCGTCGCCTGTTGTCGCTGTAATGATGGAAGCGCGCCTTGCATCACATTTATATAGGCATCACCGTCCCATCATGCTCCGGCAGGTACCCACGTGGTGGGTGCCTACCCACGTGCACCCACCACGTGGGTACCTACCGGAGCATGATGGGACGGTGATGCCTATATAAATGTGATGCAAGGCGCGCTTCCATCATTACAGCGACAACAGGCGACGAGGCAACATCGGAAGAGGGGAGAAGACCAGAAGAGAAGATGACGTCACAGAAGACCGCGCTGGCTGCCTGTTTGAAATCGAGCTAACACACAAAGATAGCAGGCAGCCAGCGCTGAAGAAGAAGGCACCGGAGAGCTGCAGAAGAACCGGGGTTCGCCGAGTCAACAGCGGAAGAGGGGAGAAGATGGAAGAAGCCCCCCGGAGTCCGGAGAAGCCCCCCCCCGGAGAGCGGAAGAAGAAACCCCCCCCGGAGAGCGGAGAAGACCCCCGGAGAGTGGAAGAAGAAGCCCCCCCTGGTAATTGAGCTAATAACGAAGACAGGGGGGGCATCCGGAGCAGAATAATAAATTATTTTAAAAAGCCTTGTGTTGTGTGTTTACTACATTTTACTTTTTGCCTCCAGGTGAATGGATAGGGATACGATGTACCCCATATCCATTCACTTAGGGTGGGGGGCCGGTATCTGGGGGCCCCCTTATTAAAGGGGACTCCCAGATTCCGATAAGCCCCCGCCCGCATACCCCGACAACCAATGGCAAGGGTTGTCGGGAAGAGGTCCTGTCCTCATCAACATGGGGACAGGGTGCTCTGGGGTGGGGGGCCCGCAGTGCGCCCCCCTGCCCCAGAGCACCCAACCCCCCCATGTTGAGGGCATGCGGCCTGGCACGGCTCAGGAGGGGGGGGGACGCTCGCTCGTCCCCACTCCCATTCCTGGCCGGCCGGGTAGCGTGCTTTGGATACGGGTCTGGTATGGATTGTAGGGGGACCCCCTACGTCAATTTTTCGGCGTGGGGGGGTCTCCTTACAACCCATACCAGACCTAAGGGCCTGGTATGCTCCTGGGGGGGGAACCCATGCCGTTTTTTTCTTTGAAAATTGGCATGGAGTTCTCCCTCTCAGGAATGCATGCTGAGCGACGCTGACATTTTTTTTTATAATTATTTGTTTTCCCGGCGCGTCTTTTTTTTTCACCCGTCGCAAAATTTAGTGTCCCGTCGAAATTCTCAAAGCCGACCGGCGTTAATTACGTTCGCGCGCTGCACGTCGGGAAAATTACGTCACACGCATGCGCAGTACGGCCGGCGCGGGAGCGCGCCTCATTTAAATTTTAAACGCCCCCAGGAGAGGAGGACCGCCTTACGACGGCGGCACTTAAGTTACACAGCGTGTAATTTCTACCTAAGTGCTTTGACGATCAGGCACTTAGGTAGAAATTTTAAGTCAGTGTAACTTAACTGCTGAAATTTAAGTTACGCAGACTTTTTGAGAATTTGGCCCAAGGTACGTAAAGCATAAAAAAAAAACGAATTCAGACAGTACTTGTTTTGACTATAAGGGAGTTGGTCAGATATACATGCTATTAGAGTGAACCTCCGCTTTAAGTGGTTAAAGAGAGTGAATATAATATAAATGAGATTTTAATTAAATATCCACTCAGCTGGCAGTGTGCTTAACTCATTATTAGGGTACCATTTTTCATATTTGGATTCCACTTTATTAGATTTTTTACATTCTCCAGATTTTTTATACCTATTCCCTTAACCCTTTAGCTGCAGAAGTTTCATTTTGTACAAACTAAAATGCATATTTAAATAAAAAAAAATCACATCATACATTTTATGAAAGCAGAGACGGCTTGGAAAAAAATTGTGGCAGTTGCAATTTTTTTTATGACACAATAGTTGCTTTACTGTTGATAAAATCGATATTTTCAGTGAAAAAAAAAGCACTCAAATTAATTTTATTGACAGCAAACACAATATAATCACATTTTTGGGTAAAAATAAAAATATGAGGATGTGTCATGTAAATACATACCAAATATGTCAAGCCTAAAAATTGTGTTATACCCTGCACACACGATCAGTTCATCTGAAAACGGTCTGATGGATTTTTTCATCAGATATCAGATGAAGCTGACTGATGGTCAGTCGTGCCTACACACCATCGGTTAAAAAAACGTTCAATGCTTCCGAGCATGCGTCGACTTGATTCTGAGCATGCGTGGATTTTTAACCGATGGACGTACCCACAGACGATCATTTTTTTCTATAGGTTTTTTATCCATCAGATAATTTTAAAACAAGTTCCTAGTTTTTTGACTGATGGATAAAAAACCAATGGGGCCCACACACGATCGGTTCGTCTGATGAAAACGGTCCATCAGACATGCTGATAACTAATATGGAGCTCCATTCACAAAGCAGTATCTTACCGCATCCAAGAATGTGTTAAGATTCCACACAGCATTTTTCAAATAGCATTTAATGAAGTCATACGGTATTTTAGTAGGGAAAGCCTGCAGTATTCCTAAACAAACAGTGTAAATAACTGATTGTTAAGGTGTCGCTATCAAACCTGTAGTTGCCATACACCTCATAATCTGGCATTTGAAACAGATCACGCTGTGGCCGATAAACTCTCTCCTGTGCCCTCATCCTCCTCCTCTGTGCCCTCCTCCTCCTTTGTGCCTGTAAGGTGGCAAGTGCCGTCAGAATCATTGATGTCCCAGGCATTTTTCCAGACAGATCCTTCACAACTATAGCTCTAGTCACTACCTTCAGCAAACCCTTCCACGGCATGTGTAAAATTAGGGCTGCTTTTATAATGTGGAAATTTACACAGGGAAACTAACAGGTGCGCACAGGGCGGAAAATACGCCGCACACACTTAATTTTGAGAATCGCCCTAACTCCCCCATTTGCATCTTTGCCTATCAAAAACAGCGGCGAGACTAGCGTAATTTGCGCCCGGGGATGCGCAGGTGTAACTATTTTAGGTAGGACTGAAAATCCGGAAATCTAGGCTTAACTCGTTTTGAAGATCGGGCGCAAAGATATGCGCCGTGTAAATTTAGAAAACTTTAGTTAAGTCCGCGTATCTCTTTTGAGAATTTGGCCCTATAACTCCACCATTCACATTGATCACCATTCCTCTTATACAATAACTCCCTCTGCTGGTAAAAGTCCAAATAACACATAGATATACTTACCAAAGCATTCAACCATCATGTATACCTTGTAGGTACTTTCCTTAGGCCTCGTACAGACGACCGGATCTATCCGCTGGGATTGATCCGTGGATCAGTTCCAGCAGATAGATCCGGTCGTGTGTAAGTCCGAGCGGACATTTCCCGGCGGATAAAAATCCAGCTGACGGATTCCCAGCGGATAAAAATTTTGTAGCATGCTACAAAATCTATCAGCTGGAATCCAGTCCAGCGGACTGATCCGGTCGTCTGTACAGACTCACCGGATCAGTCCGTCCGCTCCCCTCCCTCACATGCGTCATAATGATTCGACGCATGCGTGGAAGTATTTACCTTCCAGCGTCGCGCACGTCGCCGAGTCATCGTCGCGGCGACGGCGCGACACGTGACCGCGGCTGTTTTCCGCGTGGATTTTGATCCGATGGTGTGTACAAGCCATCGGATCAAAATCCAGAGGACCGTTTCCAGTGGATAACCCCTCGTCTGTACGAGGCCTAAGGGACATGGTCTTACACCTATATAACCCCCTTAAAAATTAATACAACTTTAATGGCAAATTACAATACCCCTTTTAATAACGTGCTAAAGGCATAGTAGCACCAACCTCATGATATCCCCTTCCCAATTCCATATCTAATTACATAAATCTTGTACATGTATATAGTCTATTTTAGCCTGCTGCCCTAAAGTGCTAGGCTTAGGAAAGAACAATAAAAAGAAAAACAAACCTCTGAACTAATTTAGACCTTGAACCCACACAGAGGGTGAATTCCTAGGATAGCCCTCTGACCAAACCGGATTTTCTCTTTATTTTTTTAACATTTTCTTCAGTTTTTTTGTATACAGTCAGCAACATTCCATCCCTTCTGTCCACTCCTTATCAGGGGTGGCAGACACGGGAGAAGAACTAAAAAACAAAAAACAACTAGGGTAGACTAGCAGGTCGGGTTACTTAACCCCCTTTTTTTATACCCTCGTAGACCCCTTTCACACTGAGGAGTTTTTCAGGCGGTACAGCGCTAAAAATGGCGCTGCTATACCACCTGAAAAACTCCTGCCCAGCAACCTCAATGTGAAAGCCGGAGGGCTTTCACACTGAGGCGATGCGCTGGCAGGAGAGAAAAAAATCTCCTGTCAGCAGCATCTTTGGAGCGGTGAGAGGAGCGGTATGTATACCGCTCCTTCACCGCTCCTTCCCATTTAAATCAATGGGAAACTGCGACAATACCACCCGCAATGCGCCTCTGCAGAGGTGCATTGCGGGCGGTATTAACCCTTTATCGGCCGCTAGCGGGGGTTAATACCGCACCACTAGCGGCCGAATCCCATGGCAAATCCGACGGTATAGCGCCGCTATTTTTAGCGGCGCTATACCGCCAGCGCGGTTCCCACCCATGTGTGAAAGGGGCCTTAGGCTCCTCTTCTTCTGCCCCTCCCCTTCTTTCCTATCATTGTCCCACCCTAAACCCGAATCCTCCTTTAATCAACACCTAACTATTTTTACAACACTGCCTCATTTCCTCCAAAGATCCCCATCTCAGGCACGTATTCTAAAAATCTTCGAGCATTCAATTACTAGCAACCAACATGCCTAACCACAAACAACAGAACATTCCACTCTCGCTGAAGCTTTTCTCAGTTCATGCAAAAGGACTTAATATTCCAGAAAGAAAGAATACAATTCCTTAATGAATTCCATAAGCAGAAAACAAACACATTTTAAATCTGATAAGATTCCAAAAATTCATGACAAAATATTACCTCTAGCCTATCATGCCACTAATCCAGACGGAAAAACGAAAGGAGTGTCCATATTGATTTCCAAACAGACACCATTTCAACCAATGGACTCAATGATGGACCCAATGGGAAGATTTATCTTCCTCAAAGGGAAAATAGGATATTATTCCATCACTACCACTAATATTTTTGCTCCAAACACAATAGGTAGCATTCTTTTGCAAAATAAGAGATTTACTAACGACATTCGTTTCAGGGATTCTTATGCTTGGGGGTGATTTTAATGTACCCTTGAATCCCCTCATAGACACCTCAAATGGTACATCGACTCTTCGCACACAAATTTGAATGTAGCCACCCAAGAGTGCGTGTTCAAGATCATTACAAGGTGGTATAAAACTCCCACCTCACTAAATAATATTTCACCCCATATATCCGATAGATGCTGGAGATGCAAACAGGAGGAATTCTCCAGGCTACATATCTGGTGGTTGTGCCCTGAGATCCGGAAGTTCTGGAAAATGGTACATAAAACTTTCACCTCAATCACATCTGAAAACTTAAGGTTCACCCCAGCACAATACCTTTTACATCACAGCTTGATTTATAAGAAACAATATCTAAAGTCCTTATCTATCTTTCTGACAAATGCAGCAAGACACTGTGGGCCAGATTCACAGACATTTAAGTTGCTCCCCCGCGGCGTAACGTACCTGATTTACGTTACACCACCGCAGGTTTACAGCGTAAGTGACTGATTCTCAAAGCTCTTACCTGTAAACTTGCGGCGGTGTAACGTAAATGCGCTCGGCGCAAGCCCGCCTACTTCAAATGGGGCGGGCACCATTTAAATTAGGCGCGTTCCCGCGCTGAACGTTCTGCGCATGCGCCGTGTTTAAATTTCCCAATGTGCTTTGCGCGAAATTACAGCGCCCCAAAGTTTTTTTTGAACGGCGACGTGCGTTACGGCGTTCCGTATTCCCGGACGTCTTACGCAAAAAAAAATATCGAAATTTGACGCGGGAACGACGGCCATACTTTAACATGGCTGATCTAAAGATAAGCCATATTAAAGCAGGTGTAACTTTGCGACGGGTAAAAACGACTAGCGACGACGTACGAGATTGCGACGAACGCGCGGATCTTCGTGGATCGCCGTAACTAGTCATTTGCATATTCTACGCCGACCGCAATGGAATCGCCACCTAGCGGCCGGCCTAGAATTGCATCCTTAGATCCGACGGTGTAAGTCAATTACACCTGTCGGATCTTATGGCTATCTATGCGTAACTGATTCTATGAATCAGTCGCATAGTTAGGACGGGCGGATCACAGAGATACGACGGCGTATCAGGAGATACGCCGTCGTATCTCTTCTGTGAATCTGGCCCTGTATTCCTTGCCACTGGCGTTCAAATATCACCCCAACAAAAAAAGAATGATTTTGCAGGATAAATAACATAGAAAAAATAGAAGAACTCACTAGCATATCGCAGTAAAAAGTAACCTCATTCACTTCAACATGGTACAACTGGATAGAATTCAAACAATCCTCTGCCTATAAAGCAGTAAATGTATAAAAATAAAGCTCACACTGTGCAGATAAAACATCTGAGATTCAAGAGGGTAATATGAACACAACGTTGCCCCATCCTTTCCTTCCCCAACATCCAAATTAGATATTTTATTAATTTACTTTTTTTTTCTCTCCAAACTAAATACAAATACAGACTAAAACTTATTACAACCACATTACTATGGACTAACCAGAATAATGACCATAAACCTCTTTACGAATTGGTAATACAAATATCCGCAAAAAAAGCAACTTTCTGTAATATTTTAAAATACAATTTTATTATACTAAAAATGTATTACTCAGATGTAAAGTGTATTATGCTTACAATGCCTTATTATCGTGAATGTTATACTACTACAATGTTATGTTGTATTATATTCTTCTGTTCAATCAATAAAAATTTGTGAAACAAAATAAAAAAAACAGGGTAGTACCCCCCCAAATCTATACCAGACCCAAATATGCAGCCCAGTGAGTCAGAAAGGGGGAGGGGGGTGAGTGAGCTGCCCCCTCCAGAACCATACCAGGCCACATACCCTCAACATGGGGGGGGTGCTTTGGGGTGGGGGGCTAACTCCCCCAAAGCACATTTTTCTCATGTTGATGGGGACAAGGGCCTCTTCCCCACAACCTGAGCCATTGGTTTCGGTGGTCTGCTGACAGGGGGCTTATCAGAATCTGGAAGGTTCTGCTCCCCCATGTGAATGAGTATGGGGTACTACTAATTCACCAAAAAAAGGTGTAGTATAAATAAACACAGTCCTTTATTAAAACAACAAAAATTTAAAATATTTTACAAATGACAACTATATTTTTTTTTAAATCCTATTGCCCAAAATAAAATAAAAAATATATATTAATGAAAATGTACCGTAGCTGAACTGTTAATGTAAAAATGAAACATAAATTGCATCTCTACAAAGCTAAAACCTACATCTGGATAATTTATTTTCAAACCATATACTTATAGGTTTGCTTGACAAATGAGATGTCAAGATCAGCTCAAATATGAAAGATGGCATCTTAAGATGTATATAAATCATCTTGATAGTGCTTCAGCTGTGTGAGAACAGAATGTTTTATGGAGATGAATACATTTTAAATTTCCCCTCAAGAAAGTAGAAAACTACAAAGATAAATGTTTTCTTTATTTGTTTAATCCTGAATTTACAATGTAATCCCGTTGAGAAGTATAATGTGTTTTAACAATCTGTTTACTGTATGAAAATGTATTGCTGCTAGATGGCATGCAGATATCTTTATTATAATGTGCAATTGCATCATTACATTTTGTCACAATAACTAAATAATTAATTTAGACATCAGCAAGTAACTAGTTATATTCAGAGGGCTCCTACTGAGGATAACATGTTTCACTTTATACCTGTATGTTACTTTGTATTTAATATAAGATCTATTCTCAATAAAAACTTATTATGAAAAAAATGTATTTCAAAACAGTAAACCAATTTTCTGGCTAGTTATGATTTTGTTTTAAAAAATCACAGTTTTTCACTTTTAATATAAATGAGGTAACAAATACCGTAAGGTCATGGTATCCATACGCATTCATTAGCTGTAGCTAAGTAAGAGTACAGACATAATAGCTTTTCATACAAAGTGTTTTTGCTATGTCATTAGAGCATGCCAATCTATTGGTCCTTTGCTACTATTTTTCTCTCATGACCTTACAGCAACTGAAAAAGTTCCAGTACATAAGACAAAGAAAAGAAGAAAAGAAAAAAAAATAACCCAAAACAGTGTATATTATCTAGTCTGTGTACAAATTATAGAGTCTACAAACTATGGTATGGTGTATGGCAGTGATCAGGATGCTGGTATGACATATGGTGGTGATCAGAACACTGGTATGGAATTTGGCAATGATCAGGACACTGGTATTGGTTATGGCAGTGATCAGGATGCTGGTATGGTGTATGGCGGTGATCAGGATTTTTTTAGGTCTTGTGATAGTTGTGCAAATGTTTATCAAATATGTTTTTCACTAAAAATACACTAAAATCATTTTTAGCGAACACAAGCACAGCAAAACTTACAAAATGACTTATATTACTTCTTATTAAATCTAAAAGCTAAAAAAATTTAAGTTAATAAATAACAAGTATTTGTAAACAATAAATTGTAGGTTAGGATGAAGGAAAAAAGCTGGGACAGCCGCACTCCAAAAAAAGCTAGCTATGAAGAAGCACTAAGGCATAGTGCGAAACGTCAGCTTTTCTTTTGTTGTGCTGTTTTTTGCTGTGGCATGTATTTTGTGATTTTTAATTAAAGGAGGAGTTTTTTTGGAGTGCGGCTGTCCCAGCTTTTTTCCTTCATCCTAACCTGCATTTTGATTGCACTGCCTGCACCCTTGGCTCGAACCACAGGAATCAGATTACCTGGTTCTCTTTGAGCGGTTGTAGGTAGTTAAAGGAACACTAAAGCTTTTTTTTTTTTTTTTAAATAACAAACATGTTATACATACCTCCACTGTGCAGCTTGTTTTGCACACAGTGGCCCCGAACCTGGTCTTCTGGAGCGCTCGCATGGTGGAAAGTCCTTGCGGTCGTGCTCCTGTGATACAGCCGGCAGCCATAGCCACTCACTGTATCACTTGGTCCTGCCCCCCGGCACGCCATGTCATTGGATACGATTGACAGCAGTGCTAGCCAATGGCTGCGCTGCTTTCAATCAACCAATGAATGAGCCGAGAAGCCGGCCAAGAAATCTGTGCATTCACGGCACAGGACTTTCGAGGGGTCAGGTAAGTAAAGGGGGGCTCGGGGGGGGGGGGCGCTAATGCTCAGATGTCTTTTCACCTTAATGCATAGAATGCATTAAGGTGAAAAAACATCTACCTTTACAACCCCTTTAATTTAGTAGGCCTGGTTGCATAGGGTTAATTTAATAAATGGTCTACATTTGGATAGTGTTATCTACTTATGTGATATAAGTTGTATATATAATAGGGGTGAGAGGAAATAAAATAGGAGCATTCACATACAGTAATGAGATACCTAAATAGGGTGCAATGATTAGTAATTATGATATGTTATGGCTATTGCATATGCCCATTTAAAAAAAAAGGTTTTATATATTTTTTTATAGATTTTATGTAAGGCCTGATTCACACTTGTGCGGTGCGAATTTCAGCTCTCTTATCTCTGCAGAGAGATAAGAGAACTGTTCAGCAGATCGGCTCTGTTTTAGATGCGAATTTGGAGACCTGGGAGAGGGGAGGGGGAGGGGGGAAGTGTATTGAGGTGAATAACACAAATCCTGAAGAGAAATTAACACATCTGCGAATTAGATGCATGCCCATAGAAGATAATGGGCCTGAATTCGCACCAGAGCCGCACGGCAATACCTAGAAAACGCACATGTTTTTTCGGCAATGCGCAGTGCGAATGCATCACACATATGTGAACCAGCCTCATTGAAATCAATGTATTTTATAATGTTATGCGAATTGGATGCGGTTTAAGCCGCAACCAATTTGCATAGGTGTGAATCCGGCCTGAGGCACTTTTAGATATTTTTATATTTGTGCTTTATGATTACTGTTTTGTTAATTGTCCCTGACACTGAAAGACATAATCGGCTGGAGGTAATTAGGGGGAGGAGGATTTAGGCTCCATTCACACTAATGCGTTTTTTGGTACATTTTGCATTTTGCAGAAAAGCAGGGAAATGTTTTAACATGGGTTCCTATGGAACATGTTCACATCAATGCTTTTTTGTACCTCTGCGTTTTTGGAAAGGGTAGGGGACTTTTTTTCCCGCAAAAAGCAGTGTTTTGCATGTAATAGAATTCAATGGATCCGCATCCAAAACGCAAGTACTGCGTTTTTACCGCGATTTTGCATTTTTTTGCGTTTTGCGTTTTTTTTTTACCTATTGTTGTTTAAGCTGGTTGTTAAAGGAAATGTAAAACAAATTAAATTGATGGCTAAAAAAACAAAAAAAACGCAAATCGCGGTAAAATCGCGGCAAATCGCGGTAAAAACGCACCTAAAAAAACGCAAAAAGCACTGCAAAAAGCTCAAAAGCAACATGCATAGGTGTGATTCGAGCCTAAGGGGCACTTCACACCAGATGCAGTTCCATGCAGTTCCGCGCTGTTCCATTTTTTCTGCACCAGTACAGTCAGTTCCGGTCAGTTTCTGCACTGGAAACTGACCAGAAACTGACTGGAACTGACTGCATTGGTGTGAACTAGAGCCATTGGAATACATGAAAAACACTGCATACATTTTAAGGGCAGTTCAGACCAGATGCAGTTCCGTTCAGTTCCGTGCGCATTTTTTCTGCACTAAGGAACAGTTCACACCAAACGCAGTTCCGTTCAGTTCTGTGTGCTTTTTTTCTGCACAAAATGCATGCACAGTGTTTTCCATGTATTCCAATGGGTCTACTGTAGTTTGCTCTAGTTCACATCATGCAGTCAGTTTCCGGTCAGTTTCTGCACCAGAAACTGACTGCATGGTGTGAACTAGAGCCAACTAGAGCCATTGGAATACATGGAAAAGAATGTGCATGCATTTTTAGTGCAGAAAAAATGCACACAAAACTGTACGGAACTGCGTCTGGTGTGAATTGGCCCTAAGGTTCGAGTCGATTCACATCTATGCATGTTGTTTTTGAGCCTTTCTGCAGTGCTTTTTTTGCGGTGCTTGCAGCGTTTTTGGACACACAATTTTTACCGCGATTCGTCAAACCAAGGATGTACAGGTACATCCATTTGAGGGAAGTGGTTAAAATGTGGAATTTGGTAATGGGGCACTAAAGCATTAATGCACATGTCTCATAAAGTGAGAGACTGGAGGTGAGGGGTTAATATACAGGATACAGAAGGTGACAGGCTAATAAGTTGGTCACAAAGAGATAGCATGGAGATGTGTTGTACAGGAGAGGAAGGCGTGAAAGGGTTATAAAACAACCCCACTGGGCCACCTTGTGAGGAGAGACCCAGGCTAAGGGAAACTATTTTACTCTGATTTTCTTCTACTTTTCTCTTTTCTTTTCCCCTTTCCTTTTTTTTCATTTCTTGCTTCCTTGTTTTTGGTTTTGTCATACCATATTGATAAATGTTTTGGTAGGATGCTGAGGGGGATGGTACAGCTTCCCCAATTGTACTATATTCACAGGATTGGGATCCCTTGGGTTGAGGTATCAGGATCCATTTTAGATGCTAATGTTATATTTCACCATTTTATGGAATATGAGTGACCGACAACTTGCTGTAATGTCACTTGACCATTATTCTCATTTGTTGAATTTTTGGGTGCCTAGTGGTTGATACGTATGGGCTTATAGCCTAATGCCGCGTACACACGATCATTTTTCGACATGAAAAAACATTGTTTTTCAAAAACGTCATTAAAAATGATCGTGTGTGGGCTACATATCATTTTTCAGGTTCTGAAAAACGACAAAAAATGTTTTCGAACATGCTGCATTTTTTAACGTCGTTTTAAACGATGTCGTTTTTCGGGTTGTAAAAAATGATGGTGTGTTGGCTAAAACTACGTAAAAAACCCGCGCATGCTCAGAAGCAAGTTATGAGACGGGAGCGCTTGTTCTGGTAAAACTACGGTTCATAATGGAGTAAGCATATTCATCACGCTGTAACAGACAGAAAAGCGCGAATCGTCTTTTACTAACAAGGAATCTGCTAAAACAGCCCAAAGGCAAATGGAACTTCCCCTTTATAGTGCCGTCGTACGTGTTGTACGTCACCGCGCTTTGCTAGAATTTTTTTTTTAAATTATGGTGTGTAGGCAACGTCGTTTTAATGATGAAGTTGGGAAAACTTTGTTTTTTGGACATGCTGAAAAACGTTTTTTTTTTCATGCTGAAAAATGATCGTGTGTACGCGGCATTAGAAAAATGGTCATACTTGATGTACTTTCATAGTAACGCCTGTTTTCTTATGTTTTGTTTCCTTTTCTACGGTTTTGTATAAGCTGTATACTGTACAAACTTTTCCTAATAAAAACTAATTTAAAAAAAAAAATGGTCATACTAACATGTAGACCCAGATTGCTAGGCCTGAAACTTATTTTCGTAGCTCTTCTGTACAGCCGCTTAGAGTCTCTGATCACTTTGGTTAATGCATCCTTGTTTTGATGATTACCTGATAATGTTCAAGTATACGTTTTTTGTATTGTGCTTAAAACTTTAATACAAAGTATTGAAAAGAAAAAAACAATCACACACAGTTAAAACCCCTCACTATTTGATACAAAGTTCCTAAGCAAACTAAAAGGGTTAAATGTTAGGTTAAATAAATGTACAACTCACTCTACTTTACAGAGTATGTAAAGTAGTTGATGCTTCATCAAAGGTATTAATTGCATAGGTTTTAATCTAATCCCATGTGTATGTGAAGTAGTTTATGCTTCACCAAAGGTATTAATTGCGTACATTTTTAATCTAGTCAGTTGTGTGATGATGTCAGAAGTAAATGACTATAAATACAAGTAAATGGCATAATTATTCAACTAGACAAGGCTGTAAAAGGAGGTAAGAAGCAGTTTTCCTAACATAATGTCCATATTAGTGTTTTTGTTCAACCTCTTTAATTAAAATGTTAAATTTATACTTACCGTATGTTTATTTTCAATTCATGTACATTTTTCTTCTTTTGTCTATGCATCTGCTGTATTCGCACCTTACTTTTTAATTGCCTTTGAAATACAATAAAAATGTACTGAAATAAAAAGGAGATAACAAGCAAAAAAGTTAAATAAATAATTAGCATACTTATTTTTGTTTCCTGGGTCATTATAGAGGTTTTTTTTTTTACAATTATATACAACAAAGGCATTGTTTGTTGCATTTATATGTATTTATTAAGAGTGTCCTCTCTTTTGCAAAATCTTCTAAAATTATCACTATGCACAAAAATATTGTAGCTGTAAATATGGCCTGCCTAGCGCACATTCATTCGTGAGCTGGGTTAAAGCGGAGGTTCACCCAAAAAACAAGTATATAACATTACATTCTGTATACCTCAAACATGTACAGTATGCTGTTTGTTTGTTTGTTTTTTGGGGGTGTACATACAGTATTATCACTATTTTTCACCTGGCTTCCGGGTACTAGCTCCTGCGGGAGTAGGCGTTCCTATGCAGTGGCGCAATGTCCTCTGGGACTTCCCCCCGGCGGACAAGGCGCGTCACGAGTCTCCGTAACTAGCCGAACTGCGAGTCGGCTCTATACGGCACCTGCGCAGTCAGCTCTACACGGCTCCTAGTCGGTGCGCAGGCGCCGTATAGCGCCGTATAGAGCTGACTCGCAGTTCGGCTAGTTTCGGAAACTCGTGATGCGCCTTATCCGCTGGGGGGAAGTCCCAGAGGACATTGCGCCACTGCATAGGAACACCTACTCCCGCAGGAGCTAGTACCCGGAAGCCAGGTGAAAAATAGCGATAATACCATATGTACACCCCCAAAAAAAAACAGCATACTGTACATGTTTGAGGTATACAGAATGTAATGTTATATACTTGTTTTGTGGGTGAACCTTCGATTTAATTAAAGGTAAAAACAATGTAATTTTTTACATGGTTACAGTACTATTGTTATGACAATGTATTTATCATTCTTCTCCTTTGGTATTATTTGGTTTACTCATCAATTCTATGAAAATGAAAACATTATTACATACATACATACTTCGTATTTTACATGCACATTTTGATTTCAATTAAAATGTTAAAGTAAGACAACTTAGCCATATACACAAAAAAGCCCTTTTCTTTTTTAAGCAAGAAGGCAGTTCATAGCTGGATTTATTTGGTACAATTGTTAAATTATACCTCCAATAATAGCTAACCAAATGGTAAGTTCAGCTGCGTGTAAAACAGTATAGGAATGTATGCAATTAATTATTTCTCATCCAAACAAAAATGTTTACAGGGAATGTACAGCCTAAGTAAAAGATGAATGCCTGGTGACTTCTGGTAAGAGGATTACAGCTAAGCAGAACACACATGCCTGTAAGGAATACTTGTCTATAAACAATTTTGAGAAGTTTTATAATGTTCTGTAATTCTAAAGATTACATGATTTACAATGAATATATATATATATATAATAGAATGTGTTTAACTTCAATGGAGCTTGAAAAGTGCTTGAGGGTGCTCAAGCATTGCCAAAAAGTCCTTAACCACTTCCAAACCTGGCCGCTGCACATATACGGCCTGGTGGGTGCTCTCTCCTTCTGAGTGACAGGGATTCTCTTTCTTCTCGGGGTCTTTTACTGTTTTATCTATTTGTATCTGATGTATGCTATTGCTTTTTAATGTTTTAATGTTTCTCTGTTTTAACGGCTTTGATGTCTGTGATTTTACTGTTGTTATTGTATGTACGGCGAATGGCACCTGGTCCCGTCGCCGGGTAGCGTTTTGATACTTATGTGATTTAACGCTTAACAAAAATATTCAATAAACAATAAACTTTAAGCATTATTAAAATCACTGCTCCTGAAAAAATGTTAGTTTTTAAAACTCTTTTTGCATTGATACATGTCCCCTGGGGTAGGACCCAGGTTCCCAAACACTTTTTATGACAATAACTTGCATATTATCCTTTAAAATTAGCACTTTTGATTTCTCCCATAGACTTTTAAAGGGTGTTCCATGGCTTTTCGAATTTGCCGCAAACACCCCAAATTGTTTGCTATTCGGCGAGCAGGCGAACACCTGATTTTCTAGTAGAACTTACACTCGACTCGAACATCGGGCTCATCCCTACTGTTGTCCCCAAAACACAGTGTCCACACAGTGAAAACACCTGTCATACAACTGTCCCTGTGAACATCTGCCCGTCAAAATCGGCCACATCTGCCTGCCAACAGCTGGCACATCTGCTCGCGAACATCTGGCACATATGCCCGCCAACATCTAGCACATCTGCCAAATTAGTTAATTCCGAAATTTCTGGATTTACGACATTTTGAATTCCTGAATTCCAAAATTAAAAATTTCTGAAATTTTGAATTTCCAAAATTAAAAATTTCTGAAATTTTGAATTTCTGAAATTTCGCATTTCTGGAATTTTTAAAATTCGGAAATTCAAAATGTCGGAAATTCGGAATTTCGGAAATTTGAAATGTCGGAAATTTGGAATTTCCAAAATTAGAAAATTTGAAATGTCGGAAATTCAGAATTTTGGAAATTCAAAAATTTGGAAATTCGCAATTTTGGAATTTTTGGAAAATTTGAAAATTCGAAATTCCAAAATTTGAAAATCAAAATATCTAAAATCCGAAATTCCAAAACTCATAAATTTCAAATTCATAAATTCGAATATCTGACATTTCGGATATTCGAATTTTCAAAAATTTGAATCGCTAATTTTCTGAAATTCTAAAATATGGATTAAAAATTCATATCGAAATTTCTTAAATTTGAAAATTCTAAAATGTGAAAATCCAAAAATTTGAAAATTCAAACGAATGTTGAATTTTCAGAATTTCAATCATTTGAATTTCGGAAATTTGGAAATTTAAATAATCGAAAAGTAGAAATTTGAAAACTCATTTTAGGGGGAGCTCAGAAATACAGAAATTCTGAATTTCGAAAATTTGAAAATTCGGAAACTTGAAAATTCGAAAAGCCAAAATTCGAAAATTCAAAAGTGGAAATTCGAAAATTCAAAAATAAGAAAATCCAAAAATTTGGAAATTCAAATGAATGTCAAATGTTCGGAAATTCCATAATTCGGATTTCCGTAATTCAAAAATTCGAAAAGCGGAAATTCAAAATTAGGAGATTTGAACATTCAAAATTCGAAAATCAAAAATTTGTAAATACATTTTTTGTTTTCTTTCTTCATTTTCCAAAATCTTGTGACGCTGGAACAAATTATCTGAGTTTCCATTGATTCCTATTGGGAATGCCTAACGCCTCAAAAGTACCATTTGAGGCGTTAGGGATACAGTAATGGTAGAATGGAGAGGAGGAGACTAGAGAGCATGGTCCAAAATGCGGTGAGAATTGGGCAGCTCCACCAAATGTGTAGAGGGGTTCTTGAGAATACACAGTTTCTCCAACAGAGATCGGTGGAGGTTAGATAGATGCGGGCAAGCTTAGTTGGTGTGAGGTACCAGTTGTGGAATATTTTTTGGACAGTTTCCTAATGTAATACACATCTATCTTGAGATTTTCAAGGGCGCTTGGAGTGAGTGGTACCATTGTTGGGAGGTGTAGGAGCATTGCAGTAGCTATTTCCATTTTAGCATTGTTGGGGTTTTAGAAGTGTGGTAGGTGTCGGTAATGAGCTTGTAGAGAAACAATATTCCACGCCGATAAGGTGCGTTTAGCTTGAAAAATCTTGTCACATATCATGGTAGTAGGTTTTCAGACCAATGGTGTCTGATTAATGTTCTAAACGGTCCCGTTTTCATCGGACAAACCGATCGTGTGTGGGCCCCATCGTTTTTTTTCCCATCGGTGAAAAAACGTAGAACCTGTTTTAAAATTATCTGATGGTTAAAAAAACGATAGAAAAAAAAACGATCGTCTGTGGGCAAGTCAATCGGTTAAAAATCCATGCATGCTCAGAATCAAGTCGACGCATGCTAGGAAGCATTGAACTTCATTTTTCTCAGCACGTCGTAGTGTTTTACATCACCGCGTTCTGACACAAACAGATTTTTAACTGATAGTGTAGGCAAGACTGATGAAAGTCAGCTTCATCGGATATCTGATGAAAAAATCATTTTGTGTGTACAGGGCATAAGAAGATTCCATTGAGCAGCTAAACTGTAAGATGCCGCAATCATACATTTCCGGTCCAATGTTCTGCCTACAAGCTATAGAAGAATTCTAATGTTGTATGACACTAGTAATAATTATATTTATAAATTATTATTACTAGTCAACCAACATTAGAATTCTTCTATAGCCTATGGGCTGAGCATTTGACTGGAAATGTACGATTGCGGCATCGTACAGTTTAGCTGCTTGTCGAATCGTCTTAGAACATTTGACAGACACCTTAAGCCTTCAATAACAGATTCAATGTTTGTATGTTTTTCACTGCTTTGTCGAATCTTCGTCGTTCATGTCGAATGGTCTACCCCAACACTTTCTCTATAATGTTGAATCTTTTCTCTCTAAGTCAAATTTTTTCTCCCTATGTAGAATAATCTTGGACTAATAGAGTTAAGGTTAGGCACATTCGACCACAGGTTGGATAGACACAGATTGCTATTGTCAGCGTCATGTTGGATCTCCTATCTATATCGAACTGTTGCAGTTGTGTACGTTTCTCTGCCAATTATTGTCTGCACCTGATGGTGAACAATGCAAATATAAAAAACTGGCCTTTTCTTATTTTTAGGATGATTTATTTATGTTTTAACATTCCTTTCATCATTTTGATATGTGATCACAAACGCTCAACAGTCCCATTTGTTTATTTTTTGGGTTGCTTGACCTTTTTACCTCCAGAACAGGGATGGCATCAATACAATATCTTCTTTACTTTATCTGGGCAAAGCAAGGGTGTGTAAAGAACACTTTGCTGAGGCACTTCATTGAGGCTGGGTTCACACTTTGGCAAATTCCCCACATCCAATTCGCAATAGCAGAAGATTTTGACCGGCTCTCTAAGGAGCCAGTTCACATATCTCCGCTGAAACTCCATTGCAAATTTTTACAGGAGCCTTGTGCATATTTTGGTCTGTTTCAGGTTCAAATTCAGGCAACATTTTGGGCTGATATCGGACCTGAACGGTGAACGGGGGGATGCATCAGACCCCTGCTGTGAGCCACATGCGAAGATAGTGACCTGACTACACTGACCTGACTACACTGACCTGACTACACTGACCTTACTACACTGACCTGACCACACTGACCTGACCTGACTTGACCACACTGACCTGACTACACTACACTGACCTGACCACACTGACTTGACCACACTGACCTGACTTGACCACACTGACCTGACCACACTGATCTGACTTGACTTGACCACACTGACCTGACCTGACCACACTGACCTGACCACACTGACCTGACTTGATCACACAGACCTGACCTGACCACACTGACCTAACCTGACTTGACCACACTGACCTGACTACACTACATTGACCTGACTACACAGACCTGACCACCCTGACCTGACCACCCTGACCTGACCACCCTGACCTGACTACACTACACTGACCTGACCACACTACACTGACCTGACCACACTACACTGACCTGACCACACTGACCTGACCTGACTTGACCACACTGACCTGACTACACTACACTGACCTGACCTACATACACAATCACTGAGGTGACCCTGCTGTCATGCAGATGCATCATGCAGCCCTCAGGAGCAGAGGAGAGCCGCTGAACCGATATCACGGCGCGCCGGGCGGCATTGTAATTCCCGCCTTCTGAGCTTGCGGCGCCTATGATGGACGTCACACGTCCCGCGGGCCCAGATTGGAGCAGTGGGACGTCCATCATAGGCGCTGCAGGTTCCAGAAGGCGGGACCAGGGGCGTACCTAGATAATTCGGCACCCGGGGCGGATCCGATATCTGGCACCCCCCACGGTAAAATGTAAAAACATCCCACTGTGCCCCCTGCATCCTTCAATATGTCTTTGTTACTACTTTGTACCCCCCTCTCCACAGCTGCACCTCTGGACCCCTTTACATTACACAGCACCCTGCACCTCTGGACCCCTTTACATTACACAGCACCCTGCATCACTGGACCCCTTTACCTTACACAGCACCCTGCATCACTGGACCCATTTACATTACACAGCACCATGCATCACTGGACCCCTTTACATTACACAGCACCCTGCTCCACTGGACCCCTTTACATTACACAGCACCCTGCTCCACTGGACCCCTTTACATTACAGTGCACTTCTGGACCCCTTTACATTACACTGCACCCCTTTACATTAGACTGCACCTCTGGACCCCTTTACATTACACAGCACCCTGCATCACTGGACCCCTTTACATTACACAGCACCATGCATCACTGGACCCCTTTACATTACACAGCACCCTGCATCACTGGCCCCTTTTACATTACACAGCACCCTGCATCACTGGACCCCTTTATATTACAGTGCACTTCTGCACCCCTTTACATTAGACTGCACCTCTGGACCCCTTTACATTACACAGCACCCTGCATCACTGGACCCCTTTACATTGCACAGCACCCTGCATCACTATACCCCTTTACATTACACAGCACCCTGCACCTCTGGACCCCTTTACATTACACTGCACTTCTGGACCCCTTTACATTACAATGCACCCTGCACCTCTGGACCCCTTTACATTACAGAGCACCCTGCATCACTATACCCCTTTACATTACACAGCACCCTGCACCTCTGGACCCCTTTACATTAGACTGCACCTCTGGACCCCTTTACATTACACAGCACCCTGCATCGCTGGACCCCTTACATTACATAGCACCCTGCACCTCTGGACCCCTTTACATTACACAGCAACCTGCATTACTATACCCCTTAACATTACACAGCACCCTGCACCTCTGGACAGTGCAGACCCCTCCCTACAATACAGACCCCCCCTACAATACAGAACACCCCCCTACAATACAGTACCACCCCACAATACAGAACCCCCTCATATACAGATGCCACCCCCTACAATACAGAACACCCCCCCTACAATACAATACCCCGCCAATACAGATACCACCCCCCTACAATACAGAACACCCCCCCTACAATACAGTACCCCCCTATACAGATACCACCCCCTACAATACAGAACACCCCCCACCTACAATACAGTACCCCCCCAAACAGATACCACCCCCTACAATACAGAACACCCCCCCTACAATACAGTACCCTCCCACAATACAGAACCCCCCTATACAGATACCACCCAGCTACAATACAGAACACCCTTACAATAGTGCAGACACCCTCCTTGCCTTCAGACACGTAATGCCCCAGGCTCAGATGATCAGCCAGCGCACCACGTGCTACATACAGAGCAGTTGTACGGAGGAGGGGGAGGCGGCCGCAGCTTCACGCTGCTCGGAGTCACAGCCGTCAGCCATACTATCAGAGCCGCGGCGCTGCGCTGCCACAGAGAAGGGGATCATTGCGGCGGGTACCGGGTATCACTCGGGTACGGCTCGCACCAACCACCCCCCCGAAAAGCCTGCTGTGTCTGTGTGTTGTTTCCTAGACTGCCGTGCCACTGGCGCTGCCTCCCTGTCATCGCGGCCGCGCCATGCCACACGCTAAGTCCTCTTCAGTCGCGGAGGGGGGCGTCGGCCTGACAGTGTGTGGCTACTAATAAACTTTGTCATGCCCGAGACTCAGGCTTTTCGGCCACCCATTCGGGGCTCCAGCCTCCTCAGCCCACCCTTAACGACGCCCCTGGGTAAATTGATACAAAAGGTAATAGCTGTGGGGGATGAGCTGATGGAGGAAGTAAAACAGTGTTAGTTGGAATTAAGATAGCCTTCTTTAAAGAGAAGAGTTTCTGAGCATGTGCGGTTTTCTGCCCGTCAGAAAGCCATACAGACGAACGGTTTTCCCGCTCTGATTTTTGGCCTGACAGGAAAAAAGAGGTCCGGCAGTTTTCCCGTCAGAAAAACTGCAATGAAGCATATACACGGCTGGAATTCCCGACGAAAATCTCTCATCGGAAAAAACGCTTGTGTGTACGGGGCATAAGGCTGGCTATACATTTTAGAAATGTTCTTGTACAATTTCCCTTTAGATTTACCAAAACCATATATTATGAGGTCAAACCTAAACCCTTTTAATTTATTTGTAATCAGGCAGGCCCTTGCACTACATGGTTGAATGAAAATTTAAAGGAAATTGGAAAAGAAAATTGTATAATGTATGACCAGCTTAATTCCCCCACAGGAGCAGTCAGAGGGTTACAAACCATTTACCACTGACAGGAGTCCCTACAATGGCCAGATTTCATTCATGTATGTAAAACCTTTTTTCCAAAAGGATTTTAAAATCTTGCTGTAACTTTATAAAACTTGTTAGCTGGAGTTAGTGAAGTGTATTTAAATCTTCTAGTACATCTAGCTCTATCCTTTCCCTAGATTGACAATGCTGTTGTTCAAAGATGTCTCCATTGAAGGGCCAGGAGAAAAACAAACTCCCCTTATAGTGGACTTTTAAGGCACAAATTTCTTAAAACATATGTAAAGTAGTAAATTGTTTATTAAATATTTTCCTTATAAAAAAGGTATGTATATAACTCATATATATGCAAATACATAGCATGCTTAAAGGGGTTGTAAAGGTTCGTTTTTTTATTTTCTAAATAGGTTCCTTAAAGCTAGTGCATTGTTGGTTCACTTAGCTTTTCATAAAATTTCCCTTCTAAATGTTTTTTTTCTTTGTTTTCTTTGTCTGAATTTCTCACTTCCTGTTTCTCCTCAGTAAAGTGTTCATTAAGCTGTTCTAAATGACTTTCCACTGCTCGGATAATTTCAATTCTTGCATTCAACGCGTTTCAGAGTGTATATGTATCTCCTTCTTCAGGGATATAATTGAGCAAAAATATTATGTATTCTAAAATAGAATATTAAAGAAAGTAAATAAGAATTTTAGAATGTCTCCTTACATCATGTGTCTCCATCAGAGCGCCCCCTTACATCAGGTGTCCACATCACAGTGCTCCCTTACATGGACTGTCCCCATCAGTGGACATTCTTATATCACCTGTCTGCATAAAACTGGCTAAAGGATCAGTAGACCCCCCTAGATCCGGTCCTGCTCCATTGTTTCTCCATCCAGAGTGGAGTCACTATAAGACAGGAAGTCTGTTACTGATAGGATCACTAGGTGAAAACAAAGGGGAAAAAAAACACTTCAATACAAACAGTGATTCTAATATGATTGAAAACATATCTTTGGGGAAATTTAAGTTCCTTCCTAATATGATTCAACGTGTCATCATCCTTTATACAATTGCCATTATTTCACCATAAGAATATCTTAGAACTTTGATGTACAACAAATATTAATTTTTAAAAATGATAATTGTCAATTTGTTATTTTCAGGTGTGGTTTTCCTAATGTAGGGGAATGGATATACGAATTTTAAAGGCCTTTATCTTCATTCTTTTGACTGTGACTGGTATTCCAGGAAACCTTTATATTGTACTCCAGTTTTTGGTTATTAGGTTACTAGAAAAGAAGCTTCTACCATCCAACATAATTCTGCAAGTCTTAGCATTTTCAAATCTTCTCATTGTCTGCTCTCGTGTCATCCCACAGTCACTGAATGCCCTAGGAATTGAGGACCTAATGGATGGCATAAACTGCAAGATATCTGGATATACCTACAGAGTTAGTAGAGCTATGTCTATATGCATCACCAGCTTGCTTAGCTGTCATCAGTGCATCCTTATTGCGCCAAATACCAAGATCTGGGCCTATTTAAAAAAAATGGTGTCTCCTAATATAACTTTAATCATTCTTGCCATTCTTTTGATGAATCTTGCTCTTTATCGCACAAGTTTTATGTATGCTGATGCAAGAAATAACAACACTTCTCCATATACGCTTCATCTGGTTTACTGTGACACTGATTTTCAAACATATGTATCGTATATTGCCAACGGGGTTGTTTTTGCTTCCAGAGACTTTCTTTTTGTTGCATCAATGGTTCTTGCAAGCTTTTACATTGTGTATGTACTACTTAATCACAAGAAAACTGTAACAAGCATTCTATATTCAAACAGAGCAAAAAGTAAATCAATTGAGTATAAAGCTTCCAAAGCTGTAATATTACTGGTTATATGCTATGTGATGTTCATGGGGTTGGACAATTCTATGTGGACCTATACTCTGACTCTCTCAAATGTTGGAACCAACATGAATGATGCCAGGGTTGTGCTAGCTTGTGCCTACTCTGCAGTGTGCCCCATTGTTATTTTTGTTACCAACCCTAAACTACAGCAATGGTCAAGGTATACATTTTGGAGAAGACATCAGGATCAACGATCATCCTCCTCAAGTGAAATTCACTTGAAGCATATAAGTATATAAACAGAAAACATCCAGAGCATACCAGTATATCAAAGATTGTTATATGTGTTTTATTATCAAAATAATAAAAGTCTACTCATAAAAATGATAGATAAATACACTTAAAATACTCTTATATACATGGGAAATGCTGTATTACATCTATTGTTTTACAATTATATACATATAAATGTTTTCAGCCATGCTAGAGCAATATTCAACAAAATGCTGAACACCTCACACAGACCAGAGGATCTATTTCTAAATATCAAAATGACACTCATGCAGTATATAATATTATGAGCCAACAATGCTCCATACACTGAGATCATTAAAATACAAAACTGCATGGTATAAAATAAATTGTAGATTGAAAACATGTAAGCATCTAGCTTGATGCATTTCATTGATTGATTCTACTTGCTCAGGAGGGAATGCATAAAATGTATCTGTGGAAGGCATTTTAAAACCAGTATAATCTAATTGTTGGACCCAAATGACAGGGAAGAAAAAATATACATGGAGATCGGAAAGGAAAAGGATATCCAACTCTGTGGTACTTACATTTAGCCTCACAGTCCAAAACCATGGTACTATAGACTGCGAGCCGCCTAGAATGTCTATCCAGGGAGATGTGGAGGTGAGAACCCATCGGAAAGCCGGACACACATAAACAGATCCCCATAAGGACAAGAGTGTTCAAAAGGCAGTCGCAAATAATGCTTGATAGTGGCATTGTCTACATCTATTGTAGAAAAAACAAGTAAAAGAATGAGTCCAAATGATGATCAATCGAAGTAATGAGCACGGCAAACAAGTATCCTTAAGTAGTAGTGCAAACCGCTCACCTGGACAAATGGACCTGTGGGTGAGCAGCAGGTCAAATGCGCTGGGGGGTATAGGTAAAACGGTGCCTCCTCGGATGGTGCCCTTCTCCAAGCGACTCCTAGGGATGGATGTTCATCTGATATACTCCCACGTGGGATGGTGTCATAAAAGGAAATAAAGCAGACACATAGTGCTCTCCGTATATTCAAAATCACAATAAAATGTATTCAAAAGGTAAGGTACTCACAAATAAAGCACTATGTCCTAGTGCATGGAATATAAACGTACATCATTCAAAGGACCAGGTAGGTGGCTGTCCTGACATAAAAACGAAAGCCCCCCGCACGCGTATTGTCCCAAGGCACAGGACTTCTTCAGCGAAAATAGTAAGTGACCGGATTTATATTATAAAAACGCATGATGAAAGGACATACATTTAAAAAATGCTAATTGTGGTTGGAACCCCGCTTTAACCTCATCGGTCCACAGAACTTGTTTCCAAAATGCATCAGGCTTGTCTATATGTTCATTTGCAAAGTTCAAACGCAGATTTTTGTAGTGAGGATGTAGAAAAGGTTTTCTTCTGATGACTTTTCCATGAAGACCATATTTGTACAAGTATCTCTTTATTGTGGAATAGTGTACCACAACTCCAGTGTCTGCCAGATCTTTCTGGAGGGATCGTGCAGTCAAACGTGGGTTTTAAATTGCTTTTCTTACAATCCTGCGAGCTGTTCTGTCTGATATTTTTCTTGGTCTTCCAGATCTTCCTTTAACTTCCACTGTTCCTGATGACTGCCATTTCTTAATTACATTCCGAACAGAGGATATTGACATCTGAAAACGCTTTGCTATCTTCTTATAGCTTTCTCCAGCTTTGTGAGCGTCAACTATTTTCAGTTTCAGTTTTCTAGACAACTGCTTAGAAGAACCCATGGTGCTGATTGTTGGGGCAAGGTCAGATGAGTCTGGGCATTTAAAACCTTTGAGATTGACATCACCTGGTCTTCCCAGATGATGATTGAGAACAATCCATGCCACTGGAAGGTCTCAGCTTTGCAAAGGGGGCAGTGCACGCTATAAATTCTGCAGGGTGCCCAAACTTTTGCAGATGCCATTTTTTTGTTTTCTGTCATTTTTAAAGTGTAAATGATGGAAATAAAATCTAACTTTTTTTGACATATTATAAGAATGTCTAATCTAATTTGTAATGTAATGTGATGCCTTTTGGAGATTTTTCCATCTTTCCTTGGCTTTGTTATGCACATTAATACAAATTTTTACCTAGGGTGCCCAAACTTTCGATCCCAACTGTATAGGTAAGCCTATAATAAGGCTTACTTTTATGGACTGTAAATATCTCCTAAACATGTGCCATTTAGGAGATATTTACTTTGTACTGCACAGATGATGTCATCTGTGCATGCGCTGTGAAGAAATGTTCCTCCAGGCCCATTTTCCATTAGTGAGTACCCTGACTGGCGGCTCCCGCCTGCATGCATGGGAATGACATCATGCAACTCTGGCAAATATAAATATAAAATATCATATTTCATACAGTCATTAACACAATGAGATATATATATGGTCAGAACCACAATTACATGAAAAATAAGGTATAGGGGAGATTGGTTATTTTAAGGAAGATTAATGCGAATTTTGCCAACTAGTTTCGCACTATATGTGCTTCATCAGGGCTTGCATAATGTTCCTGTTCCTTTAATGCATGTAGCGGTCTGTGTATGACATAAAAATTCATCATTAATACAGATATAGTACAATAATTTAATATGTTTTATTTTAAACATTTGAAAAAATGTGTGTTTTTAACACATATATACATAAAGGAGAATATATAGTGCGCTTACCATTTCCGTTAAAAAGAGCTCCGAAAACTGGGCAGAGCAGCCTGCCTAGGAATCAGCAAAGAAGCACTGGATGCAATCAGGAGATTAGTTACTCCACTTATAATCAAATGGAAGCCAGATCCACTTGATTTTAGCAGGTGCGGACAATGAAATGTTTATGAGGATTTCCTCCCACAAAGAAGGAGAAGATACAGATGACAAAAAATTGTATCTATATTCTTCCTAAAAGCAAGCAAAAAGATAAAGGTAATAGTAGAGAATATTGAAAAATATGTCTATAAATATATATTGTATAAATAAATTGTTTATGCATTTAATAATAATGGAAAAGAAAATATCTAATGAAAGCTCAATGGAGATGTTTACCTCTATAGTAGCAAGGTTAAACTTAGTGCTGCCAGATGGATCCACAGAGGTTCCCAATAGGTTCCCACAAAGTTCTATAGAAAAAATAAGTATATATATATATATATATATATATAGATATATCAGAAACTAATGATTATCCTATATATAAATAATAGGACACAGTGCCTGTAACTATTGTCATAGTAGGGCAGCTGGTGTATATATATATGAAAAATGGATAGAGAGATAAGCAAGAATTTTTACCTTAAATGGTGATAGAAAAAAATTATATATAGTACAGTGATGTTTCCTGTTGTAATTAGGGGATATAATGCCTCCGTTGAATTACACTTCAGGGTAGTATTAGTAGAGTGGTTCAAAGACAATACCACATATTACCACTTAGATTCTAAAAAGGAATGAATAAGAAAAGAATTTAATATTTTAAAATGGTGCGTGTGGCTAGATAGCCTAAGTAGGGCATTGATTCATTGAATCAAGGAGTAATTACCTTTGCTGAATAGTAACAGCATAAGGACGAGTGAAGTCCGTATGCTGGCGTCTCGCATAAAGTTGTATGGTCCTTCCTTCAGCCGTCCAAGCCAGCGTCTGACATGTCCATCGTCAGCGCTGACTTAAATAGCTACATTTCCACCGGAGGTGAAAAGAGTCAAAGCTGACCCCTGGCATCACCTCCGGTTCACGTGTCCCAAAACAAATGCGCACGCAAATAGTGCGCTCCAGCATGATGACGTATGCTGGAGCGCATAAGGAAGAGACATAAAATCGCTGTCTCTTAACAGCCAAAGGTGAACAGTTGGCTGGATGTGCGTGCGCGTCCCATCTGAATTTACTGATGGGAAACAGAGGCGTCTAAGAGGCCGCGCCCCCTGTGTTGGGACATGTGATTGGCCGCATCACGCTTAGTGAAAAGTTCAACCTCCCCCTGCATCCAGAAGCCCCCTGCGTAATGAATCATACAGCTCAGAGCTCGAAAAACGGAAATAATAATTTGATATGAAAGAATAAATAAAATATATACAATTAGACATATATATAACTCCGGAGAAACAGGCCAGAGTTTGTTTCTTAATTTTACAAAGATAAACATCCGATAAGGGTTCATTTTTACATTGTCTACCTAGAGGAGAAGATTGATAGAAGCAGTGTCCATAATAATCACGATTATTAGGGATTTTAATGCTGTCCAGCTATTTTATCTTATCATACAGCCGGACAGAGCAAGAGAGATAATCAACAATGGATGCAAAATAAATCAACAACAGATAGAAAAAGATCAAATAAAACAAAACCAAGCATAACACCATAAATGTAAAAATACAAAAGGTACAGAGATTATATATATATGAGTTAGACGCAAGAGGCGGAGCAATAGAGCCATCACAGTAGATAAGAAGTTATATATCTCTCGGAGGATCCTCTGAGTATACAGTATGCAAACACAATGTAGAGGCAGACCTGCCAATGACCTATATATAGCAATTAGGAATAGATTATATATGCGGGGTCTTTAAATGACATCTCTGTGATTCAAAATAAATGATAACCAGTTGTCATGTAAGGAAATAATAATGGACAGCTCATAGGCTTTACTTATAAGAAGGGTTTGAATGACAGCGATGTATTAAGCCCTGGTGAATATGTGGCTCGCTGGTCAAAAATCCAACGAGCCTCGCGTTGGAGGATTTTTTTGTCAAAATCCCCACCTCTTTCTGGTAGGGGGATGACTTCCAAAGCGAAGAAAGAAATAAATGAGGGGTCATAGCTATGGTGCAAGCCTACATGTTTACAAATAGGAGTATAGAGCAATCCCGCATCTAGATAATAAAGATGGTCTTTAATTCTTCTCGCAAAGGTTCTCTTCGTCTTTCCTATATAGAATGCGCCGCAGCGACATTTAGCAAGATATACAATGCCTATGGTTGTACAATTAGCATGCCTCTTGGACTTAAGGAAACCTCCTCTAGGGAGGAAACAGCCGTCTCCTTCCTCAATCCAAGGGCAAACATCACATTGTCCGCACTTATACGTGCCTGGTGTCTCAGGTTCCTGAAGATCCGGAGCATCAGGTACCAGATGGCTATGTGTAAGGCCATCCTTAATGGATCTACATTTCCTATAAACAATTTCAGGTCTCTGAGAAATGTATTTTGAGATAATAGGGTCTTCGGCAAGAAAATGCCAATTATGACTAACCAATTGGCGAAAGATGTTTTGATCAGAGCTAAATGTGGTTATGAGTTTGGTTGTCAGATTGTGCTCTTTTTCCCTCTGCTTAAATAATAATGCATCTCTGGTATTTGTCTTAGATTTTATATATGCTTGTTTCAGAACCTTTTTACTATATCCTCTCAGTAGAAGTCGTGAATAAAGGGCAGATGCCTCTTTTTCAAAATCCTCCTCCTTTGCACAATTACGCCGAAGTCTTAGGTACTGACTGTAAGGAATGCTTCGCACCAAGGATCTTGGATGCGAGCTAGAGTAGTGAAGAATAGTATTTCCTGCTGTTTCCTTTCTATACAGATTAGTGTAAAGGGTACCATCATCATTTATTGAAATTGTTAAATCGAGGAAGGGGATGCTTTTTGTATCTGACTGGATAGTAAATTTTAGGTTGTAATCGTTAATGGATAAGTATTCCATAAATTTACCTAATAGGTCCGCGCCACCAGTCCAGACGACTAAAACATCATCGATATACCTCCGCCACAGTAGGATGTGGCGGAGGTATATCGTGGCGGAGTCATCCGAAAAGATGGCTCTTTCCCACCCCCCCAGGTACAGGGTGGCATACGATGGGGCACAGGAGGTCCCCATCGCCACACCCTGTACCTGGAGGTAGGTTGAGCCATTGAAAACAAAGACATTGTTAGTCAGTATGTGCTCCAAAAGAGTTGTAACGAAATTACACAATTTCCAATTATTGTGATCTTGCTCACGCAAAAATTGGGAAACAACTTGGATCCCCTTTGTATGCGGGATACTGGAGTAAAGGGCCTCCACGTCTATTGCTGCCAAAATTGATCCTGGGGGTACACTCATACCTTCCACTATTTTAAGAAGTTCCAATGTATCTTTGAGATATGATGGCAATGCCATTACATGAGGTCTCAATTGCATATCAACATACTTACTTGCAGTTTCCGTATGGCTGCCTATACCCGAGATAATAGGACGGCCAGGTGGAACCCTGATGTCCTTATGTATTTTTGGCAGTGAATAAAACGTAGGAGTTATTGGCCATTTAATCTCTAAATATTCCCTAAGGTCTTGATCAATCAGACCTTGTTGAAATGCTAACGAGATCAGAGAAATATAACTGGATCTGGCTTTTGGAACATCATCTTCCGATATTGTCCGATACCAGTTACCATTGCATAAAATTTTATAAAAAAAAAAAAAAAAAAAAAAAAATTAAAAAAAAAAAAAATTTTTATGCAATGGTAACTGGTATCGGACAATATCGGAAGATGATGTTCCAAAAGCCAGATCCAGTTATATTTCTCTGATCTCGTTAGCATTTCAACAAGGTCTGATTGATCAAGACCTTAGGGAATATTTAGAGATTAAATGGCCAATAACTCCTACGTTTTATTCACTGCCAAAAATACATAAGGACATCAGGGTTCCACCTGGCCGTCCTATTATCTCGGGTATAGGCAGCCATACGGAAACTGCAAGTAAGTATGTTGATATGCAATTGAGACCTCATGTAATGGCATTGCCATCATATCTCAAAGATACATTGGAACTCTTAAAATAGTGGAAGGTATGAGTGTACCCCCAGGATCAATTTTGGCAGCAATAGACGTGGAGGCCCTTTACTCCAGTATCCCGCATACAAAGGGGATCCAAGTTGTTTCCCAATTTTTGCGTGAGCAAGATCACAATAATTGGAAATTGTGTAATTTCGTTACAACTCTTTTGGAGCACATACTGACTAACAATGTCTTTGTTTTCAATGGCTCAACCTACCTCCAGGTACAGGGTGTGGCGATGGGGACCTCCTGTGCCCCATCGTATGCCACCCTGTACCTGGGGGGGTGGGAAAGAGCCATCTTTTCGGATGACTCCGCCACGATATACCTCCGCCACATCCTACTGTGGCGGAGGTATATCGATGATGTTTTAGTCGTCTGGACTGGTGGCGCGGACCTATTAGGTAAATTTATGGAATACTTATCCATTAACGATTACAACCTAAAATTTACTATCCAGTCAGATACAAAAAGCATCCCCTTCCTCGATTTAACAATTTCAATAAATGATGATGGTACCCTTTACACTAATCTGTATAGAAAGGAAACAGCAGGAAATACTATTCTTCACTACTCTAGCTCGCATCCAAGATCCTTGGTGCGAAGCATTCCTTACAGTCAGTACCTAAGACTTCGGCGTAATTGTGCAAAGGAGGAGGATTTTGAAAAAGAGGCATCTGCCCTTTATTCACGACTTCTACTGAGAGGATATAGTAAAAAGGTTCTGAAACAAGCATATATAAAATCTAAGACAAATACCAGAGATGCATTATTATTTAAGCAGAGGGAAAAAGAGCACAATCTGACAACCAAACTCATAACCACATTTAGCTCTGATCAAAACATCTTTCGCCAATTGGTTAGTCATAATTGGCATTTTCTTGCCGAAGACCCTATTATCTCAAAATACATTTCTCAGAGACCTGAAATTGTTTATAGGAAATGTAGATCCATTAAGGACGGCCTTACACATAGCCATCTGGTACCTGATGCTCCGGATCTTCAGGAACCTGAGACACCAGGCACGTATAAGTGCGGACAATGTGATGTTTGCCCTTGGATTGAGGAAGGAGACGGCTGTTTCCTCCCTAGAGGAGGTTTCCTTAAGTCCAAGAGGCATGCTAATTGTACAACCATAGGCATTGTATATCTTGCTAAATGTCGCTGCGGCGCATTCTATATAGGAAAGACGAAGAGAACCTTTGCGAGAAGAATTAAAGACCATCTTTATTATCTAGATGCGGGATTGCTCTATACTCCTATTTGTAAACATGTAGGCTTGCACCATAGCTATGACCCCTCATTTATTTCTTTCTTCGCTTTGGAAGTCATCCCCCTACCAGAAAGAGGTGGGGATTTTGACAAAAAAATCCTCCAACGCGAGGCTCGTTGGATTTTTGACCAGCGAGCCACATATTCACCAGGGCTTAATACATCGCTGTCATTCAAACCCTTCTTATAAGTAAAGCCTATGAGCTGTCCATTATTATTTCCTTACATGACAACTGGTTATCATTTATTTTGAATCACAGAGATGTCATTTAAAGACCCCGCAGATATAATCTATTCCTAATTGCTATATATAGGTCATTGGCAGGTCTGCCTCTACATTGTGTTTGCATACTGTATACTCAGAGGATCCTCCGAGAGATATATAACTTCTTATCTACTGTGATGGCTCTATTGCTCCGCCTCTTGCGTCTAACTCATATATATATAATCTCTGTACCTTTTGTATTTTTACATTTATGGTGTTATGCTTGGTTTTGTTTTATTTGATCTTTTTCTATCTGTTGTTGATTTATTTTGCATCCATTGTTGATTATCTCTCTTGCTCTGTCCGGCTGTATGATAAGATAAAATAGCTGGACAGCATTAAAATCCCTAATAATCGTGATTATTATGGACACTGCTTCTATCAATCTTCTCCTCTAGGTAGACAATGTAAAAATGAACCCTTATCGGATGTTTATCTTTGTAAAATTAAGAAACAAACTCTGGCCTGTTTCTCCGGAGTTATATATATGTCTAATTGTATATATTTTATTTATTCTTTCATATCAAATTATTATTTCCGTTTTTCGAGCTCTGAGCTGTATGATTCATTACGCAGGGGGCTTCTGGATGCAGGGGGAGGTTGAACTTTTCACTAAGCGTGATGCGGCCAATCACATGTCCCAACACAGGGGGCGCGGCCTCTTAGACGCCTCTGTTTCCCATCAGTAAATTCAGATGGGACGCGCACGCACATCCAGCCAACTGTTCACCTTTGGCTGTTAAGAGACAGCGATTTTATGTCTCTTCCTTATGCGCTCCAGCATACGTCATCATGCTGGAGCGCACTATTTGCGTGCGCATTTGTTTTGGGACACGTGAACCGGAGGTGATGCCAGGGGTCAGCTTTGACTCTTTTCACCTCCGGTGGAAATGTAGCTATTTAAGTCAGCGCTGACGATGGACATGTCAGACGCTGGCTTGGACGGCTGAAGGAAGGACCATACAACTTTATGCGAGACGCCAGCATACGGACTTCACTCGTCCTTATGCTGTTACTATTCAGCAAAGGTAATTACTCCTTGATTCAATGAATCAATGCCCTACTTAGGCTATCTAGCCACACGCACCATTTTAAAATATTAAATTCTTTTCTTATTCATTCCTTTTTAGAATCTAAGTGGTAATATGTGGTATTGTCTTTGAACCACTCTACTAATACTACCCTGAAGTGTAATTCAACGGAGGCATTATATCCCCTAATTACAACAGGAAACATCACTGTACTATATATAATTTTTTTCTATCACCATTTAAGGTAAAAATTCTTGCTTATCTCTCTATCCATTTTTCATATATATATACACCAGCTGCCCTACTATGACAATAGTTACAGGCACTGTGTCCTATTATTTATATATAGGATAATCATTAGTTTCTGATATATCTATATATATATATATATACTTATTTTTTCTATAGAACTTTGTGGGAACCTATTGGGAACCTCTGTGGATCCATCTGGCAGCACTAAGTTTAACCTTGCTACTATAGAGGTAAACATCTCCATTGAGCTTTCATTAGATATTTTCTTTTCCATTATTATTAAATGCATAAACAATTTATTTATACAATATATATTTATAGACATATTTTTCAATATTCTCTACTATTACCTTTATCTTTTTGCTTGCTTTTAGGAAGAATATAGATACAATTTTTTGTCATCTGTATCTTCTCCTTCTTTGTGGGAGGAAATCCTCATAAACATTTCATTGTCCGCACCTGCTAAAATCAAGTGGATCTGGCTTCCATTTGATTATAAGTGGAGTAACTAATCTCCTGATTGCATCCAGTGCTTCTTTGCTGATTCCTAGGCAGGCTGCTCTGCCCAGTTTTCGGAGCTCTTTTTAACGGAAATGGTAAGCGCACTATATATTCTCCTTTATGTATATATGTGTTAAAAACACACATTTTTTCAAATGTTTAAAATAAAACATATTAAATTATTGTACTATATCTGTATTAATGATGAATTTTTATGTCATACACAGACCGCTACATGCATTAAAGGAACAGGAACATTATGCAAGCCCTGATGAAGCACATATAGTGCGAAACTAGTTGGCAAAATTCGCATTAATCTTCCTTAAAATAACCAATCTCCCCTATACCTTATTTTTCATGTAATTGTGGTTCTGACCATATATATATCTCATTGTGTTAATGACTGTATGAAATATGATATTTTATATTTATATTTACATGATTAAATTATTTTTGATACTACTTTAAACCTTGTGTTTTGTGCGCCTACCTTTGATACCAAGAGCAACACATCTCACATCAAAAAATCCCTATATTCGGAGAGGAATTGACCTCCCCTAATATATGCCAACTCCTTTTTATTTTTTACAAATTTTGATGGGATTGTGAGTGACTGCTGCTCGAGAGGAAGTCATTCATTCACTTACATAATTTATTTCTTGATCATGCAACTCTGGCAAGTCACAGAGCCAAAGTCCGCGGCCCTGGAAGGAAGAGGGGCAAACATGGATGTGGCCTCCACTGGGGGCAGCACAGGCTTTGTTTGCTGGTGTCACGTAATGTGCTAGTATGCAATGCTTTTTTTTATCAGTCAACTGTGTTTACTCTTTTTAAATCATAATGGCAACAGAAACTAGCCAAATTACCCTGATAAAAAAGTTTACATACCCCAGTTCTTAAAACCGTGTATTGCCCCCTTTAACATCAATGACAGCTTGAATCAGTCTTTTGTGGTATTTGTGGATGAGGCTCTTTATCTTCTCAGATGGAAAGGAAGCCCACGGTATCACACCAGAAGCAAGATGTATGGCATTGCGTAAAAAAATGTAAACATATCAAATGTATTTCTCCATATACATTGCGCAACAACTAAAAAAAGACCGAATATTTTGAAAAAATGTTGAGGTGGAACAGATGGGCACTGATACAGCAGCACAGATGGGCACTGATTGCACAGATGTGCACTGATGAAGCGGCACCGATGGGCACTGTTGAAGTGGCACAGGTGGGCACTGATGATGTGGCACAAGTGGGCACTGATGAGGTGGCGCAAATGTGCACTGATTGCACAGATGTGCACTGAGGCAGCACAGATGGGCACTGATCACAGATGGTACAGGTGGGCACAGATGGAACAGGTGGCACAGGCGGGCACTAAGTGTTGATTTCACTGACTGACACCCAATTGGCACTGTGGCATTGATTGGCACTGATTGGGCACTGTTTGGGCACTGTTTAGCTTTTTTTCTTCACAGTAATCACAGGTCTCCCTCCTCACACGCGGTCTCTGTGTAAGGAGAGAGAGCTGGCAATGAGAGATGATCTCATATGTTTACATTTGAGATCATCTCCCATTGGCCACGCTGATCGCGTTGTAAATGGCCGCTGTGGCTGGTCATTTACAGCGATCTGTGATTGGCTGTGTCCAAGGAACACGGCCAGCACAGAAGTTCCCCGATGCACGCTCGGAAGCACGCGTGGGGAATGAGGAATAGGGAGAACGTCTATTGATGTCCTCAAGGCATTGTAGGTCTGCACTGTCGCCGTCATTCAGGTATAGCGTAGACGGGAAGTGGTTAATATGTACATGTGATAACACATCCAATTTGTACATATATGAGTAAAAATTATTTATTTCATGCATATACACACCCTTGACCCATTCAATTAATCTATCTACAAGGATATCAAAATGACACTTATGCAGTATATAAGATTATGAGCCAGTAAAGCTTCATACGATGAGATCATTAAAGTGGTTGTAAACCCCGGATTTTTTTTTTCCTTAAACCTGAAAGACAAAGGCGTAATGAGCTAGTATGACTAGCATACTAGCTCATTATGAATTACTTACCTTAGATCAGTGGTTCTCAACCTTCTAGTGCCGTGACCCCTTGATAAAATTTCCCAAGTTGTGGGGACCCCGAACAGTAAAAGTATTTTCGTAGCGTTGGTTGTCGGCACCCAAGGCAAGACAAGTATTTTGCGCTCCCTGAGTCCCTTAAACTCATACAGTATTGAACCCCCTTATGGGACATTTTAGGATGTACCACTCTCTCTTTGTTCTCCTTTCTTTCCCCTTTATCTCTCTCTATCCTAACTTCTCTTTTTTCCCCCCTCATCCCTCTCTCTTGCTGTCTTTCTTGTTCTTTCTCCCCCTTTTTCTTTGTTTCTCCCCCTTTTTCCTCTCTCTTCCATGTATTCTCTATTTTTATTCCTTCTCTTACTCATTGGTGGGGGGGGGTGGGATGAGTGGCAGTGCTGGCGGGGAGTTGGGATCAGTGGAAATGCTTGGGGGGAGTTCTGATCAGCCAACTTAGGTGCTCTTGATCAAGGTCATCTGCTGATCTGAGAACTGTAGTGGGGCCTTTTAATGGCAACTCTAATCACAGGTAGTGTTACTCACTGTGTCTCCGGCTTCACTGTGTCTCCGACTTTATGGTGTCTCATAGCAGTGACACCTATGTGGAAATCAGGAGATAGGGTCTCCTCCAGCCCCTCCCACTTCACATTCCTCACCAGTAAGCTGACCTCTAGTCTCCGCCCCCCAAACAAGCCGTGAACTGAATGGGTGGATGCGAAGAGGCCGAGTGGGCGGCTGCGGGCTCCAGGGACAGCCCTGCTGGGCGGCCGCAAAAATGCTGGGAGAGCCAGGAACAGCCCAGGATTTGGTGACCCCTGTCAAATCATCATTTGACCCCCAGGTTGAGAACCACTGCCTTAGATCGAAGACCTCGCAGTGGTCCTCGTGCCCCCGTCCAATGGCGACATCTCTCCCGGTTTGGTTACTTCCGGGTATTGCTGCTCCAGCGCTGTGATTGGCCAGAGCGGCGATGATGTCACTGCGTGCATGTGCACAGGAACCGCTTTTCACG
The DNA here is from genome assembly GCF_905171775.1 of Rana temporaria. Classification (NCBI taxonomy): domain Eukaryota; kingdom Metazoa; phylum Chordata; class Amphibia; order Anura; family Ranidae; genus Rana; species Rana temporaria. The sequence continues at coordinate 334,732,361 of NC_053490.1, read as the reverse complement.
TCATGACCCCTGCTTGAAACAGCACAGAGTGTCCTTTCAAGACGGCGCATGCTCAGAAGGCGGCGGCGCTCAGGGAAATTGCAAATATCTCCAAGACCATGTAGGTCTCGGAGATATTGCAAGCACCTACAGGTAAGCCTAAATCTAGGCTTACCTGTAGGTGTAACTTCCCCGATGGGGTTTACAACCACTTTAAAATAATGAATGGGCCCCCTCCCCCGGTTTGGTTTGCACCAGAACACCTCGAACAGGCACAGAGTGTCCTTTCAAGACGGCGCATGCTCAGAAGGCGGCGGCGCTCAGGGAAATTGCAAATATCTCCAAGACCATGTAGGTCTCGGAGATATTGCAAGCACCTACAGGTAAGCCTAAATGTAGGCTTACCTGTAGGTGTAACTTCCCCGATGGGGTTTACAACCACTTTAAAATAATGAATGGGCCCCCTCCCCCGGTTTGGTTTGCACCAGAACACCTCGAACAGGCAAAATGTTCTAGCGAACATGCAAACCCTATTAAAGTCTATAGGACATGAACATTAAAAATCAAAGTTCTCATTTTAAAGGCGTATATGCAAGTTATTGCCATGAAAATTGTATGGGGACCCGGGTCCTGCCATAGGGGACATGTATCAATGCAAAAAAAAGTTTTAAAAAAATATGTTTTTTCAGGAGCAGTGATTTTATTAATGCTTAAGGTGAAACAATAAATATAGAAATATTCCTTTAAATAGTGTGCCTGGGGGGTCCTCTTAGTCTGTCCTTACAATGTGTAGAATAGTGCCTCAGCTATAATGAAATTTCTAAAGGAAAAAATGTCATTTAAACTTGCTTGCGGCTGTAATGTATTGCTCACTCCCGGCAATATAGATGAAAGGTCAATGAAAAAAACGGCGTGGGGTCCCCCCAGTCTATACCAGATCCTTTGGGTCTGGTATGGATTTTGAGTGGAAGTCCACAACAAAAATTTAAAGAATTTATTCACTCTTGAGAAGAGGAGAATAAGGGGGTATATGATCAACATGTAAAAATATATAAGAGGTCCATACAGTGAACTTGGTGTTGAATTATTCACTTTACGGTCAACACTGAGGACAAGGGGGCACTCTTTACATCTAGAGGAAAAGAGATTTCACCTCCAAATACGGAAAGGTTTTTTCACAGTAAGAGCTGTGAAAATGTGGAACAGACTCCCTCCAGAGGTGGTTCTGGCCAGCTCAGTAGATTGCTTTAAGAAAGGCCTGGATTATTTCCTAAATGTACAGAATATAACTGAGTACTAAGATTTGTAGGTAAAGTTGATCCAGGGTAAATCCGATTGCCTCTCGGGGGATCAGGAAGGAATTTTTTCCCCTGCTGTAGCAAATTGGATCATGCTCTGCTGGGTTTTTTTGCCTTCCTCTGGATCAACTGTGGGTATGGAGTTGGGTGTATAGGATTTCACTGTGTTTTTTATTTTTTTTTTTTTATTTTTTGTGGTTGAACTGGATGGACTTGTGTCTTTTTTCAACCTGACTAACTATGTAACTATGTAACAATTGGCATGGGGCCCCCCATAATCCATACTAGACACTTATTTAAGTATGCAGCCCGGAGGTCAGGATAGGATGGGGATGAGCAAGCGCCCCCCCTGAACTATACCAGGCCACATGCCCTCAACATAGGGTGGTGGGTGCTTTGGGGCAGGGGGGCTTATCATAAACTGGAAGCCCTCTTTAACAAGGTGTCTCCCAGGTCCCACCCCCCAATGTGAATGGGTATCGGGTACATTGTACCCCTACCCTTTCCCCCAAAAAAGTGTCAAAAAGTAAAAACCACAAGAGACAGTTTTTCACAATTCCTGTATTTAAAAAAAAAAGTATCCAGCGATGTAAATCCATTGTCAATCACGCCACCCGAAAAATAGGAAAAACTCTGCCACCATGGGAGGCTTCACGGCGACTGCTGTCATTTTGCTTTGACAGCTCTTATATAGGTAATGGCGGGGCAACCCACTGATGTAACTGGATGACCCCGCCCCATCTGAGGTCTCATGGCATCAGAAGTGAGTAGGGCCACTTGGGGAGCAGGATCTGGGGGCCCCTAGTATGTTTCACTGGGGGGGGGGGGCACGCTCATCCCCTCTCTTTCCATGCATGCTTGGGTAAGGGTCTGGTATGGATTTTGGGGGGACCCCACGCCAATTTTTTTAAAACATTTTTTTAAAGGGACCACGCTGTTTTTTTTTTTTGGTGTGGAGTTCTCCTTAAAGGGGCCTGGTATCGATTTTGGGGGGACCCCATGCTGTTTTTTGTGAGTATATAAATGGTGGAAGGAATTGCGTATTTGTCTAAGGCTCGTCATTTCCTAAATGTCTTACAGGACAATGTAATAGCTCAGATGGTAAATTCACCATCAAGAAACAATGTGTTACTGGATCTACTGATTCCAAACAATACAGACTTGATTGCTGATGTAGAAATACGGGGCAACTTATGAAACAGCGATCACAGGTCAATTTGTTTCAGCATAAATCACACAAATAGGAAACATAAGGGGAATACAAAGACACTAAATAAAAAAGAAAAACAACTTCCAGAAACTACGCTCCTTGCTAGAAGATACTAAATGGGATAAAATCCTAGGAACAAAGGGCCAGATCCACAAAGAGCCGGCGTAACGTAAAATTTCCCATTTAAGTTACACTGCCTTAAAATTTCTACCTAAGTGCCCGATCCACAAAGCACTTACCTAGAAATTTTCGGCTGTGTAACCTAAATTCCGCCGGCGCAAGGCGTTCCTCTTCAAATGGGGGCGATTCCCATTTAAATTAGGCGCGCTCCCGCGCCGGCCGTACTGCGCATGCTCGTGACGTAATTTTCCCGACGTGCATAGCGCAAAATTACGTTACGCCGAGCTTTGTGGATCGCGTCGGGTCAATAAAGTTGCGTCGGGGAAAAAAAAGATACGGCGGACAGAAGGGTCTACTTTTACAAGGTGTAAATAGTTTACACTTTGTAAAAGCAGCCCTAATTTTACACATGCAACTTAATACTTACGGAGAAAAAACAAAGCGTAAAAGCTTCGTGGATCTCCGTAAGTGCTAATTTGCATACCCGAAGCGGCATTTCGACGCAAAATGCCCTCAGCGGCGGATGCGGTACTGCATCCTAAGATCCGGCAGTGTAAGTCTCTTACACATGCCGGATCTTCTGTCTATCTCTTGGAAACTGATTCTGTGGATCAGTTCCAAAGATAGAAACAGGGATACGACGGTGTATCAGTAGATACGCCGGCGTATCCCTTTTGAGGATCTGGCCCAGTGGGCCAGATTCACAGACACTTACGTTACTCCGCGGCGGCGTAACATATCCCATTTATGTTACACCGCCGCAGGTTTACAGCATAAGTGCCTGATTCACAAAGCTCTTACCTGTAAACTTGCGGCGGTGTAACGTAAATGCACTCGGCGCAAGCCCGCCTAATTCAAATGGGGCGGGCACCATTTAAATTAGGCGCGTTGCCGCGCCGAACGTTCTGTGCATGCTTCGTTAGGAAATTTCCCGAGGTGCACTGCGCGAAATTACGGCGCCCAGACGTTTTTTTTGAAATGCGACGTGCGTTACGGCGTTTCAAAATTTGACGCGGGAACGACGGCCATACTTTAACATGGCTGATCTAAAGATAAGCCATGTTAAAGCAGGTGTAACTTTGCGACGGGTAAAAATGACTAGCGACGACTTACGGGATTGCGACGAACGCGCGGATCTTTGTGGATCGCCGTAGCTAGTCATTTGCATATTCTACGCCGACTGCTATGGAATCGCCACCTATCGGCCGGCCTAGAATTACATCCTAAGATCCGACGGTGTAAGTCAATTACACCTGTCAGATCTTATGGCTATCTATGCGTAACTGATTCTATGTATCAGCAGGGCCAGATTAAGAACATCATGGGCCTGGTGCTGAGGATTTTGGTGGGGCCTTTTAGGCTGCATTCACACCTCCGCGACAAGTAACGTCGCGTACGCGGCGTATTTTGCCGCGAATAGTGTAACTTTTTTTTTACAAATCCTTCCTATTGCTTTGTATGGCCGAACACCAATGCCGCCTGAAAAAAAGGGTCCGGGACTTTTTTTCATGCCGCAGGTGTACAGCGTCTATGAGATGTGAACCATCTCATAGACAGCAATGGGAATTCTCCCCTCCAGCGGCACGAGCGGCCGGCGTCGGTCTTTTTGTCACGGAGGTGTGAATGGGGTGTAATAAATAATAAATAAATGCGTGGGAATGACATGAACACAGCCCAGCCAAGGCAAGTGACCAAAGGCACAGAACCCAGAAGGAAGACCGGGTGAAGATGGAAGTGTCCAGGCCTCGCCTGATTCATCGCAGCACTGGAAGGCTCAGTCTGAAATCTGAAGTGTACACTAATGTGCTAATATGCTGTGCATACTTGTACGTTGTGGCATAACCTACCCCAGGGCCTCTAAAAAGTAGTAATGTCAGGAAAGTTTACTACCGCTTTATTATCACAGGATCCCAGGAGCCTCTCATGGGGCCCCCTCCTGACCCGGTGGACGGTGGCCCTTGGGCAGTGCCTAAGTGCACAGTTGCCAACATTTAAAAAATATTTTCAGGGCCACTTTTTTATATAAGTGCTATATTTAGAGTAGCTGAGATCCCCGATGTTCCTCTATACATCATAGTAGTAATCACAAAATTAAATGAGTACTAATAATGGGGCAGAACAAATATGAGAACTGATATTTCCTTTAGTTGAACTAACAAAAGTGTGTCCATTCTAGAGCTGGTAACATTGAGGATATTCAGTATGATTTTAAAGAACTGTTTTTGTGGGTAAGCGACATAGGGGAGGAGTATGAACGGTATATAAGTGGGAAGTATGTGCAGGTGAGGGAGAGGAATGTGGAGGGTCTAACAGTGGGCACTATGTACAGGAGAGGAGTACAAAGGGTACGGAAAAAAGCACTATGTACAGGAGAGGAGTGTGAAGGGTATGACAATGGGCAGTATGTACAGGAAGAGTGAGGGGGTATGACAGAGGGTAGTACGTACCAGAGAGAAGTGTGGAGGGTATGATGGGGCAGTATGTACAGGAGAGGAGTGTGGAGGGTATGACAGTGGGCAGTATGTACAGGAGAGGAATGTAGACGGTATGATAGTGGACTCTATGTATAGGAGAGGAGTGTGGAGGGTATGACAGTGAACACTATGTATAGGAGAGGAGTGTAGAGGGTATGACAGTGGGCACTATGTATAGGAGAGGAGTGTGGAGGGTATGACAGTGAGCAGTATGTACAGGAGAGGAGTGTGGAGGGTGCGACAGTGGGCACTAAGTACAGGAGAGAAGTGTATGACAGCAGGCACTATGTACAGGAGAGGAGTGTGAAGGGTATGACAGTGGGTGCTATGTATAGGAGAGGAGTGTGGAGGGTATGACAGTGGGCACTATGTACAGGAGAGGAGTGTATAGGGTATGACAGTGGGTACTATGTATAAGAGAGAAGTGTGGAGAGTATGACAGTGGGCACTATGTACAGGAGAGGAGTGTGGAGAGTATGACAGTGAGCACTATGTACAGGAGTGGAAGGATATTTAGGGACTGAGTAGTGGTTAAGCGGGTCATACATGGATTGAAATTACGCCAATTATGCAGAGACCAGCCATAGTCAATCTATGTATGGGCTAGCTGGTTTTACACAAGTCAATCTATTAATCAACTTGAGTACAACCAGCCTGTTTTTTTTTCTTAAAACAATCAGTGCTGCCAGCTAAAGTTAGTAACACTGATTATTGTACGCACTGGCAGAACACAATAACACTGCAGGAGTGATTCCCCCATCCACAGGTCAGCAGGTGAGAGGGTGTGTGGGGACAGGCTGGGGAGAGATACTAGTCAGTGGCTGGGTAGGCACTGGTAGTATCAGAGCCAGATACACACAGGTTACATACGCCACGATCGTTAGAGCGAGAACAATAATTCTAGTACTAGACCTCCTCTGTAACTCTAAACATGTAACCTAAAAAAATGTAAAGCATCGCTTAGGATACCAAAAAAAATTGTGCTAACTTAACTAACTAACTGTTTTTTTAATGAATGAAACATTTTTTTCCAAAAAAACATGTTTGAAAAATTGCTGCGCAAATACCGTGCTAGAGCTGCACAATTAATCGTTAAAAAAATCGTGATCTCGATTCAACCCCCCTGACGATCTTCAATGCAGAGTTTGCTGATTCTTTCATATAACAAGTGGAGAGACTTTCAGCTGTCAAAAGAAAATATCTGGGCAGTCTGCCAAGTTTTTAACACAAAATATTGTAACTAAGGCTTCCTTCTTAGATCAAAGGGATACACTTCTGTGTGTAATGAACAAATCTGGGCAGTCTGCGAAGTTTGTAAACAAAATGAAACATTGTAACTAACTAACATTGTAACTAAATTTAACCACTTAAAGTCCAACACTTGTTTCTTAAGTTAGAAAGCAATATTATTTGCTAGAAAATTACTTGGAACCGCCAAACATTATATATATATATTAGCAGAGACTCTAGGGAATACAATGGCTATTGCTGCAATATGTTATGTCACACTGCATTTTCCCACTTCAATGAATAATAAAAACCATAAAAACAAAACAGTGAAGTTAGCCCATTTTTTTTTGTTGTTGTTTTAATGTGAAAGATGATGTTACGCCGCAACAATCGTGAGAGAATCGTGATCTATCTTCTAAGCAAAAAAATTGCAATTCTCATTTTAGCCAGAATCGTGCAGCTCTGTACCATGCAACATAAAAAGTGCAAAGACCACCATAGAGTAATTTTCTAGCAAAAAACAAATGATGATTTTTACATGTAGTAGAGAAGTGTCAGAATTGGCCTGGGTGGCAAGGGGTTAATTACCATGAGTAATATACAAATAATTATTATAAGCCCTGTGATCCTATCAGTCTGCTGTAGTGTGTCAGCTTGTATTTATATTGGCCGCTCTGAATGTAGCTTCTGACAGGCTGTGCAAGCAGGCCCGTATCTCCGGAACCATAAATGATAGCTGTCCCATATTTTAACCAGTTGTGGGGTAGCTCTTCACATGCCTACCCCCAAATGTGGGGTTTCTGTGACCTCTGGTCATCGAGCTACAACCCCCCAAATTCGATCTTAGAAAAAAAAAATCTTAAAAAAAAAAAATGTTTTTTTTTTTTTTTTTTTTTTTTTGGGCAAATGGGCCTATCTTGAGAAAGGGGCATGGAGCTGCAGCTCCATCAGCCCCATTGTTAATCCGGCCCTGTGTATCAGTCGCATAGTTAGGATGGGCGGATCACAGAGATACGCCGTCGTATCTCTTCTGTGAATCTGGCCCAAAGAACACAGAGGAAAAATTGGTGTGCTTTAGGAGCATATTAAATAAGAATATTCCCAAAGGGTAATACATTTTATTTAAAATATTAAAAGCGCTGAGTGGCTTAACAGCAACATAACAATTATATAAAAGCAAAAGAGAAGGCCTTCAAAAAATACAGGGCTGAGGGGTCAATGTAAGGGTGTAACTAGGGCTGCTAAGTTGGAAAACTAAAGGCACATAGCGGAGGAGAGTAAAAAAAAGAAATTCTTTAAGTACATAAATGCTAAAAGAAGGAGGATAGAATCTGGTTACAAAGGATGGTGAGATGGCAAAGGTTTTGAATGTATTCTTCTCAGTCTTCATGAGGGAAACGGGGGCTTCAGTAACCAAAACTGTGTTTATTCTCATGACATGACACAGGAAGCACTCTCATGGTTAACAGAGGATAAAATTTGAAATTACTTGAAAAACTTAACAAAAATAAGTCACCGGGACCAGATGGCTTGCACCCAAGGGTCCTTAACTTCCCTGGCGGTATGATTATTTCAGATTTTAGGTGCTCAAAGCGGTACCATTATTTTGCAAGAAAATTTGGCGTTTTACATTGTAGGCCTGTAATTCTTAGGAATAACTCACTTAAATCTGTCCGAACAAGAGTCTAGTAGACATCTCGGGTATGAAAAAGTTTGAAAAACAAAATCATAAAAATAATTATAAATAATTATAACAAATAATAATATAATTATAATAAAAATTATTCAATAATGTAATCAACTCAAAATCCCTGAAATTTGCTCAGTTGCAGAATTTTTGCTGTCATTTCCCCACAAATCGTTATCGATAAATTCTGCAAGTGATTATAATTTATTATCTCTGTTTTCGAGCTGGTCTAAAACCACTTTTGACATAAAGGGACACTTTTTGGGCTCTATGGACAATCTACAGTTTGCAGGCAGAAAGAACAGTTTTTTTTATATAAAAGTATATTCAGGACACTGGGCAGACCACTAGGGAAAAAGGGTGTGTGTATTTTTTACATACAGTACTGTAATCTGTAAGATTACAGTATACTGTATGTATTGTGTTTATTTACTTTTTTGAATTTGGCGCCATTCTCCGCCCCCGTGCGTCGTAACGTCACAAGGAATGGAGCTCGGCGGCACACAGGGACACTGAATCGAGCGAGGCGTCACCGCTCGATCACACAGCGCTGCGGCATCAGAGGATCCAGGGACAAGTAAACCATGCCTGTGGCTCCTGCGAGACGATCCCGACTCTGGCTCAGGGTTACCACTCTTGGTAATGAAATACCACCCCGAGCCAGACTCGGGAATACTGCCAGGGGGGTTAAGGAACTCAGTCAAGTAATTGCGAGACCGCTGTTCCTAATTTGTACTGACTGGTATGGTACCAGCTGATTGGATTTTTTTTAGCACCAATCTTTAAAAAAGGACCAAGATATATCCCTGGGAACTACAGACCAGTTAGCCTAACATGAATAGTATGCAAGCTCTTGGAAGGGATTATATACAAGATTTTAGTAATGAAAATTGTATCATTAGCAGTAATCAGCATGAATTCATGAAAAATCATTCTTGCCAAACAAATCTATTAACCTTCTATGAGGAGGTGAGCTGCCATCTAGATGAAAGAAGGCCCGCTGATGTAGTGTATATGGAATTTGAAAAGGCATTTGATACATTTCCCCACAAACGTTTACTGTGCAAGCTAAGGTATGTCGGCATGGACCAAAATGTGAGTACCTGGATTGAAAACTGGCTACAAAGGCGAGTTCAGAGGGTAGTGATAAATGGAGAGTATTTAGAATGGTCCAGTGTGGAAATTGGGGTCCCTCAGGGTTCTGTCCTGGGTCCAAACCTAATAATTTATTCATAAATGATCTGGAGGATGGGATAAAGAGCTCAATCTCAGTATTTGCGGATGATACTAAGCTAAGCAGGGCAATAGCTTCTCCACAGGATGTGAAAACCTTGCAAGAAGATCTGAACAAATTCATGGGGTGGGCAACTACATGGCAAATGAGGTTTAATGTAGAAAAATTATGCATTTAGGTGGCAAAAACATGAATGCAATCTACTCACTAGGGTGAAAACCTTTGGGGGTACCTAGGATGGAAAAGGACCTGGGGGTCCTAGTAGATGACAGGCTCAGTAATTGCATGCAATGCCAAACTGCTGCAAGCAAAGCCAATAGAATATTGGCATGCAGTAAAATAATAATTCTCCCACTCTACAAGACTCCGGTCTGGCCGCACCTGGAGTATGCCATCCAGTTCTGGGCTCCAGTCCTCAGAAAGGATGTGCTGGAACTGGAGAGAGTCCAGAGAAAAGCAACAAAGCTAATAAAGGTTATGAAGAATCTTAGTTATGAAGAAATATTACAAGCACTGAACACTTGAGAGGGAATATGATTTCAATGTACAAATACCATACTGGTGACCCCACAAAAGAGATAAAACTTTTCAATGAAAAGACATTTAAAAAGATTTGCGGTTATTCACCAAAATTAGAAGAAAAGTGATTTAAACAGAAACTGTGTAGAGGGTTCTTTACGGTAAGAGCGGTAACTATAACTATGTAACTATGTAACCATTATCATCAGGACAGAACGTAATGGAAATTCTGTTGGTGTGATATCATCACAAAAAAAGGGCCAGGGATGGTATTTAACCCCCCTGGTGGTATTCCCGAGTCTGGCTCGGGGTAAGATTTCTGTACCAAAAGCGGTATCCCCAAGCCAGACTCGGGACCACCTCGCAGCAGCCACAGACAAAGTTACTTACCTTGTCCCTGGACCCTGCGATGCCTCCCCGATGTGTGAGCGAGCAGCGTCCTCGCTCGATTCACACAGTGTCCCTGTGTGCCGCCGATGTCCGTTCCCTGCAATGTTACAACGCACAGGGGTGAAGATCAGCGCCAAATTCAAAAAAGTAAATAAACACTTTACATACTGTAAATTATTATTTGTTGTAATTATTTATTTTATTATAATTTATGATTTTGTTTTTCTTTTTTTTTTTGTTTCATAAAGTTTTATTAGGAGCTTATATAAGAAAATGACAGAATAACAAAGTGAATCATTCACAATAACAAAGATACGACATAAGGTTACAATGTCTAGAAATAACAATACTAATGGTGTCATACGTTACAATCCTTTGACAGCGTGTAATCATTAAGCAGAGAGAACCGTAACAAAAGAAAGGGAAAACAAAGCCAAGAAGGTATGATCATTGTAAACCGTAGATTTCACCATAAAGAAGACTCACATTTTGTTAGATTTTTAACTATTTCAACCAGTAGGTAAGATGTTGGAATGGGTATTGTCTTAGGGGTTGAAAGGAGGTAGTAGAGGGGTGGGGGAAGGAAGGGGGAATGGGAGAAAGAGAGAAGAGAGAAGAAAAGAAAAAAAAAAAAAAAAAAAAGAAGGGGAGGGGGGGAGGAAACATATTATGGTATTTCTGAATTAGGATAGTTTATTACTGAATTTATTCTACTTTTCCGGGATATTCAATAGCCTTGCCAGGGGAGTCATTATCGCTTACTGCATAATTATTTTATATGTCTGAGATTCTTTGAAAACCATCCAGTTATGCCATGTTGTTGAAAATGTCAATATTTTCTCTTGAGATATACTTATGAGTTCTTCTATTTTTTCTATATTGTTTATTCTCCTAAACCATTCTGTTTTGGACGGAATAGTAGTCGTGCACCAGTGGGAAGGGACACACTGACGTGCTGCGTTAATCATAATCATTGGTAGCGTTTTCAGGTATCGTTTTCTTGGCAGGGAGTTAAAGTGCAAAAGGCATTGTGCTGGATTGAATTCAATAGTTTCAGGAGAGAGTGATATAATGGTTTCGTGGACTGACTTCCAAAAAGTTTGAATCAATGGGCAAGACCACCAGATATGGAGCATCGATCCCTCCTCTTGCTTACATCTCCAGCACCTGTCAGAGAGTTGGGGGGAAAATTTGTGGAGAAGTGAGGGGGTTCTATACCATCTGGTAATTATTTTGAAACTGCCTTCTTGTGTGGCCACATTCAGTGAGCCTTTATGCGCGTATGTATAGATTTTTTCCCAATTCTCATCAGTTAAAGATGCATCAATGTCTCTTTCCCAATTCTGGCATGAGGAGCTGGAAAAGTCTGTTCTGTCTTCAAACAGTGAATTGTATAGGGTCGATATTATATGCCTGTGCGGGGTTATTTTTGTGCAAAGGTCCTCTAATTTAGTAAGAGGTCTTGTCCAGAAATGTGCAGTCTCGGTCCTGGTCAGGTAGTGTCTGATTTGTATGTAATTCCAGTGTGGGATTTGAAAGGGTTTGATGATTTCGTTCAGATCTTCTCTAGATAATATTTTCCTGTTTTTGAAGAAGTGTCGGGAGAGTATTTGTCTGTGTGGCCAATGGTTTAGTAGAAAGTTTTTCTCGAGTCCCGGAGGAAAATCCGGGTTGTTTTTTAGTGTCGTTAAGGGGCTGAGCCAGGGGGTTGTATTAGTGGGTTTGAAGGTGCTGTGGAAGACGCTTAATGTAGGGCCTATGAGAGGATGTGATTTGATACCCTTTGAATGGAACTTGGGGTGAATCCATGGTAGGGTGCTAAGATCTTGAATGGATTGCATGTGTTCCAATGCCACCCAATCCTTGACCTTCGAGTGGATATTCCAGTCCACAATCCGTGATAGGAGGGTTGCTTGGTGATATTTCTTTAGATATGGTAATGCTATTCCCCCCTTGTTTTTTGGTAGATATAGTCTGGAAAGTTTGATCCTAGGGGATTTCCCCCTCCAAATAAAAGTGGAGCAGGCCTTTCGGAAAGATGAAAAGAAGGACGCGGGTAGGAAAATGGGTATTGTTTGCATTACATATAAGAATCGAGGCAGTATTGTCATTTTAATTAAGGATGCTCTACCAAACCATGAAACGTTTAGGGAATTCCATCTTTTTAAGTCCTCATGTGTTTCTTTTAGTATCGGCTGGAAATTGAGTTTAAAGAGGTCTTTTAAATTGGAGGGGATTTCTATTCCTAGATAGGTTATGTTGTGCTTTGCCCAGGTGAACGGGAATTTTCTTTTACACTGCTCTACAACTTTTGATGTGAGTGAAATGTTTAGGGCCATTGATTTTGAGTGATTAATCTTTAAGTTAGAAAGTAGATTAAAGTTTTCCAGGTCTTGTAATAAGTTGGGTATGGAGATGTGAGGTTCTGACAGGAAAAGAAGCATATCATCCGCGAAGGCGGCTATTTTATAGGTATTTTTTTGTATTTCGATTCCTTTGATTTTTGGATTGGCTCGGATTCTGTTTAAAAGTGGTTCTAGGGTGAGAACGAAGAGCAAAGGGGATAGGGGGCAGCCCTGCCTCGTGCCGTTATTTAATTTGAAAGTGTTCGACAGGTGGCCATTGACTCGTACTCTTGCTGTTGGGTTGATGTAAAGTGCCTTGATATAAGCTCTCATTTGGGGTAGAATGCCTATGTGTTCTAGTACTGCATCAATGAAGTCCCATGACACTCTGTCGAACGCCTTTTCGGCATCTAATGATAGAAAAAATCCTTGTTTTTTATTGGAAGTTAGCCAATGACTTATATTTAGTGCTTTAATTGTGTTATCTCGTCCCTCTCTACCTGGGATAAACCCCACCTGGTCAAGATTTATGAAGGAATTGAGAAGGGGTAGCAGTCTATTGGCTAGTATTTTAGCGTATATCTTGACATCCACGTTTATCAAGGAAATGGGCCTATAGTTTGTAACTAGTGTTGCATCTTTACCTTCTTTGGGTAGTACTGTAATGTGGGCTTCCAATAGTTGTTTGGGAGGTTGGTGTACCGAGTTTAATGTTTGAAAGGTTCTCAGGAATCTTGGTTTCAGAATGTCATTAAACGTTTTATAATATTGTAGGGGTAGACCATCTGGGCCTGGTGCCTTGCCTATGTTCATTTCTTTTATGGCCTTGTCATATTCCGGTCCAGATATAGGGGCTTCAAGTTCCTGGGCTTTATCACTAGATATTTTGGGTGGGCTATATTGTCTTAGGAAATCCTGGATTAGCTTGGATCTTTCGTCTGAGTTCTGGGGGCTTTTAGGGTTTGATGGAAGGTTGTAGAGAGATTGATAGTAAATTTCAAACTGCTTAGCTATCTCCTCATTAGTGGAATGTGGTTTCCCTTGATTATCCCTAATTTGATGTATAGTTGAAGCTATTTTTTTACTCTGTACTGCCTTAGCCAGCAATTTCCCGCTCTTATTTCCCTGTTCATAGTAAATCTTATGTCTCAGTATGTATTGTCTTTTCGTTTTCAGATTCAGTTCTTCTGTCAGAAGTGCTCTCGTTTTGGTCAGCTTGTCAAGTGTTGATACCGCAGTGTTTCTTTTATGTGTTATTTCTAGTGCATGAATCTGGTCTACCAGGGATTTAATTTTGGATTGGCGTTCCTTTTTTATTTTAGCTAGCTTCTTGATGAATTCACCCCTGATAACACACTTGTGCGCCTCCCATTGGGTTAGTGTAGAAGTTTCGTCGTTTTCGTTTCTTGAGAAGTAATCTATTAATTTGTCTCTTAGCTCAAGTACATCTATTGGGTCCTTAAGTACTACGGAATTGAGTCTCCACGTTTTGGTCACAGTTTTTTTGTCAGGAAAATTCAACGTCACGGTTATAGGGTGGTGATCTGAAATCGTCATGGGTTCGATTGATGCGTCTTTCAAAAGGGTTAAGTCGGGTTGTGATATACAGAAATAGTCAATTCTAGAGTATTTTTGATGAATGGAAGAGAAGTAGGTGAAGTCTTTAGTTTGAGGAAACAGAGTTCTCCAGGTGTCATGAAGCATCAAATCCTTTAGCTGGATCTTAATTTGTCTCAGTGCCCTGTAAGGAAGGCTCGACGCTCCATTCGAGGTGTCTATGAGGGGGTTTAAGGGGATATTGAAATCTCCCCCCAAGATTAGAGCACCAGTGGCAAATGTCGTCAAAAGTTCCTTAATCTTGTGAAAGAAAGCTACTTGTCCCGAGTTTGGGGCATAAAGATTGGCAATTGTTATTGGATGGTTTTCTAGTTTCCCTTTGATGAAAATATATCTACCGCTGGGGTCTAGCATGGTGTCCTGAATCTGAAATGGAGTCTGCTTAGAGATAAGTATAGAGACTCCTTTTGTCTTCCCTTCTGGATTTGGGGCGTGCATGGCTATTGGATACCTCCTGTCCTGGAATTTTGGGACTTTATCGGATTTGAAATGAGTCTCTTGTATACATATGATGTTTGCTTTATGTTTGTGGAACTCATTAAGGAATTTGGTTCTTTTTTCAGGTATATTGAGTCCTTTGGAATTTACAGAGAGTAGTTTAATAGATAGTGGTACAGTCTGTTGGGTGTTGGAAGGCATCCTGTAGTTTAGGTATTATTTTCTCCCGATTACCTGTCTGTAGTAAAGTGTGAACTGGTTTACTAAGATGTGGGTGTAAAGTTTCCCACAGTTTTACCGATGAGCTGAAGTGTGTGAAATTTGGTGGATAAGTGGTGGGGGAATGTGGTAGGAAAGAGAAAAAAAAATAAATAAATAAAATAAAAATAAATAAAGGAAAGGGAAAAGAATGAGGGAGGGGGTATGAGGGGGGGAGTTCCGGGAGTAGGCTTAGACCTGCTGGCCTACCCTAATGTATAAAAAACCGGATGGTTCAAAGGGCAAATAAACTCTTGCCCTTTGTTTGGGTTCGTGGCTATAGTCAGATCCGATATGTATGCCTAATTCTAATTTAAATTATTAAATATCTAGACGGAAGAGAGGAATGAGTTCTACGTGTAAGCCTGATTTACTTTTTTTCTCGCTCTCCCTACTTCCTTCTCTTTTCTATCTCTCTATGAGTCTAGCACTCTGGAGCAGTTGGTACTTAAGATAAAAACCTAATGTCACAAGGGTGCTTATGGACTGGTGAGCATGGGAGTTCATTTACTAACTTGGCCGTGGGTGGGAGTACAATAGAGGCCTCGAGTCCTATATTACCATTTTGTGGATGCCAGAGTTATGAGTATTGTAATATATTTGGAAGCTTAGTGAGGCTACTAGTAATTTAAATCCTGCAGGATACCACAAATGAGACGTGAGAGAATTCACTGACACTATTTTATTTTTTAACCACTAGAGGGGGGTGTTGCATTGTATTTCTATAAGGAGATTGTCAAATACATATACTCCGAGCATTTTCTATGTAGCTGATTGAATTAATGTAACACCCTAATATCTGCCAAATGAATGATAAACTATAACTCTATAACATAAAAACCTTATAACGTATAACAATTCCTATTTCTTTCTTCCCTTTTCCCTCCTCCCCCTTCCCTCTGAGGGTTCCTCAAGTTCTCTTAGCATGTGTATGGGGCATCATCGTGATCGAGGGGCCCTATGGTTTGTTCATTGAGTGCACCATGCACTTCTTGTGAGGGAAAGAGAGTCAACTCTTATGTTTGCAATTTCCTCACCGGTGTTGACCGGAAAAGTGAGCGTATGGGTCATGAATTTGTTCTAGATGGATATTGATCACCGCCATGTCCCATCTATTCATGCTGCAAGAACATTTCTGTACAGACACATGTAACTTATATAAACAAAATAGCATAAGAAAGCAGTGTAAAATGATTAGCTTTTTCCCTTTACCAACACTTCTGAGTGTATTATCAGGGAGCTACGTGGGTTTGGTTTCCGATTATAGTGTTTTAGGTCCGATTAGCTCATAAAGAAAAAAAAAAAAAAAAAAAAACCAAAGACACGATATGTCATATTACAATAAAACATTTAGAGGGGGGTGTTGCATTGTATTTCTATAAGGAGATTGTCAGACACTTATATTCCGAGCATTTTCTATGTAGCTGCTTGAATTAATGTATCACCCTAATATCTGCAAAGTGTATGGTAAACTATAACCCTATAACATAAAAACCTTATAACGTATAGCAATTCCTATTTCTTTCTTCCCTTTTCCCTCCTCCCCCTTCCCTCTGAGGGTTCCTCAAGTTCTCTTAGCATGTGTATAGGGCATAGTCGTGATCGAGGGGCCCTATGGTTTGCTCAGTGAGTGCCCCATGCACTATGGGTCATGAATTTGTTCTAGGTGGAGATTGATCACCGCCATGTCCCATCTATTCATGCTGCAAGAACATTTCTGTACAGACACATGTAACTTATATAAACAAAATAGCATAAGAAAGCAGTGTAAAATTATTAGCTTTTTCCCTTTACCAACACTTCTGAGTATATTATCAGGGAACTACGTGGGTTTGGTTTCCGATTATAGTGTTTTAGGTCCGATTAGCTCATAAAAAACAAACAAAGACACGACATGTCATATTGCAATAAGACATCTCGTGACCCGCTTCTCCTCCCATGTGCGTCAAGAATAGTTCAGAACAGTCCTCAGGGGCTGTGAGCCCTCCTAGGAGAGTGAAATAGGCATATAGGCATACAGTAGTTATGCATGTTCATCATGTAGGCCATCAACCCCTGTATGGTGATCTGACCGGGAAAAGGTGTAGGCAGATTAGGGAGAGTTATAATGGGTGTCTTTCTGACCTTTGAACATTGGGAGAATGGAAGTGGTACTTACAGGCGTCGAGTTCATGGCTATTGAAATAGTCAAACCTTTATGCTAGAAGTCCGCCCGGTTGTTCGACAGCTGGTCAGATAACCTTGAGGATGGATACCACCGCACCTCTTGTCCAGATTGTGATATCTAGTTGTATAAAATAAAATGGAACAAACAAAGAGAAGGTTGCAAAAAAAAAAAAAAAAAAAGAGACATTTTGTTGGACCTATACTCAACAGTGCCCACTTTTTGAAGTGGTAAAATTATATTTGGGTGGGAACTGACGCATCACAAATGAGTGGAAGTGAGTGGGGGAAGAAGAAAAAAAAAGGAATTTTGTTCTTGCAGACCTTAGGCAGTCATTCAGTGAAGTGTGTAAGCAGATTCAAGTGTCCATGCGGTCTTGGTATTCTAGGCGATCTCTGCGCCTGGGTGGGGAGAGTCCTGGATTTCCTCGGGCCTCTCCTCTCCTGTTGTTGCGGGGTGACGGTGATCTGCGACGTCGATCCCCCTGTCTTTGCGCTCTGGGAGTTTGATTGTTGTGGATCGATACCCATGGCTCATTAAGCATAAATGAGTTGTACCATTCTGGAACCTCGGTCCTAGGGATGTTCATGGCCTCGCAGAAAGGACGGAGGTCTTCGGGTGTACGGAGCAATGCTGTGTGGCCCCTGAATGTGGCCGAGAGGCAGAACGGGAATTTCCACCTGTAAGGTATTCCCCTCGATCTCAGCTGTTCTGTGATTGGTCGCAGTGCTCTGCGTTGCTGTAAAGTAATATTTGAGAGATCTTGGTACAGCTTTATTTCAGTGCCGTTGAAGATGACTCTATTTTTCTCTCTCGCTTTCCTCAAGATGGCTTCTTTCAGTGGGAAGTTTACTAGACAGCAGATTATGTCTCTGGGGGGGTCATTTTCTCTCCCTCTGGGCCTGAGGGCTCTATGGACTCTCTCAAATTCAATCGGGGTATCGGCGGGTCTTTCCAAGATGTCGTTGAATATGGCTTCCGCAGTGCGTTCTACAGGTATTTGGTCAGGCATTTCAGGTACTCCCCTAATTCTAATGTTGTGTCTCCGCCCCCTATTGTCGAGATCTTCTAAATGGCGGTGTATCTCGATTAAGTGAGTGAGGTGCATGTCAGCGTTCTTCTGCACCTGCTGTATAGCATCCGCATGGCGCGCTGAAGCCTGTTCAATTATCCCAGTCCTGACTGCAATGCCCTGTATGTCTGCTCTGATTTCATTGATGGCTGCAGACAGGGAAGTTTTTATGTCCAGGGCTACAGCTTGCAGATTAGCCTGTAGATCTGCAAGGCTGAGGATCTGTGCCATTTGTGGTGCAGGCATCTGGGGACCTAGTGAGGGTGCCTGAGTGCTTGTTTGGGCCCCTTGGATGCTGAGTTGGGGTGCCTGGTTGCTTAGTGGGGATCCTGGGATGATTTGTGGGGATGCCTGCATTGCTTGTGAGGCAATCGCGCTATTCGCGGCATCCGCGATGGTGCTGGAGCCGCCGGGCGGCATGAGAGGCTTAGGCGAGGCCGCGGCTTTGAGGCCTAGTGCCTGCGCCGCGCGGAACATCTCAGGGATGTGGGGAGAAGATGCCTGACCTGTCTCCATTGACTCCCGAGGCTTTGAGGAGGTACGATCCCCCTTTCCCATGCAGTTTTTGTGCTCGATTCTGCTTGTGGCTTAATTTAACTGCTCCTTTGTGCCAGAGATGGGGAATCAAGCAGCCATCTCGGTCCGGTGCTAGGCCACGCCCCCTTGTTTTTCAAACTTTTTCATACCCGGGATGCCTACTAGACTCTTGTTTGGACAGA
Source organism: Rana temporaria (assembly GCF_905171775.1). Taxonomy (NCBI): domain Eukaryota; kingdom Metazoa; phylum Chordata; class Amphibia; order Anura; family Ranidae; genus Rana; species Rana temporaria. Next base: position 334,713,607 of record NC_053490.1, on the reverse strand, counting down.
TTTAAGTGAGTTATTCCTAAGAATTACAGGCCTACAATGTAGAACACCAAATTTCCTTGCAAAATAATGGTACCGCTTTCAGCACCTAAAATCTGAAATAATCATACCGCCGGGGAGGTTAAAGTAAGACTAACAGTAACACCAGGGCAGCCATCAGGAATTATGGGGCCCCTTACACAGCTTTAGGCATGGGCCCTCCTGGAGCAGAGAACCGGGGGGGGGGTGCTGCCGTCTGAAATTGAGAAGCGGGGGGGGGGGGGACGCTATCGCGAATTGAGAAGTGGGGGGCCCTTTACAAGAAAAAAGGAGAAATAAAGACAAATATTTAAAAAAATGGGGGGTATCCATCCTGGGCCCTTTAATAAAAAGAAAAAAAAGGAAATAAAAAATATAATTATTTATTTATTTTTTAAAAAGGGGGGTTGCCATCTGGGGCCCTTGGGACCTCTGTGCCCTTTAATAAAAAAATAATAATAAATATATATATATATATATATATATATATATATATATATATATATATATATATATATATATATATATACACACACACACACACATATATATATATATACACAAATAATTACAAATTACAAAAAAGGGGGGTTGCCATCCGGGACCTCTGGGCCCTTTAATAAAAAATAAATAAAAACAAATCTATTAAAAAAAAAACATTTATATAAAAAAAGGGGGTTGCCATCCAGGGCCCTGGGGACATCTGGGCCATTTAATAAAAAAAATATATAAACAAAAATAAACATTTATAAAAAAAATATAAAAAAGGGGGGGTTTGCCACATGGGGCCCTGGGGACCTCTGAGCCCTTTAATAAAAAAAAAATATATATATAAAACATAAATAAAAAAGGGGGGTTGCCATCTGGGGCCCTGTGGGCCTCCGGGCCCCTTACAGGTGTACTGCCTGTACCCCCCTGATGGTGGCCCTGAGTAACACCCAATACACTATTATTCAATTATTTATTTAAACATTTTTGTTGAAATTGAAAATCCACATGAGTTGTCTGTTGTAAGGCCCGGGTAAAAGATTGTGTATATGGGATTGTATTATTTTTTCTATTATTGGTTGAACTAGATGGACTTTTGTCTTTTTTTTCAATCTGCTTAACTATGTAACTATGCAACTATAAGTAAATAGTATTCAAGCAAGTCAGTGGGATAATAAGAATTTTAACAGTAAAATTAAAAGTTGCTTCACAACTAGTTTTATTCTTGGGCAAGTAAATAACATATACCTTAATGCCTTGCATCTAAAACAACGGTAATTGTAATACATATCATATATTCATTCAATTCATAGCCATGAATCAAATAATCACATATAATTTGCAGTTTACTGCAATACAGCGCACAGGAACTAGCTAATTTATCATCATAATTATAGACAGTACTCAGGATTTTTGTATTGAAGTTATCATTAAAAAAAAATTATTTATTTGAAATATACATTCAAACACGTGTAACTAGGTCCCTTGTGTTATGTGAAAAGGACAAAGAACATTGAAATGTCAAGCCATTATTCTCTGAGAGAATACATAAACAGCAGATAAGGAAAGTTTTATTTCTACTGACAAATTGCAGTTTTTTTCAGCAAGTATGGACATGTTAACGGATTCTGTACCATGTAAAAAAAATATCAGTTGCATCACAAGGCCCCTTTGCTCTCTCTGAAAATTAGTAATTAAACTCTAGAGTAAACAACAAAACAGGATTAATTAGGGTGTAATTATTAAGAGATAATATACAGTCAATGAACATTTATAATTATCTATCTTCACTTTAACTACACAGTAAAGGGCAACATAGGGGTTTAAGAAATTAACACTTTAGTGCCCACATCAGTCATCGCTTTAAACAATTGCTACTACTATAACAAGTATAATGCCCAGACTATCATTTTAATATACTGGGATGTATTCAATATATATAATATATATTTGCATCTGATGACAAAATGTTATTAATTGGTATAGTATTGTATTATTGGTGAAATAAAAGCCTTGTATTTATAATATTAGCATAAGTTTGACTTTTGTGTTGACTGACAAATTATGCCTAATTTATATACAGTATATATATACACTGTGTGTTTGTGTATATATATGTGTACAGTATATGTAATATATATATATTATTAGTGGTATAGCTTATATAATGTAATAATATTATGTAATGTTAGGCTGGGTTCACACTACGGTTTTCCCGTCCGTCAGCCGCATACGATTTCAGTATTGAAAACGTACGGGCCCGGACGGGAAAACGTAGAGATAGACAATGCATTGCAAATCGTATGCACTCAGATGCATCCGGGTGCGTACGATTTGCTGGCAAAACGTTTTTTAAACGTACGCAAAACCGTGTTCAACCACCGTTTTGCGGTCGTTTTTAAAACAGTATGGCAACCGCATACGTTTTCCTTTAACATTAATGTTAATGGAAAAACGCACATATGTGCGGTGCCATACGTTCCCGTCCGTTTCAGCCGCATACGTTTTTTCATATAAATCGTATGCGGCTGACGGACAGGAAAACCGTAGTGTGAACCCAGCCTAATAATATTTCATTGTAAACAATGTTTTCATTAAGACTATAAAAACATTGGGGTGAGAGTATAACATTATGGCTTCACCAGTTGTACACTAGAATGCAGAGTGGACTCTAGACATGTGCGTTCCCGTTCGTAACAAATGGATTTTCGTACGAATTTGTTAGTTTTCGTACATTCGTATCAATTCGAACATCCGAAAAGCTGAAAGAACCAAAATACGAAAATTACGGAATTACGAATAAGCAAAATAACGAACAAGTGAAAATACGAACGTATGATTGGACAATCTTACTAAAATACGAAACGCCGAAAAAGCAAAAGAACGAAAATGACATATATAACGAACGATTTGCATTCCGTTCTTTAAATCCTTTGTCTGTTCGTATTTTCATTCGTATGTTCGTATTTTCATTTGTGTGTTTTGTAAATCCGTTTCTTTGTCTGTTCGTAAATTTGTGTACTTGTATCGTTCTTTCGAATGGGGACTGGGCAGTGTAGAGAGTGATTACTTAATATCTTAGCCAATCAGCTTATCTCTTTTGTGCTGAGTCACATTGTACAGTGTAAAGCCTCGTACACACGATCGGACTTCAAACAAACTTTTCCGTGGATTTTTGTCTGAAGGGAGTTGGCCGGACTTTTGAAACCGAAAAAGTTTGTCTGATAGAGCATACACGCGGTCGGATTTTTTGGAAAACGCTCATTTTGACGTTTGTTGGCAAAAAGTGGATTAGCCGCGTGTTGCTATGTATTTACGAAAGTACAAAATTATGAATCCATTAAACTAAAATTATTATCTAACAAAATTACGAATTTCGAATTAACGAAAATAAATTAGACAGAATTACGAATCATTCAGTATAAACGAAAATAAAACTGTTACAAAAATACAAATGGGTCTGAATAGGAAAACTTGCATCTTACGAAATACGAACGGGTCCGAATAGGAAAACTTGAGTCTTACGAAATTACGAATCTTTACGAATCTACGGAACGAGACGAAACGGAACAAAAGAATATGAAAATTTTTGTTGTGCAGACGAAACGGAACAAAAAAATACGAAAATTATTGTTGTGCACATGTTTAGTGGACTCCACGAATATTGAATACATTCCTCCTGCATAAATAATAATTTGACTGTGACATACTGACTGTGGTGGATGATTCTATAAAATCCCTATTTTCAAATCAGGCTAATTCTTTTTATTATTAGAATCACTGGAATGTTTCTCTTTCCTATATTCCTTATACTGTTTATTTGTTTTTATATGCATTATGCATATGTATGTATGGGTATGTCACAATAAGTGTTTATTTTCCTTGATAAGATTTGTCAGATATGAAATTAAGTTTTAAAAGTTATGAACTCAGCTCTGACGAAATAGAGAAACAAAAGGACATGTTATTAAGAGCAGATGCTGTCATCCTCCATTTTCCCCTCATGTTACAAATGTGTCCTCCGGCCCCTCCTTTCTACCTGATTCTAAAGTGGACTTTAACCTTCCCTCCCCCTTCTTTTCACTGATCTCCTGAAAGCTTGTGTGACGCTTGGAAGGAAACTTGTCTGCTTTACTGAGAGAACTTTTATGTCACGAGGACGAGAAGAACATGGAACAGGAAAAGACCCTTATATGGACTGACCAATGAGAGTTTCATGCCAAGGGCAAGCCACACAGAGGGGGGGTGGGAAAAGGGGGCTGGGATGTATAATGTGAACCAATCAAATGCATGTATTTGTGATTCTATGCTTTTAATAAAGCTGTGTGGGCCATAGCTCGCCCCTCTTTACTGGTGAACGTTGGAAAGGTGAGATGTGGTCTGTTTTGTCTATAGATTGATTCAAATTAATATGGTGAGACAGTGCAAACGGCAGGATAGGTTTCACCCTGAGAAATTGTGTCAGGAAATTAATTAATCCATTACAATACTGTATAAGCTTGAGTTATTTGGCAATGTTATCACAGCAAAGAATACACAGTCATGGTGTTAAATTTGGAGTGACATACATTAGCAGTAAGGGCTGTTTATTTGGCAAAGCAATCATTCACTGGGCTTAGGAAATAAAGTATTATTATTATTATTATTATTATTATACAGGATTTATATGGCACTAACAGTTTGTTCGGCGTTTGAGGTGAGGTTATTGTTGTGGGGCCCAAAGCATTTGTCCATTGGTCCCCCTGTAAAATTACTGGTTGCCTGGACCACCTGGTGTCTCGCAATCAATGACGTATATGCTGAGTCCGCAGAATTCAGCATGGAGGAGGCTGTAACTTCCTTCTCTGACTTGCTTCACCTCCTAGTGCTCCACCTCCTCCAGCTTCCACCCTGCTGACGGTGACTATGGAAGAACTGAAAGTCTATAGTGAGGGGTACCCCTGGGACTGTGAGTAGGGGAGACAGAAAGAGACAGAGGGACAGAGGATAGCAGCCGGTGAGGGAGAACAGAGAGCAGGAGGTAGAAATAAAGAGGGAAGAAGGAGGCAGCCTGAGTGGAGAAATCAGCAGAAGGGAGCATCTGAGAGGAGAAGAAAGGGGGCACAGCTGGGACTGAGGAGGAGGGACCAAAACATCTCATAGATGCACTAACAGATCAACCACTGATCAATTCCCACTCTACACCCTGCACTAACAGCTCTGTTCTTTCCTCCACCCTGCACTAACACACTTGCCTCCTCTGGTTATCTCTTCTGACAGATTTGTCCCCACCATCAACCTGCACTGAAAGACCTATCCTGTCCTCCATGCCACCCTGCAGTGACAACTGTGCCCCATTCTGCTACCCTGCACCAACAGCTGTGCCTCTTCCCTGCCCACATTGACAACTGAGAGCAGTGGTGGCAGTGGTGGCTGGTGCTCAATATTGTGTGTGTGTGTGTGTGGGGGGGGGGGGTCAGCAAACATACCTGATCCCCTCACTCGCACCGCACATCCTGACTTCTGCACTCAATACACTGTGTTTTATATTACTTACTCCTGCACTCAAACATGTTGCATGTTGTCCTAACCAAATTGTTCATTGTCTCAGCAGTTGCTGGTTTAATGAAGTTCCTTTTTAAGGTAGGCTCAGACAGGCAAAGTGATATCATTCCCATAGATATATTGACTTCAGTGCAACTATGTTGATGTCACCTCCTCACCACTTGTTTTAACCCCCCAAAATGATGCATCACCCCTCCACAACCATGTACATTTCACACGGTTGTGGGGAAGTTGTAGCATGGACCCTTTTATGCAAATGAGTGATCACCAAATGCAGCTGGGGGTATAATTCTTGCTGTAGTCACATAGCAAAGCATTGTGACTGCAGCATGTGTACACCCCTAGCAGCTACCTTGTCCGCTAAGGCTGGGCTCACACTAGCTTTGGCCGTGGTTCACAGTAGGGGGTCAGGTGTGTGTCTGTTCACCATTTCAGAATTTTTGGTTTCATTGAAATGGACCATAAGACCCACAGAACCCTTCTGCAATTTAGACCACGGCCGCCCCAAAGGTGTGTGAAGTGGCTCCATTGAGAGCTGGTCACACTCTCCTGTCATGCGAATTGTCACACTGACATTTCATAAAAGTTATATTGGCCGCTATGCTGTATGAGGTGGTGGATTGTCTCGCACTGTGCTGCGCAAAAAAAGTACTGCCCACAACACTTTTTTGAGCACACACCACTGCAACACAGTAGTGTGAACTGGACATACCAGAGACAATTTTGCCTTGTCATGTGGTGGTGATTGTGCTGGAATAGCCACCAACCACAGTTCCACCGCATCTGTAGGTGTAAATACACCTTAAAAGGGGAGCAGTAAAACCATGGCTCAGCTGCATGGCTTTACTCCTCCCAACTACACATGTGAAAGACTTGTGAAAAAAACCTGGTTGAAAAAGGGATAAGAAACACTGGCCTATACATGTGCTTTTTGATTTATGGCATGTTTTCTTGTTGTATAAAAACCTATTTTGTTCAAAGTACTAAGAAATATGTGTTCAAATCTATCAACTATTTATACTTTAATTCTTGAAGTGCGTAAATTAGGGCAGGCTTGTAGTGGCCCCAGTGCATTACTTTGGCCCCATGATGCTATAAAGATGGCCATGAAGTGGACGGTTAGGTTGATACAGTGCCTTGAAAAAGTATTCATACCCTTTGAAATGTTCCACATTTTGTCATGTTGCAACCAAAAACGTAAATGTAACTAAAATCTAGTGTAACCAATTGCCTTCAGAAGTCACTTAATTAGTAAATATATCTGTGTGTGATTTAATCTCAGTATAAATACAGCCATTCTGTGAAGCTCTCAGAGGTTTGTTTGTTAGAGAACCTTAGTGAACAAACAGCATCATGAAGGCCAAGGAACACACAGGTCAGGGATAAAGTTATGGAGAAGTTTAAAGCAGGGTTAGGTTATAAGAAAAAATATCCCAAGCTTTGAACATCTCAAGGAGCACTGTTCTATTCATCACTTGAAAATTGAAAGAGTATGGCACAATTGCAAACCTGCCAAGACATGGCTATCCACCTAAACTGAGAGGCCTGGCAAGGAGAGCATTAATCAGAGAAGCAGCGAAGAGGCCCATGGCAACTCTGGAGGAGCTGTAGAGATCCACAGCTCAGGTGGGAGAATATGTCCACAGGACAACTATTAGTCATGCACTTCACAAGAATGGCCTTCAGCAGGGACAACGAAGCTGGTCAGAATTGATGGAAAGATGGATAGAGCAATCTTGGAAGAAAACCTGTTAGAGTCTGCAAAAGACTTGAGACTGGGGCGGAGGTTCACCTTCCAGCAGGACACAACCCTAACATACAGCAAGAGCTACAATGGAATAGTTTAGATCAAAGCATATTCATGTGTTAGAATGGCCCAGTCAAAGTCCAGACCTAAATCCAATTGAGAATCTGTGGCAAGACTTGAAAATTGCTGTTCACAGATGCTCTCCATCCAATCTGGCAGAGCTTGAGCTATTTTGCAAAGAATAATGGACACAAATGTCACTCTCTAGATGTGCAAAGCTGGTAGAGACATCCCCAAAAAGACTTGCAGCTGTAATTGCAGTGAAAGGCGGTTCTACAAAGTATTGACTCGGGAGGCTGAATACAAATGCACGCCACACTTTTCACATATTTATTTGTATACAATTTTGAAAACCATTTATCATTTTCCTTCCACTCCACAAAAACGTGGCACTTTGTGTTGGTCAATCACATAAAATCCCAATACAATACATATATGTTTTTGGTTGTAAATGTGGAAAATTATAATGGGTATGAATTCTGTAATTTATAACTTTTTAATCTTTTGATTTTTGACTGGCAGAGAGGTGTGCCAGAAACTGAGTGTTTGGTAAGGTGGGTGAATATGGAAACAGCATTCATGATAGACTGAAGGGGGGTAGCCAGTGTAGTTGTGGAGAGACCGTGATTGAGTAAATTTGTGGTATAAAAAGTGGTATATTTTGGAAATGTTATGGAGATGAAAGCAGCAAAGTTTGGACAGTGATTCAATGTGAAGCTGAAAGGAGAGGTCTGAGTCCAGGATTACACCTAGCACCAGTGGCGGCTGGTGCTCAAATTTTTGTTGGGGGGGCGCAAACAAATGAAAAAAAAAAAGACAATTGCAGCCTCACTGTGCCCATCAAAGGCAGCCACTGTGCCCATCAAAGGCAGCCACTGTGCCCATCAAATGCAGCCACTGTGCAATGCCATCAATTGTCACCACTGTGTCATGCCATCAATTGTTGCCACTGTGCCATGCCAAATGCAGCAACTGTGCCATCAAACGCAGCCACTGTGCCATCAATTGTCACCACTGTGCCCATCAATTGTCACCACTGTGCCATGCCAAACGCAGCCACTGTGCCATCAAATGCAGCCACTGTGCCATGCCATCAATTGTTACCACTGTGCCCACATCAATTGTCGCCACTGTGCCCACATCAATTGTCCCCACTGTGCCCACATCAATTGTCCCCACTGTGCCCACATCAACATACTTCATGCTGAAATATGAAATGAAATTCCCCTTTAAGCTCAGTCCCTATGAGTCAGAAATATGTATTACTCACTATAGTAAAGACAGTTGAGAGTATTATCTAGTCCTTTTTAAGCTTGGAAAGTAATGTAATATACCAAAGTGCTATGAGACGAGACAGATGAAGTACATCTTCCACCTGCATATTTTGCTGAATCTGTTTTCCAATTGTGTTTTGCTGATTTGGGACCTTGGAGATTCCCATAACATAAGCATTTCCCATGATCTGTATGGCTCCCTGTGATTTCTGATGTCAGGGAACTCTAAAAATGCCAGCAGGGATATTACGCACGGAACACAGGCTCAAGGTAACATCTTCTGGAATCTGCCTCACATCTGCGTTTCTGGCATCAGCTTACACACTCTGATTATTCCTTCCCCACAGTTTTCATAAAGTTTGATTATGTAAAAAGTATCACACGCAGGAAAACACTGACTCCGAGCCCAGACATCTGTTATTCGCCGCCCCACTGTAACCAAATCAATTGTCCCCACATCAATTGTCCCCTGTAAAATGCTGCCAGTCAGATTCCACCTCCCCCGCCCGGCACTTACCTTTCTGGGGTTCGCCATCCTCCTTCCACGGTCCCTCGATGTCTTCTGCCACCCTCGATGACGCTTCAGCCAATAAGGTTACTGATAACCAGAATCAGTGAACCTGATTGGCTGAGACGGCTGTCAGTCTTATCCAAGGGACATAGCCCCCTACGTTCCGAGGATAAGACATCCAGGAGCTGAAGGGCTGTACTCGGAAGCCACTAGCTCTGATAGGCACTTCCGCACAGCAAACCAGTTGTCCTTATTCAGATAACCGGCGCCCTATGTCCGGTTATCTGACTAGGCTGGCCACAATAACATACACTCATGCAATGCATGAGTGTATGTTATTTGCGCGGCACTGCAAAACAAATTTTAAAGCCTTAAAGGGCCTGTTTTTTTTTTAATGACTACAGGAGGGGGGGGCGGCGCCCGGGCGCCCCCTATGGGCGGGCCGCCACTGCCTAGCACCCTGGTATGAGGGGAGGGAAGTATAGTTGTGCTATTAGTCTAGACTGAAAAGTCTGGTAATGGGCATGGGGGGAGGGGGATATTATGAGCTCAGTTTTTAACCACTTCCAGACCGATATACGCATATATGCGTCCACACTTTAAAGATGGATATCTCGGTAACGGCAGCAGCTGCTGCCACAACTGAGGTATCCATCTTTAGTGTGAGCGGTCCTGTAAAAGTTAATGGTGGTCTCCGTGGCGGATTCACCGCGAGATCGCCATTATCGGCGGCGGGATAGGGCCCCCCCACCGCTCTCCAGCGCCCTCCGCCGCTTACCGGAGCCGTCGGTAGTGGCGGAGGCGATCGGGTCCGCTCGGCTGCTGTGTGGGGATGCGAGTGAGGGAAAAATCACCCCCACCCGTCCCCATAGCTCTGCTGGGCGGAAGTGACGTCAAAACGTCAGTCCCGCCCAGCGTCTTAAAGAAACATTTTTTTTTTTTGTCATTTGAAAAAATTACAGTTTCAATTTTTTTTTTTTTTTTTTTTTTGCATTTTAGTCTAAATATGAGATCTGAGGTCTTTTTGACCCCCGATCTCATATTTAAGAGGACCTGTCATGCTTTTTTCTGTAATAGGAATACAAGTGATCATTTTTTTTTTTCCAGTGTAAAAAAATAATAAAATAAATAAAAAAAATAAATAAGAAAAAATTATTTTTTTAAAGCGCCCCGTCCCGACGAGCTTGCGGGCAGAAGCGAACACATACGTGAGTAGAGCCTGCATATGAAAATGGTGTTCAAACCACACAAGTGAGGTATCCCCGCGATCGTTAGAGCGATAGCAATAATTCTAGCCATAGACCTCCTCTGTTACTCAAAAAATGCAACCTATAGAATTTTTTAAACGTCGCCTATCGAGATTTTTAAGGGTAAAAGTTTGACGCCATGCCACGAGCGGGCGCAATTTGTAAGCATGACATGTTGGGTATCATTTTACTCTGCGTAACATTTTCTTTCACAATATATAAAGAAATTGGGCCAAATTAATTGCTGTCTTATTTTTTTATTCAAAAAAGTTAATTTTTTCCAAAAAAAGTGCACTTGTAGGACCGCTGTGCAAATATGGTGTGACAAAAAGTATTGCAATGATCGCCATTTTATTCTCTAGGGTGTTAGAAAAAATATATATATATATATAATGTTTGTGGGTTTTTTTTTTTTTTTTCTTTTTTTTTTTTTTT